>NC_052353.1:33575685-33626367 GCF_009727055.1 Benincasa hispida
ATATTTAGTATTACAAAGTGGAAAAAGGTTTTAGAAGAAAAGTTGGTACGTCCATCCCTAGATTAGAATTAAATTTCATATTTTTAAATGTTGGTATTTCGTTGACCATTTACGATTAATCTTAAATTTTGACTGAGTTTTTTTTAAACAACAATAATAAAGAATTATTTAAAAGACAATAATTAAATACAAAAAACTTAATTGATACAATAATTGAATTATAAGATTAAAAAAAAATAGTATTTATATAGACAAATTATTTTTAAGTACAAAAAACTAAACCAGATAGCACTGACATATGAACTCTGCACACCCAAACACAGACATATGAATTCAAATATAACAACTTTGCACACCCAAACATAGACATATGAACTCAGACAACATAACTCTACCCCCAAACACAGACATCAAAACTCTAGATATCCTATATCATCTCAACACCCCAAACAATCTCATAGTTTTAATATGAACTCATTGATATTAATTTTTAAACCTATAGTTTTAAAATGAATCTCATTTATATCAATTTAATATTTGAATCATATTAAAATACATCAAATCTCCCATAGTATATAGACTAATTCAAAATTAACTAAAAATTATAACGTATGCATATACATTATATTAATTGTAATATATACAGTTAACATATGTTCCCTAAATTAATTTGAATATTTCAAATTATTTTTTCAAAATATTAGTCCTTGTTAATCCGTTATGAGCTAGCAGGAGCACCTAATGAACCTAAAGGCTATAAACTCGAATGATCCAAGATTAATTAATTAAGCTTTTTAATTAATTAATCAACATTCATTAACTATAGGGAAAACCACTATAGACTTGTAGTTACGCTCTTCTACTCTGTAGGACATGTTGCATCCATGGATATAATCATATCATATAACTTAATCTTTCACGCGTTGTTTGTAATTACATTTGGGTCAAATGTCTGTTTGACACCTTTAATTACCTCTATATCTTTAAGTACCATTAATCCTTTAATGAACAATTTATTTATGGTCCAACCATAAACCAAGTCCCTCTCGAGCCAATGAGAGGGTGAGGACCCATTTTTCAAGTCCCAGAGTTAGCACTTGGAACTACTCATCTACTTACCATATATGGGAAGGAGTGAATTTCATCTTATGAAATTACGTTCCTAGCCCCAAAATGGTAGGCATATTGAATCGACAACATGGGTCACTCTCACCCATGCAAATTAAAGGATGAGCCCTCATAGTGAGGAGCTCATAACTCACTTAAGATTAAGATGGAGCTATATATGATTATTATGTGAAATGTTAATCTCTTCAATTAACGGAGTTATAGTTAGAGATTAATTATTTCGCGGCTCAGTCTTATACAAACTCATTGTATACGATACCTCCACTCAATTGTGTCCATATGAACAATTTGGATTACATCGTTTGTAACATTACAAAGTGGATCGTATCCATAGTGTTACCAGGATAAGACATCCGATCTTATCCATCCATTATAGACCCTTCATGTTATTACTTGAACATAATCCACTCTATGTCAACTACATAGTGTTCAAGTTTCATGAAAATAACTTTGGTTTTTGCTTTATTAGATATAGTTATACAAATTGAAGACATGATATAAAATAAAAAATTGTTTTTTTAATCATCATAAATTTGTTTATTTATTTACAAACCGCGAGTTTAGGCCATAAAATCCAACAACTAGCAATCGGTATAAGATTGCAACCAGATAACAATCATTATCAAATAATAATTAGATAGTAACTAGATGAAACTTTAGATAACAATCAATATCATTGACAATTAGATGGTAATCAGAGGACAATAAGATGTAATCATACATTTTTAACTGTGAAGACATTTTTTTTCATCTGATTATTTTAATTGGACTAGACTTGTTTTTTTGTCGTTATTGAAAACTTTAAGTTATTGGACTATGGGTTTAATTTTCATCTTATATTACGTAATTTTTGCAAGTGACCCTAAAAAATTGCATTGAATTGTCTTCTGAAAAGATCAATGCATCTCAATTTTTTTTAAATGTAAATGTTTATGTATTATGTAGGTTTTTCTTATGAAATTATAGAATGTCATCTTGTTTTTAAATATGTTTAATATATTTTTTAACTACATACCAATTATGGAGTTAAAAAAAATCGGGAATGCTAATATTTTTATTTAATCTTCTTTTAACATAAAAAATTGAATTAGGATATGTTTGAGTTGCCTAGGAAAAAAATATTTTTCAAAAAGTCATTTTTATTTTATCATGTGTTTGGATTTATTTTCAAAAATGTTTATATACAGATTTTGGTTTATAGATATTTAAAGTTTTCTATTCATGTCAAGTTACTATAAATGACAACTATTAAATACTACGAACTCATATTTTCAATTTTGCTATTTTAAAAACAATTTTACTAGGCTGAAATTTTTCTTGTATTGGTTGTTTTCTTTAGTATGGTATTGATTGAGTTTGCATTTAATAGCATCTATTCATTGGAGATGATTGTCGAAGTTGGTCGTCAAAGTTGATCATCTGAAGTGTCTTCACCAAAGTATCATCGAAGGAGGTTGCTAAAGGTTGATTTCATTGTTGATTGCGCTAGAGTATGTCGTTTTGATGTTGGCTATAGTAGCTAACGGTATATTGTTGTCGAAGTTTATCACTGGAGACTTGCAAGTGGAATCATTGAACAATTTGGAAGGACGGGAGAGGTTGGGTTAAAATAATATCAACTCAACACACATCAAATTTTCAAGAGATGTTTGTATAGATGGCCCTCCTCCCAGCCAGTGTTATGTGAAACGGGCTTACTCTTAAAAGACCAATGAGGCTAACCTTTTTGCTATATGTCAAATAAAGCACTTAAGCGTCTGGTATTGAGGGATGTTTGACCCATCGTGAAATTGGCCATAGCTCTAACCTTATATCAATGTTCAATCGCGATTCTTCATTTTATGACCACCGTTTTGCCATTCATCTGAGAGGTTGCTTTTCCCAACCGCCAATTATAATATCTATAACTTTATTTTATCACGATTTTTAAAAAAATCGAAAATATAAACATGCATAACTTTGAAAAATTCAATCTTACCATGGTAAGGAACAACATAAATCGAAGTAATTGTATTAAAAGATAACGTATCTAACTTTGAAAGACTATCGTGTTCATTTTCTCTATCTTTGTTTCTCATTATCTCTTGTAGTTGATAATGGTTGGTTGGATGTTGCCTTGTGTCACAAATTACTACACCTTGGGGATGGACGGCATTCTCCACGAATGAAATCTAGTCGACACTTTTAGCCTACCAACACCAGTTAATACTTTTTAGTGGGAGGAATATCCTTTTCATGTATTCCGATGGTTTCTTTCATTCAGATGCATGTCCAACCGAGAATATGAGTTTAGGATATGCCAAGAGGAAGGATTCCATGTTGTAGAATTATTTGCAAAGGGTGTAAGGGTTATGTTTCTTAACCTAGCTACATTTGTAACTATTGAGCACAGAATCTCCAAAGAGTCGAATTCTTTCATGTTCATTCACACGTGTGTTTGTTGATCATACAGTTCAAGTGATCGTCTTTGGTGATGAATTAATAGAAAGAACTAGTCGAGGGCTCTCACGACCAAATACATTTATAATGCCGATTAATAACATCTAGTAGCACTAGAACAAATTAGTCCTTTGATATCAGTTAAAATAAAAAAGGGTGCAGGAACAATATCGATGGAGAACGAAAAGAAAATTGAATCTATAATGTTGATTTCTACTAACATTATAACTATATTTAATGAGGCTACAATTTGAACCAACATTGCAGCTAAATGTTTTAGACGCATTTTCTATCTCTTCTCATTTTTGCAAATGAGACGAACAACCCACCTTTCTCTTTTCATCCTTTTCTTCTCTTTCAGCTCTCATATTCTCTCATCGTCGAGCTCGACGGATCACGCACTTCTTTGTCACTATACTTGCTAGATCTCACATGTCTCTCACCATTGTGCACCGTATCTTAAAACACTGCAACTCTTGCCAGATTGTCGTTTGAAGAGCAACGTGCACGTTTCTCACTAGATTTCCATGTCTCTCGTTGTTTCGAAGAACATGTTGCGATTGACTAGTCAATTGTTGGAATGACTTGTTATAAAATGAGTATTTTGCTTTTATTTCACATTGAAATATTTACAAGTGTTTAATCCCCAAATATGAAAATGTATTTCTTTATTTAGTTTATATATGAAATATTTCCGTATTTAATATAGATCGAAAATTTATTTTTTATATTTAATTCATATCTGAAACTTTTTTTTTATTTAAATCAAATCTAAACATTTCTTGTATTTTATTTTTAGATTGGATTTTTTTTTGTTGGGTTCTTACAATGGTTGCCTAAGTTATTTAGGAGGGGGGAGTTTTTAGCATGGTCTTTTTTCTCTATTTTTATTCTTCTAGTATGAGCAAAATTTTCAATTGATTCCAATCTTTCTCCGATAAGTTTATGTTTGAAATAGACGTCGTTTAAACCTTTGAGAGGAATCAACAAGAAATGATTTAGCATCGAGGTTATGCAACAATTTGCTTTATCAATGCAGTGATCATTCTACGGTACAACAATTGATATGTTCAACACTTCGTTCTACAATTTGAAAGCAAATTTGAAATTGTAATGTACAAAAATTATGCGTTACAATGGTCATCAATGCAAGAAGGATCTATGGCAAAAGCATGTCGCATCCATCATCTGTCATCAACAAAAGGCCTTTATCGATGTTTTTGGCCATCAACAAAGGTCTTTTTTGTTGATAATTTTTGGCCATTAACAAAGACTAAATTTGTAGTAATAAACATATTTTATTCCTATTAAAACTTTATGTATGTTATATATAAATAGTTTTATTTGATATTTAATGTATAAAAGACATTAGATATATTTACCCTTTTTTGTCTATCAAATATATTAAAATCAATTTGAACACTTTAATTTTTTTCCAAGTAAATTAATCCTTAATTATTTGTATGAGCTAGATCTACAAATGATAAGTTTTAATCCAAATTTAATTAATTAAATGATTTAATTAATCGATTTCATTCATTAACTATAGGTCACTCCACAAAAGTCTATATTGACATTTTTTTACAATAAAAAAAAGGCTAAAATTGTAGCTATATATATATATATACATATATACATATACCTAATTTGTACTTTTATGCATTGTTGGATAAATTGTGTCCATGGATATAATCATTACAAACAAGTTGATTATTCAAGAATTCTTCGTAATTACTATTGGATCAAATGTATGTTTTGTACTTACATCTTTCACTTAAGTACCACTAGTCCTATAATAAACAATATATTTATGATCCAATCATAAATAAAGTCTTCCTCAGGGGAGTGGGATAATGGTACCTATTGTTAAATCTCGAAATCAGTACTAAAAGAAATTTACTCTTCTCTTTTCCGATATGGATCTACCTCTTAATCACTCGAATCCTAAAAAACAATCAAACTAAAACCATAAAACCCACTCAAACTACATCAAGTTAAGCAGGAAAATATAACAAATTTATAATGCTGTCATAATATTGATGGGCAAGAACTGAGTCTAGATCATATTATTTCCAACTGGTTACATTTTCTTGTGTGGATAAGAACAAGCAAATTCAAATTGGTTGTGTGTTGCATTCAATACTCCTAAGAAACATAAAATATAATGTGCATCTTGTTGTGAGCTAAAGTTTCAAAGAAGTGGGACCATGACTTTTAAGTTGTCAACACTTTGAAACTAAGAATCTCCTCTCTTTTGAACTTTGAACAACTTATGCCCCAAAGGACCATATTTATCCCATTAAACTAAGCCACCAACTCTTCTTAAAAGAAACAAAAATCAAGGTACAGCTCGATAATTATTTGACCTTTTATTTTTAGTTTTTGAAAATTGTGTTCGATTCCTCTCAATTACAACAATTTTCACGTTTTCTAAATAATAAAGTTGAATTTTTAGACAAATTAAAAAAAAAATAGTTTAAAAAACTTACGATTCCTTTTCGTAAACATTCGGCTTTTTATGTTTTGTTTTTTGAAAATGGATTATATCACATATCAGTTTATTATAATAGTTTTCATTATCTTAACTAATATGGTTGAATTTTATGTCAAATTCCAAAAAACAAGTTTTAAAAACTATTTTTTTCTTAATTTTCAAAATTTAACTGGATTCTTAAAAAATATGGTAGGAAGTAGATAATAAGATAAGAAATTTAGAGTGAAATTAATGTTTATAGATTTAATTTTCAAAAATAAAAAATGAAAACAAAATGGTTAGTAAGCAAATAAACCTAGAGGTAGAAGAGGCGTTTATTGGCTTAATTTTTTAAAAAATCAAACCATCAACTTTTTCTATTACAATAACCCTTGTTGTGGCAATATATTTATCCTCTTAAAAAATATCAATATTTTTTTATTTATGATATTTATCCACTTTACAGAGAATACTTATAGTTGGAAGGAGCATTCATATGTTTAATTTTTAAAAGGTAAAAACAAAAAATAAATTGTTATCAAATGGAGTCTAAGCCAATCAATTTTTCCTATTATAGTGTATATATATATATATATCGGATAACTTTCAAAATATTCCCAAAAAGTATCAATATTCTTTGATTTATTTTATTTTCTTTAAAGATAATAAGACAACAAAGTAAAGAAATTTAGAGGTGAAAGAGACATTTACACGTTTAATCTCTAAAAACTAAAAATTAAAAGCCAAATGGTTATCAAACACGTCCTACCACATTTTCAACTATTGTTGAATCAAATCACTTTCAAAGATCTTCCTAAAAAGCATCCATATTCTTGGACTCGTATTTAGTCATCAACTTTGATTTTGGTTTCTTTATTTTTTTTTTAAAAAAAGGCAAAATGAAATGTTTGTTTATTGTTTTTAGTTTTCTGTTTTTAAAAAATCAAAATAAGTTTTGATTTATTTTTTAGTTTTATATTTTTAGTAAAAATAAAATAAACTATTTTTACAATATTTTTTCACATAATATACCTAGTTAAAAATTGTATCTTTAAATTAAAATTTTTTGAAAAAATATATATACATCAAACAATATCAATATTTCAAATACATTGATTAATTACTAATCAAATAAAGAAAAATAATGATAATATACATATTAACAAAATATATGAAAATAATTTCATTTTTGTAAGAGCAAATAAAAGGAGAATAAGAATCAATTCAACCAATTAAAATCTGACCCAATGAAATCACGTAATTTCTTTTAAAGACAATTTTCTTTCTTTCATGGCACTCAAAGTATATTGAATATTTGTCTCCTAAGGTCGAATGAACTACTAGTCTGGTGAATAACACTTTAACCACATGATTCAACAAATACTATAGTATGTGAGTAATTGTATATACAATTAAAAAAGATTAGAAATGGGAGAATAATTTTTTATATATGATTTTTTTAAAACTAATAAGAAAACAACATATCTATATATTATTTATTGAAATTCAAATAAATACATCTCTTTGTATAGAGTTCTAATTTTGAGGAAAAACATCATTTCATTAAAGTTGTGTTATTAACCAAAAAACACCATCTCTCATAAAGAGTCGAAATTTTTTATATTAAAAAATAATTTTATTCATATTTTTCACAAGTTTTAGCATATTCTTGTTAAAATGAAAAATAAGAATTAGATGTGGAACTCTTGCGTGTTTTCAAAGTCGAAAACAAGATTTTGAAAACAACCTTTTTAAAAAATATTTTAACAGCGTTTTTAAAATTGAGTAACAAAAAAATTCAATTGGATATCAAACATTCTCGTTTTTTAAAAACTTAAAAACCAAGGTCTCGTTTGATAATCGTTTTGTTTTTTGTTTTTGTTTTTGAAAATTAAGCCTATGGACACTAGTTTCACCTCCAAATTTCTTCATTTATTATCTACTTGTCACCAGTAGTTTAAAAAATCAAGCCAAGTTTTGAGGGTTAAAAAAAGTAACTTTCAAAAAGTTGTTTTTGTTTTTGGAATTTGATTAAGAATTCAACCATTGTACTTAACAAATATGCAAATCTTTTTAAGAAATGTAGATGAAATAGACTGACTTTTTAAAATCAAAAACAAAAAGCCAAATTATTATCAAATGGGCTTAAAAAACAAAATGATTATCAAATAAACTCAAAATGCTTATCAACTTTTTCTATATATATATATATATATTAATCGAACAACTTTCAAAATATACCAAAAAGTCTCAATATTCTTTGATTTATACTATTTCGGTATTATATAAAATAAATAACAAAGTAAAGAAATATAAGGGGTGTTCGGGCCTCTAACTTCAAACAGGTGAAGTGAACTATTATAACCCATTTTATATTTGAGATTCCAATTATATAAGTCTGTTTTTCTAATTATTATAACATATCATTAACCACAATATTATTATTTCAAAATTTTGTTTATTAAAATGTTTAAAATTTATTCGAGGTTAGGCATAAATTTACGGTCTTAATTTTTAAAAAACCACATGGGTTATATCAAACAAACCCTACAACATATTTTTATTATAATAAATTTTGTTGTTATATATAAACATATATCGAATAACTTTCAAAGATATATCTTCCCAAAAAAAAGTATCAATATTCTTTGACTTACCCTATTTATCCCCATGCACACACCAATATAAAGATCCAACAACTCATGAAATTGAACACCACCACAAAAATTTCACCATTATCAAAGATCATCAAAAGATCACAAAATGACTATTGGTGGAAGTCTTGGTGTTGGCCTTCATCTTCCTGGTATTGGCATCGGTGGCGGCATTAGCATCGGTGGCGGATTTGGCCTCGGTAGTGGCGGTGCCGACGAACCCCCAAAATCAGTTCCAGTTCCTACAGATGATCCCTCCATTCAAGAACTAGGAAAGTTTGCAGTGGAAGAATTCAACATTAAATATAATGATAATCTCAAATTCCAATCCGTTTATAAATACGAGAAGTTCGTGTTAGATCCATATGCCACAAACTACAATCTCTGGTTAACAGCAATAGACTGTTTGAAACGTCTGCTCAATTTTAAGGCTAGAGTGGCTGAAGTTAAAGTAGATGGGACGATCCAGTTGACACTTGAATCTTTCGACCCAGTCGACACTTGAATCTTTCGACCCAGTCGTCTAAAACAAGTTATATCAAACTTATGTGATCTACAATATAAATGTATGTCACTACTTATATAGTAGTGTACTTTCTGACTCTCCGTCTATATATATATATGAAATAATCAAGGGAAAAATACGTTTTTAGTCCCTATATTTTGTGTATTCGTTTTATTTTGGATCGTCTCATCTTATGTTTCAGCATTGTGTTTTGCATTTGAGTTTTGAGTTTGTATTTTTTTGGGAAAATTACTGCACAAACCACCCTTGAACTATAGGGTTTGTTACTACACCTTTGAATTTTTAATCTCATTAGTTACGGCCAACTTTTTACTTTGTTATAATTACACACTTAATTTTGATTTAATCAGCACAACCGACCATCTATGTTAGTATTGATATCTATATATTTGTAATTAAACTAATTTGTATCCGACTTTATTTCCATAAAAAAAATGTTAAAATTGTAAAAGTTTAACAAAATACAGGGGTTTGACTGGAACCATTAACAAACTAGAAAGTGTTAATTGATCAAAATAAATGTCTATGGATGTAATTGTAACAAAGCAAAAAGTTCAGGAAGAGGAGGTGATTAATCAAATTAAAAGTTTAGAGGCGTAATTGTAAGAAACCTCATTGGTCAAGGGTGGGTTTGTGGAATTTTTCCTAATTTCTATTTGATGCTTAATCACGTCTCAAAATGTTACATTTTTACTCTTGAATCACTACAAGAATTTCGGGTTTTAATGTCAGTTTTAAACCGACATTAAAGGGTTTTAATGTCGGTTGATACCAGACATTAAAGATAGTGTTATTAAAACCCTTTAAAGATAGCCGACATTAAAGGGCTTTAATAACACTATCTTTAATGTCGTTTGGCAACTGAAGCTCAAAATTGTCCTTTTTTAAAATTTTGTTGTCGAATCCATTTCTAATATTGGTAAAAAAAGTTAAAAACGATGTTATATGTCTCGTGTTGGGTCAAGAAATGTCTGTCATTGTTTTTTATTAAAAAATATAAAAGAATTTGCATGGTAAGCCATCAATATTTGTCTTCCACCTATGAATTTATGCAAAAAAAGAATTAATATTTCCAATCCATTACATATACTCATCAAATATGAAATAAACACACTAATCACCAACATTTGTATAACAATAACACACTTTCATAGAATACTTACACCAAGTCATCATGTCTTTCATTCACAAATAACAATTAGTACTTTCATGAATATTTAACACCAAATACCCCATAAACATAGAAAAATTATACATAAATCTTCCAATAAACAAATCATAGTTAGATAAATTTGCATTCATTCTAAGCTAGCATTTACATTCTATTGAGACAAAAAATAAGAAGTACATCCCTACACAAATCGGCCAACAAAATATGCCTATTGGGTTCGAATTACGTCAATCTCTCCTTGGGTATATGCATTTTTTGTATTGAACTACAAAGAGATAAATTCAACATAAGTTTACATCCATTTATTAAATTAAATCTAGTATATAAAAAATAAATAATTTATGTATGAGGCTAGTAATGGGAATAGTAGGATTATGCACTATTTCGTGTATATAATTTTGCACATAGTACCCGTATCCTACAAAATCTAATTGATGGAGGCATTGCATATAAAGAAGTTGAAAACAATTATTCTTATGTTCGATTGAACATAAATTGTTAAAAAATGAATGCAAATTTACCTTTACAGGTTTCCATTTTGGAGAAGACCGATGGTGTTGGAGATCGTGCTTGGCTTGCCATGTTTTAAATTCACTAAATAGTTTGAAAATATTAGTTAAACATAAATACTTCAATTAAGAGCTAAGAAAGTACAATTACACTTACATATTTATAACTCCATGAAATTCCTCTTGAGCCTTACTTCGAATAGAGTCCAAAACATAAACACAATTTTCTTGTAGATTGATTACAATCAATAATATCCAATGATAACTACAATAAACAACAATTTTAAAATATTAGTATGCGTATAATGAAAATTAAAAATAACTTAAGAACTTGTATTTACTTAGCCTGTGTTATATGGAATAAGGACTAATTGGTCCAAATTAGCCAATTCTAGTTGGTTGGTTAAATTTCTGGATCGAATATCTTGAGACTTCACGTGTGCCGATATTCTTGCTTGATCAATTATAAAAAATTTCTTCGTAATATCATGACCACATTCATCTCAAAGATATCTAAACAAAGTAAAAGTTATTATTTAAACATGAAACAAAATATACATGAGTGAATGTAGATGAGTAATACTTACGCATTGTATGTCAAAATACACATGTAACCTATTTCAACCATATTGCAATATTGGATCAGATCACCGTGACCTAAATAAATAAATTTATCTCTTCTAAATATATGCTCGTTCAAATTGATAAGGATCATGACTACATCGTTCATGTTATGCATGGCATGTTCGTTCAAGAGTTTGATGGTACCATTGGCGTCAGTATATTTGGAGTATTGGCCAAAGCCCTTAATTGTTGCATACTTTTCAACAATAATAAATAACCAAGCTCATATACCAAAAAAGATGAATACTTTTTTCTCGTCAACCATAACTACAACTTCATGAGGCCGTGTTACAAAGTTCGCCATTACTTGATTTAAGGGCTCTATTTTACCCTTCACAGGAATTGGTATAGGCAAATCTTCTCCCATGACATGTCAATCAGAACTTTAACAGTTAAGCATGACACATCATCATCAAATGTTATGGCTACTGCAACAATATTACCTACAGTTCCTATAGCCAAGTGACATGGTGTCCCCTTAACAAATTTAAAAGAACTAATGTCATGCATGGTTAAGTACAATATGATTAAAATTTAAAAGTCACAACAAATAAATTACCTCCAAATCTTCTTTAGGCATCTTCTCAGTATCTTCTTGTTCAGATTCACTTAGTGCAATACTTCCAACAGATGATTTGGACTGATGAGATTGTCTGTTGTGAGTTTTTTCTCTTGACATTTTACCATGTCGAACATTTTTTTCACTAGAGCCTCCTTCAATTTCTTGGCTCATTGAGGACTTTGGTTTTACTAATTTGAAATATTAGGAATAGGAAACAAAATCACCCATTCCTCTAACACGTCCCTAATGTTTCTCTGTACCCAATGCTTTGGTCAAAACATCTTCACCTTCATAGATATCAACCACTTTATCCTGTAAAACATATTACAAATTTCACACAATATCTATATCATCACAAATTTCAGACATTATATATATGCCATCTTAAACTTTGCACAATATAAACTTACAAATCGATTCACACATTCTCGAGTGCCTTCATCAAAGTATTCATTATTTTTTCCTTTTCTTGCTTCTTTCCATAAAGTTGCCCGATAAGAAGGATCACTCGATAGGTTCTACATGAACATACATATTTAATTAGCATAAATATATTAGAATAAAAGATTTAATTTAAGTCGAAAAACTTACTAATTCTTGGGCAAGATTCGCATAACCCTTCCAAGAAATGTGATGATTATATATACACATTTCGCACGTCTTTCTTTTTGAAGACGACTGATTTCCTGTACAACAAATCTAGTTGAAGTTACCTATCAAAATAATGATAATATTGACATTTAATTTATTTAGAATGACTTACATCCCATTCTTTACTCAATCGTTCATTAACAAACGGTGTCCATTGATCTTGCTCTATATGAGAAGATTGTTGGGGAGGAAATTGCAATACCGAGGGTGAAGGTTCATTCTTAAATGGAAGTATGAACTTTTGAGTCGATGTGGTCTTGAAAGTACGAAACTTCCTAGATGCAGATATAAGTATACCATGTTTGGACTTAGAGTCCACATCGAACGACATTTGCACAATGAAAAAAGTAGTAATCAATAAACTAATAAACTACTATGCACATGAATTAAAGTTTTAGAAAACATACCGCTGAACAATAAAAAAGTTTATCTTTTAAATTGTTTAGAAATTTTTTCCAATAATTATACGTTATAGGTATTTGTTGTCGAACAAAAACTTCTATATAACTTTGCATCTTCTTTGCTCCAAATCCAATCGGTTGTCCATGTTGATTATAATCAATGGCCAACCGTTGCCCAGATGTTCTTATTTGTGCCAACTCAAACATTGTAGTTGGACTACGTGGAATACTTATTCTGCTATTTTTTTGTGGGATAATATTTCTATCATCCTCACTGCTACTTGCTGAATTTTCCTTGTCAATCTGCAAAAAAACATTACTCACACAAAAAATATACAATCTTAATATTTAACTATATATAACCATAGTAAATTACATACCATGTTTAATACATTATTTATCAACCCATCGACCCTCACAGTCATGTCTAATGTATGTGGATGTTGTATCATCAATCTCAAGAGATGTATCAACATTGGGCATTCTTTGCATACCTTCATAACACCACTCTTGTAGCATATCTTCTATTTCATCTTCATAAAAATAATCTTCAATTGTTCATTGTGGAGATGTTAAAACAATTGACCAACTCGAATTTGCGAGGTCTTTTACATAGAAGACTTGTTTTGCTTAAGAGGCTAAAATAAATGGATCTGATTTATGTCCAATACGATCGAGATCTACAATAGTAAACCATAACTCATCTATTTTGATTCCAGTTCTATTCTCAAACCAATTACATTTGAATAAAATAAATGATAATCCATCATAGTCAAGCTCCCATATTTCTTATATTACACCATAAAAGGTTATATTTGACATGATGGGGCTTTTGACCATAGCACTAGAGACTTGTATTGTGGTAGCCGTTATACTAACTCCACTATTTTGAACTTTCCTAATATTATCGCGATTCTTTGTGTGATAGTAGTAACCATTGACCACGTAACCAGAATATTTTGCCACAATTGGATAAGGTCCATTAGCTATCCATCTTAAAGAAGGCGATATGGAATTTTTGGGAACTTTGAGGGCTAGTGCAACCTACGATATATTTTATAAAGTTTAGTAGTTACCATTTAATTATACATCAAATAGTAGACATCTAGAGATTACCCGTGTGGACAACCACTGACTGAATGTATGATTATGCTCTTCTTGAAATCACTTTCTACTTTTATTTTTACGAGAATTGAGCTTAGAAAATATATCCATATGTTGCCTATTATAAATGAAAAAGTTAGTAGATTATTTAATAATCAAGTAACCTAAAACGAGAATAAGATGTAGATTTACATACTCGACGTAAGGAAGCACAACATTTACATTTTGAATGACATAAAGATGAGCTTGATCAGACTCATCCTTACTCGGTCTGACAAAAGAAGCAGCTGGCAATGCTCTATCAATGTTTGAGTTCGCTTTCTTTGTTAATGAGTTTAGCCCAATAGAATTAACATCAGATAAAAATTCATAACAAAACTCTATAGTCTCTTCGACAATATAATTTTCTCCAACACATCCTTCTGGTCGATTTCTATTTCATACCTAAGTTTTCAACACTTTCATGTATCATTCAAAAGGATACATCCACCTCAAATAATCAGGTCCACAAAACTCAACTTCTCTCACGAGATGCACTACAAGGTATACCATTATTGTGTAGAATGATGGTGGAAAATACTTCTCTAAGAAGCATAGAGTGACAACTATATCCTTTTGCATACCTTTTAACTAAGATGAATCGATTGCCTTGCAACATATAACATTAGAGAAGAAGCATAGGCGAGTAATTGCAAGTCTTACATGTTTGGGTATAATATCATGAATGGCTACGGGTAATAATTGTTGCATAAGTACGTGATGGTCATGCGACTTAAGTCCATAAAGGGAGTAGTAGGATTATGCAATATTTCGTATATATATTTTTGCATATAGTACCCGCATCCTACAAAATCTAATTGGCAGGGGCATTGCATATGAAGAAGTTGAAAAAAATTATTCTTATGTTCAAATGAACATAAATTGTTAAAAAATGAATGCAAATTTACCTTTACAGGTTTCCATTTTGGAGAAGACCGATGGTGTTGGAGATCGTGCTTGGCTTGCCATGTTTTCAATCCACTAAATAGTTTGAAAACATTAGTTAAACATAAATACTTCAATTAAGAGCTAAGAAAGTTCAATTACACTTACATATTTATAACTCTATGAAAATCCTCTTGAACCTTACTTTGAATAGAGTAAAAAACATAAACATAATTTTCTTGATGATTGATTACAATCAATATCCAATGATAACTATAATAAGCAAAAATTTTAAAAGATTAGTACGCGTATAATGCAAATTAAAAATAACTTAAGAACTTGTATTTACTTACCCTGTGTTATATGGAATAAAGACTAATTGGTCCAAATTAGCCAATTTTAGTTGGTTGGCTAAATTTCTGGATCGAATATCTTGAGACTTCACGTTTGGTAATATTCTTGCTTGATCAATAATAAAAAAACTTCTTTGTTATATCACGACCACATTTCATCCCAAAGATACCTAAACAAAGTAAAAGTTATTATTTAAGCATGAAACAAAATATATATGAGTGAATCTAGATGAGTAATACTTACGCAATGTATATCCAAATACACATGTAACCTATTTAAATCATATTGCAATATTGGATAAGATCATCGCGGCCTAAATAAATAATTTTGTCTCTTCCAAATATATACTCATTCAAATTGATACGGATCATGTCTACATCGTTCATGTTATGCATGGCATGTCCCTTCAAGAGTTTGATGGTACCATTGGCGTCAGTATATCTGGAGAATTGGTCGAAGCTCTTAATTCTTGAATGGTCCTACTGTAACCAAAGTTACAAAAATTCAAAGTACGAAAAATAATAAATAACCAAACTCATATACTGAAAAAGAGGCATACTTTTTCTCGTCAACCATAACTACAAGTTCACGAGGCCATGTTACGAAGTTGCCCATTGCTTGATTTAAGGACTCGATTTTTGCTTGATTTAAGAACTCGATTTTTCCCTTCACAGGAATTGGTACAGGCAAATCTTCTCCCACGACAATGTCAATAAAAAATTTAACAGTTAAGCATGACACATCATTATCAAATGTTGTGGCTACCGCAACAATATTATCTACACTTTCTATAGCAAAGTGGCATGGTGTCCCCTTAACAAATTTAAAAGAACTAATGTCATGCATGGTTAAGCACAATATGATTAAAATTTAAAAGTCACAACAAATAAATTACCTCAAAATCTTCTTTAGCCATTTTCTTAGTGTCTTTTTCTTTAGATGCACTTAGTGCAACACTTCCAACAGAAGATTTGGACTAATGAGATTGTCTGTTGTGGGTTTTTTCTCTTGACACTTTACCACGTCAAACATTTTTTTCACTAGAGCCTCCTTCAATTTTTTGGCTCATTGAGGACTTTGGTTTTACTAATTTGAACTATTGGGAATGGGAAATAAAATCATCCATTCCTCTAACACATCCCCAATGTTCCTTTGTACTCAATGCTTTGGTCAAAACATCTTCACCTTTATAATCTTCAACCAATTTATCCTGTAAAACATATTACAATTTTCACATAATATCTATATCATCACAAGTTTTAGACATTTTTTATATGCCATCTTAAATCGTGCACAATATAAACTTACAATTTGATTGGCACGTTTTCGAGTGGCTTCATCAAAGTATTCATTATTTTTTTCTTTTCTTGCTTCTTTTCATAAAATCACTCGATAAGAATGATCACTTGGTAGGTTCTACATGAACATACATATTTAATTAGCATAAACATATTAGAATAAAAGATTTAATTTAAGTTAAAAAACTTACTAATTCTTGGGCAAGATTCGCATAACCCTTATAAAAAATGTGATGATTATATACATATTTCGCACATCTTTCTTTTTTAAGACGACTGATTTCCTATACAACAAATCTAGTTGAAGTTGCCTATCAAAACAATGATAATATTGACATTTTATTTATGTAGAATGACTTACATCTCATTCTTCACTCAATCGTTCATTAACAAACGATGTCTACTGATCTTGCTCTATATGAGAATATTGTTGGTGAGGAAATTGCAAGACCGAGGGTTCATCCTTAACTGGAAGTATGAACTTTTGAGTCAATGTGGTCTTGAAAGTCCGAAACTTCCTAGATGCAGACATGAGTATACCATGTTTGGACTTAGAGTCCACATCAAAAGACATCTGCACAATAAAAAAAAGTAGTAAACAATAAACTAATAAACTACTATGCACATGAATTAAAGTTTTAGAAAACATATCGCTACAAAGTCAAAAAGTTATTTTAAATGGTTTGGAACTTTTTTCAAAGAATTATACGTTATAGGTATTTGTTGTCGAACACAAACTCCTATATAACTTTGCATCTTCTTCGCTCCAAATCCAATTGGTTGTCCATGTTCATTATAATCAATGGTCAACTATTGCCCAGATGTTCTTATTTGTGCCAACTCAGACATTGTAGTTAGGCCATGTGGAATATGTATTCTACTATTCTTTTGTGGGATCATATTTCTATCATCCTTGTTGCTACTTGCTGAATTTTCCATGTCAATCTGCAAAAGAAAGAAAAAAACATTACTCACACAAAAACATATAATCTTAATATTTAAATACATATAACCATAGTAAATGACATACCATATTTAATACATTATTTATCAACTAATCTACCCTCACAATAATTTCTAATATATGTGGATGTTGTATTATCAATCTCAATAGATGTATCAACATTGGGCATTCTTTGCATATCTCCATAACCACACTCTTGTAGCATATCTCCTATTTCATCTTCATAAAAATCATCTTCAATTGTTCGTTGTGGAGATGTTAAAACAATTGACCAACCTGATTTTGCGGGGTCTTTTACATAGAAGACTTGTTGTTTTACTTGAGAGGCTAAAATAAAAGGGTCTGATTTATGTCCAATACGATTGAGGTCCACAATAGTAAACCCAAACTCATCTGTTTTGAATCTTGTTCTATTCTCAACCCAATTACATTTGAATAAAATAAATGATAATCCATCATAGTCAAACTCCCATATTTCTTATATTACACCATAAAAGGTCATATCTGACATGACAAGGCTTTTGTCCTTTACACTAGAGACTTGCATTGTGGTAGTCGTTATACTAACTCCACTATTTTGAACCCTCTTAATATCATCGCGATTCTTTGTATGATAGTAGTAACCATTGACCATGTAACTAAAATATTTTGCCACAGTTGGACAAGGTCCATTAGCTATCCATCTTAAAGAAGGTGATATGGAATTTTTGGGAACTTCGAGAGCTAATGCAACCTACGATATATTTTATAATAGTTTAGTAGTTAACATTTAATTATACATCAAATAGTAGGCCTCTAGAGATTACCCGTGTGGACAACCACCGACTGAATGTACGATTATGCTCTTCTTGAAGCCACTTTCTACTTTTATTTTTACCAGAATAGAGCTTAGACAAAATATCCATATGTTACCTATTATAAATGACAAAGGTAGTAGATTATTGAATAATCAAGTAACCTAAAATGAGAATAAGATGGAGATCTACATACTCGATGTAAAGAAGCACATCATTTATATTTTGAATGACATAAAGATGAGCTTGATTCAACTCATCCTTACTTGGTCTGATAAAAGAAACAGCTGACAATGCTCTATCAATGTTTGAGTTCGCTTTCTTTGTTGATGAGTTTAGCCTAATAGAATTAACACCAGATACAAATTCAGAACAAAACTCTATAGTCTCTTCGACTATATAATTTTCAACACTTTCATGTATCGTTCAAAAGGATACATCCACCTCAAATAAACAGGTCCACAAGACTCAACTTCTCTTACGAGATGCATTACCATAAAACTCAACTTCTCTTACGAGATGCACTATAAGGTGTACCATTATTGTGAAGAATGATGGTGGAAAATACTTCTCTAAGAGGCATAGAGTGACAACTATATCCTCTTGCATACTCTTTAATTGAGATGAACCGATCGCCTTGCAACATATAGAATTAAAGAATAAGCATAGACGAGTAATTGCAAGTCTTACATGTTTGGGTAAAATATCACGAATGGCTACAGGTAATAATTGTTGCATAAGAACATGATGGTCATACGACTTAAGTCTGTAAAGTTTCAAATCTATGAGCGACACTAAACTTTGAATATTCGATGAATAGCCTTCAGGTACATTAATTTGTGATAGTATCTTACAAAAGCTTAATTTCTCAACTTGTGTTAATGTATAACATGCGAGAGGTAAAAAGAATTTTTTCTCTCCTTCTTGAGGGGCTAACTCTGATCTAATGTTCAGTTCCATCAAATCTAATCGAGTTTTTATTCCATCCTTCATTTTACTAGGAATATCAAGCAATGTGCCAATAAGATTTGCACATACATTCTTTTCAATGTGCAACACGCCTAAACAATGCCGCACGTCAAGATATTTCCAGTATTCTAACTAAAAAATTAGATTTTTTCTTCCAATAAGTTGAAGGGATATCTCCACTGTTCTTTTCCTTGATAGTTTTCTTACCAAATGAATATTGATACCTACTTGTTTCTGCAAGAATTTCTTCCCCACTCAATGGTTCTGGAGGAAATTCTAATTCTTGTGCCCAATTAAAAGCTTTGTTTTGTATCCTATATGGATGATGGCGTGGTAGAAACTTACGATACCCGAGATATGCCATCTTCTTCCCCTTTGGTAAAATAAGTGGACGAAGTTTTCTCTCCACAAATTGGACATGCATGATATCCTTTAACCGTACAACTACACAAGTTACCATACGCAGAAAAATCATTAATGGTCCATAATAAAATAGCTTTAAGCATGAAACGTTGTTCTTCATATGGATCGTAACATTCTACCCCATCTTTCCAAAGTTTTTTCAAATCATCTACTAATGGAGCTAAATAAACATCTATGTCATTTTCCAATTGTTAGGACCAGATATCAGTGCAGTCAACATAAAAAATTTTGCTTCATGCACAACCATGGAGGTAGATTGTACGTCACTAACATCACTAACCAACAACTATATCTACTACTAAGATCTCCATGTGGATTTACCCCATCTATCGAAAGAGCAAGATGAAGATTTCTAGCTTCTGACCCAAACTCTGGCCACAATTTTTTTCCACGATAGGGCATCTTTAGGATGTTTTAATAAACCATCTGTTTCTTTTTTTTTTAGCATGTCATGTCAATTAACTTGTTGTTTCTTTACTTCGAAACATTCTTTCAAATCTTGGAATTGGGGAGAAATATCACATGATTTTTGCTGGGATATTGTTAGCTCTTTCCTTAAAATTTTTTTGAAGCTTTCATCTTGACATACCACAAATGGGGCATACATTTGCATTAGAGAGTTCTTTTCTAAACAAGCAACAATCTTTGCTACATGCATGAATCTTCTTGTACTTCATTTCAAGAGTACCTAACATTTTTTTTTTTTTTTGCTTCATAAGTAGAAGTTGGAATTTCATTTGGACTAGGTAATATGCCATGAATTAATTCCAACAACTCAGTGAAACTCTTATCGCTTCATCCAAAATTAGCTTTCAAATTATATAACTTTGCCAATGTAGATATTTTAGAAAAAGTTTTACAATTTGGGTACAATAGTTTCATCGCATCATCTAATAAATCTTCAAAATTATCAGATTTTTCATTAAAAAATTGTATGCAGCCTCAAACATTCCAATTGTGTCATCAACATCAACATCATCCTCATCAACTTTGTCTCTTTCACTAGTAGACAGATTTTCATTGTTTCTCTTAGCCAGAAGTGATTCACCGTGAAAAATCTATGTCTGATAACTTTGATCTATATCATTAAAAAATAAGTGATCTCTTATTCTATTCACATTTAGAGTCTTTGCATTCACACACTTCAAACATGGACAACTTATGACATTCGGTATATTTGAATATTGTAGACCATTTTTAATGAACATCTCGACCCCTAAACCATACTCAGCTAGCATTCTATTCATTTTCATCCATGACTTATCCATGATTGTAAAATATGTAACTTAATCTACAAAAAAGAAAAAAAAATAAACAAGGAAAACTTACATAACCGTAAGCTTGTAAATTTAACCATAATCAACAATAAGACCTAAAACATTAACAAATTGGTTATGATATACACTTGAACCACACCAAGCAAGACTATCAACTAAGTACATGTTTTTTTTTTTTTTTTAACTACTTTCATTCAAACATTAACAAATTTCCAAAAGCTTAATCATTGGAACAAAACATAAAATTAATGAAATAACACTTGAACCACACCATCAAACTTAATCATCTAAGTAAGACCAAATGTCAGTTTCAAACCGACATTGTAGTCCATCTTCAATGTCAAATTAAAATCGACATTAAAGATCCGTTTTTTCTTTAAAACCGACATTGGACATTCGAGAGCACTTTTTTCAACCGATATTGAAGCCCAAAATTGTTGTAGTGAATTTTAAGTGTTGTTTCCTATTTGATCACTCGACTTCAAGATATATTATTTGCACTTTTGATTTTCTCACTAAATATACACTACAAGAGACCCCCCAACGACGTCATGGATGCGTCGGGAGTTAGAAAGAACTCCCGACGACATTTGCTACTCCTGGGGAGATTGGAAATATCTCCCGATGGTGGGACTTTACCTGTCAGGAGTTAGAGTTATTTACTCGTCGGGAGTTCCTTAGGAACTCCTGACGAATCTTTCGACGACTATCAAGGGTCGTCAAAAGATCTGGTAAAAAAAACCAGATCGCCTGCCCTTTTCTTCCCCAAATCCAAAACCCTATGCGAGAGAGAGAGGTGGTCGTCGCCGTCTGTTTGCTACCGAGAGAGAAAGAGAGAGAGAGGTGGTTCGTTGATGCCATCCGAGAGAGAGGTGGTCGTTGCCGTTATATTGTTCGTCATTCACTAGTTTTTCCGAGAGAGAGAGGTGGTTTGTTCGTTACTGTTCGTCGCCGTCCTTCGTTAGTTTGATCGCCGCCATTTGTTCGCCGCCGTCTATTCCCACATTTTTGTGAGTTCTCTTCTCTCAAATTTCTATGATTTCTTGTAATTTTGATCATCGTTATACTGTTTCTTGCTGCGGATTTGTTTGGTTTCAATATTACCCATAACTTTATCTAAAACTTTGACTTCCTTCCTAGTCTTTCTTATAGGTCCAAAATTACCTATAACAAAATTTATAATCAGTTCTTACCCTTATGAATTTTCTCTTTGTTATTTACTTATATCGATATTTTTCAAAATCTATATCAATCTTTTTCATCTAAAAGAATAAAAATTTTATAATTTTGAAAATACTTGAGTAAGGATTGAAATTGTAATTAGGAAAAAAAAGTTTGTGAAATAATGAATGTGGTTACGCAAAGTCTTATAGTTTATTGTTAATGTTCGTGAAAGGTTCAAAAATCCAAATTAAATCAATAAATGCTTTGTATTGTATCAAAACGAGAGGCAGATATTTGTCAAAGATACTTCTCCCTTTCCTTTTTTTTTTATCTCTCTCTAAAAATAAAAATAAAATAAAAGTGATAAATTTCAAAGTGGGGCCTTCCCCTTTTGGTGGCATTCGCCAGAACCCCGTGCTATCCGACCACAAATCATATGCCATTTCTTTCATTTTTTAAATAAATAAATAAATATGTTCATCCACTTGGAGGAAATGCAAGCATTCGCGGAACATCAAGTTCGAAAAATGCATAAAAAAAATGGGAGAATTCCAATCGTGATAAATGAGGGGGAGACGAAGCCGATTTCTAAACATGGTTATACTTGTTTTTCTCATTTTGCCGTTGAACTTGGAGTTTTTGTGTATTTATGGATGTTTATGAAGTTTGAATATTTTGTGGAGGGTGAGTCAAGTTTGAGATTGTTTTGGGGGAAAAGTTTTGTTAGGATTGGTGTCCTAATTCTCCCAGAGTCTCATAGTTTGTAAACATTATACACAATGTTATTAATAAAATAAGAGTTATTTTATTTTGCATTTACTCATATCCATAAACAAAGATCCGTGGTTATTGTATGTAAACTTAAGCATGTATATGAGATATAAAAATGGATCATACCTTAAGTAATAACCTAAAAGGTCTGTAGTATAAGGATAAAAGAGGGATACCTTATCTTGGTGCACTACAGATACGGCCCAGTTTGTAGAGGTTTGCAAGTATTGTAAACTACTACAGATGGTCTGATCCTGACCATTCATGTGGAGACATGCGAGCGGGGGTGTCCTATACAAAGAGTTTATATAAGACCGGACCACAAGATGATTCGTCTCTTTATAAAACGTCGTTGATACTTGAGACTTACATCATACTTTAACGATCATAGGTGACATGACATTAATCCTAAGTGTTTTGGGGACTTCTGGCTTTGAGGGCGATCCTTTGATTAGTATGGGTGAGAGTGGCTAGATTTCCAACTCAACAAGCCTACCTTTTTGGGGATTTATCTAATTTGGGAACTAGAAACTCAGTTACACGAGATGGAATTCACTTATTCTCCGAAGCAAGGGTAAGTAGATAGATTGCTCCCTTAAGGACTTATTCCGGGTCTTGAACATAGTGGCCACAATTTCTCCTTTAAAGAGAAGACTCAGTCATAGTAGGACTATGACTTATATTCATTAGAAGGATCAGTGGTACTTAAGGAGTAGATGTAACTACAGGGGCAAAACGGTAAATTGGCCTAGCTGTACTTACGGACGCTCTGTGAAGGGTTATCTTACTGTTGGTTGGTTGATATGGATACAAAATATATCTAGAGTGAGGAGAGTGCAGTTGTCGGTCTTTAGTGGAGTGCCCGACAGTTAACGGATGGTGGATCTCGTGACTAAAGAGTTTAGTCAGTTATTCACGTACGGTTGGAGCTTCAAGCTATTATAAGGTCCACTTGGTAGCTCAGTGGATTCAAGTTGAGAATCAGTTCTTGGGGTTGATTTGAAATATTCAAATTGACAAGAGAAAATTCAATTATATATAATATAATTGGTATGATGTATATGATACATCAAGTAGAGGATTAATATAAATATGATTTATATTAAGTACCATAAAATAGAAAAAAAAAACTATGGTTTATATATTTAATGAGATGAAATATTAAAACTATAAGTTGTAAATATAATATGGTAAGTTGATTATCATATTTATTTATAATAATATTAATTATTTGATAATTACCTCTTTCTCTCTAGTAACCAATTGAGTGGGAGATTATTGGTGGTTTCATGGTAACCGTGAGATAAAAGGAAAAATGTTTTCTAAATTTAGAAGAGTTACTTGATTCGGAAAGAAACTCACGGCAAGGCTATCAAGTGAAATTGTTTCACTAAGCGATAGCTCATAGAGAGACTAAACAATCGTGGAGTGTCACTATACAATAGTTCACTCAGTTAGTCGTAGCTAAACGATCACTTAGCATTGTCTATACGATAGGCTGCCATCTTCTACACGATAGACTGTGTCATCTCTCACTTGCTCAATCGTCTACACGATTGTTGTTCCTCCAGTCTTTTCCTCTAACCAAGTTCATATAAAACCCACAACTCCTGGATTCTCACACCGAGAATAGGAAGGTAACAATTGTGGTGGTGTTCTCACTCAACTCGACTGAGTTCAAGGTTCTGGAGGCCGTTCGTTGGGTTCGTGTTTGTTGTGATCGTGCTGTTGTTCTGGTGGTCATGTTCGAGGGTTGGGGTGCTGTTCTTGGACGCATTGGAGGGATCGAGGGATTTTAAAGAATGAGTCTTCAAAGATATGTATACTTTATCCCTTAATCGTATCTTAAAGCATGCTACAATTTCGTATTGTCTATGACTTGTTAGTTTTCGTTTCTGGTACTGTACTTGTGTATGTCCAATATTGAATGGAATACCTACGGCCTTTTCACAGTCAAAAATTCCAATTACACTCGGAGAAATATGTGTACATTGGTCCCAGCTCGCATCACAAAGGGTACAGATGCCTCAGTCCATCAGATCGGATCTATACAAGCAGACATGTTAAGTTTGATGAAAGGGAATTTTCGTTTGCAAATCAATTGTGTACCATGATCGTCTAGTCGACCGGGCCAACGATCACTAAACAACCATCGTTTTGCACGATCGCCCAGGCGACAGACCATACAAAAGACACCATGATCGCTGAGACAACACGATCGTAGAGAACGATCGTACAGATGACAGACAATGCGATCGCTCAGCCTCCATCGTCTAGTACGATCGCCCAGACGACAGACAATGTGATCGTTCAGTTCCCATCGTTTAGAACGATCGCCCAGATGCCAGACGATACGATCACTCAACACCCATCGTTCAGAACAATCGCTCAGATGACAGACAATATGATCGTTCAGTCTCCATCGTTTAGAACGATCGCCCAGCGAAAAGATAACACGATCGTTCAGAACTCGTCGTATAGAACGATCGCACAGACAAAAGACAAAGCGATCGTCTAGTCCTCGTGTAGACCGATTGTGCAGGCCAAAGACAAGACGATCGCAGTGAGTCCATCGATCCGTAGACATTTCCATCATATAACACGATCGTCCAGGCGAACCCGCCCATACTACTCCCTTCAATGAGTCAATAGTCCCGAGCCTTCAACCAATACTCAATACCCTGCCTCAGTCACCGTCTGTCCTCAAACACAACCAGCCTATCAACCAACCATACTTTACACTCCACAAACGAGACATCCTCACAATAGTATGCATCACACCAACACCCATCGGAGACCCTACCTCAAACCTTCTCTAAAGACTATATCAGTCCAACCCTGCCTCACATATCACATCCTAACATTACCTCAACCTCTGCAAGCTCATCACAGCCTACCATCACCACCCACCCCCTACCTTCTCCGACTTATCCTATGATCACCCGAGCAAAAGTTGACATTTTTAAACCGAAGGCCTGGTTAACAAGCAAAGCAACTGATTGGTCTCAAACAGAGCCCACCAGAATTACAGCATCATTTGTGACCCCTCAATGGAAAAAGGCGATGGATGAAGAATACATGACACTGATGAGAAACAAGACATGGACACTAGTTCTTCCATCTCCATCTCAGAATGTTGTTGGGAATAAATGGATATTTCGCCTCAAGTGGAACATGGATGGCACGATACAGAGGTATAAGGCTCGACTGGTAGCAGAAGGCTTTCATTAGCATCATGGAGTCGATTTCTTTGAAACATTCAGCCCAGTGGTGAAGTCCTCAACGATCCGGGTAGTCATCAGTGCTAATGTGTCACACGGTTGGATGTTGAGGCAACTTGATTTCAATAATGGATTCTTAAATGGAAGACTAACTGAGGAAGTGTGTATGAGCCAACCACCAGGATATGTCAGCACTCAATATCCAAAACACATTTGCAAGCTGGACAAAGCAATCTATGGTCTGAAACAAGCACCGCAAGCCTAGAATACTGCCCTAAGCTCAGTTCTCAAGCAGTGGGATTCTATCAGCCAAGATCCGACACTTCTCTGCTCATCTATTGCAAGGAAGGCTCGGTAATATATCTCCTTGTCTATGTGGACGATGTCATTGTCACAGGTAACAACACTAAACTCACAGAACAACTCATACAGACACTGGACATATATGTTACACTAAAAGACCTCGGCCAACTTCGATATTTTCTGGGAATTCAAGTACACTATCTTGACTCTGGTCTTCTGATAAATTAGTCGAAATATGTCGATGATTTACTACACAAGCTTAATATGTCTGATGTGAAACCAGTGCCCTCGCCAACAGTCCAAGGCTGGTGGATAGCCTCTCTCTGAACCGTTTATATATTAGAGTACTATAGGAGCCCTTCAGTACTTAAAGCACACACGGCCAAACATCACGTATATTATCAATCAGCTAAGTTAGTTCCTTCAAACACAACTGATGTCCATTGGCAAGCACCAAAACGGGTACTTCGATATATTAGTGGCACAAAATACTATGGAATCTACTTCCAACCAAGCCCGAACCTACACATATCTACCTACTTTGATGCTGACTAAGCCTCTAATATTGATGACAGGAAATCAGTGGCAGCCTACTATACTTTTGTGGGAAATAACATCGTCTCCTAGCCTCGAGGAAGCAAGCAGTGGTAGCAAGTTCGAGCACCGAATCCGAATATAGAGCACTTGCTCATGCCACCTCTGAAGTCCTCTGGCTCCAACAACTACTAGGTAAGATGGGATTACAGTCCAACACTAGACCAACTATATGATGCGACAACCTAGGAGCAGAGCCTTAGCTGCAAATCCTGTGTTTTATTCTCAAACCAAACATATCGAAATTGATCTTCACTTCATCCGAGACCATGTTCTAAAAGGACACATCAATATTCGCTATGTACCCTCGACCGACCAACTTGCTGACTGTCTCACAAAGTCACTCAACAACACACACTTCTATACATTACGAGCCAAACTAGGAGTACTTGAAGTACCCTCTAGTTTGAGGGGGGATGTTAGAGAAGAAATTAGAATAGGAAAAGGCAAAGCAAGGATGGAGGAAGAAGGAGGTGACTCATCAAATTAGTTAAGAATTTGTTCGACCACTCACCTATCAAGTAGTGTCAGTTGTATTATTCTTATTCTTTTGTATTATTACTATTGTAACAAACTTAGGACAAACTTGTATAAAGGAAAAGGGTTGTAGCATTAATGAACTATTGGAAATACAATACAAAAGAGGAAAAGGGAAGTCCAAAGGACATTGAAAATTCCCAGCCAATATTCATCTTCAACTAACACTTTGCTTCTTCACTGTTAATTTCCATTTATGCTTTCCAGCTTGACCGTTCTTAATGCTTTTGAATATTTGATCAATGCTTGAATGATTTTATGATTTAAATCTTGCTTGGGAGAGTAAGATTTAGATTAGATCATGCATGTTAGACTATCGTTTGAAAATACTAACATAGTTGGATAACGATAGAGATTGTTCAAGAAGAATCGTAATGCTTTGCTTAATTATCTAGTTTCCAAAAATTATTAATTCATAATTAGGTGAAAGAAGAGATTGGTCTCGAGAGGGACAATCCGAATAAAAAACTTCTAGATCTAGGTATTGTGTTAATTGGTTCAAGAATTAAAGCAATTGGGATTAATAATGAGATGAACTCTATTCCCTAAAGCGTTTATTTGTTAATAATCTTCATATTCGATCATTTTATTTGCTTTCTTAGTTTTATTTACTTCAGTTTGAATCATAAGTTGGTCTCCTAAATAAAATTAGAACCATCTTTGAATAGCCAAAAGATTATCACTCTAATTTTCTGAGGACGATACTCGGCGAAGACCGTTTTAAACTATATTATTACTCTACGCGTGCACTTGCGCTGTATCATTGATATAAATGTATAAATTGGTAACGTTGTGTCCTCTACAAAAATTGTGGTGGTTGATAATCCTTTCTTAGATGATATGGAGAGTGATTTTAGGGATGTAGAGTCCACTAGTGTTGATAATATAGACGAAGTTGCATGGCCTGCTGGTGTCCCTCATGATATAAGCAAAGTTGAGGATGTAAGGGCCGACAATAATTTAGAAACAATAGAAATAGTACCCACTGGGCTCTCACCCAAGGATACAACAACAAAATCCAGGACCACAGCTAATGTTCCACCTACAACATCGCACAATGGAAACAGTTCAATCAGTGTAGTGGTTGGTTTTGGCAGAGGTTTACGAGCCAAGTGCCCATTATTTCTCCTGTGTAATTTTGGTACGGAACCTACACAGAAAGAGAGTCCATTCCCAAGTTAATCGATATCCATGGACTCCTCAAGTCAATCGACGTTCCTTATACAAAATTTTATGATGAACTCTATGGGACATTGTACATTTATTGCAGCAGTAACGGCAGGGACTAAGCTTCGCAATTTTAATGAGGCTATAAAGGATGGTGGTTAGAGAGAAACCATGCAGATGGTAATAGAAGCTTTGGAAGCTAACCAAACTTTGGTCACTGATGTCTTGTCCCCAAGAAACAAATCTCTTGAATGCAAATGGGTATGTAAAATCAATATTATGCAAATGGATAGGTTGAATGACTCGGCTCTCCTTGTAATTTTCGGCAATCACAAAGTTCAGGGTATTGACTATAATGAGATTTTTGCTCCAGTGGCAAAAATGGTGGCTGTACAAGCTTTTCAAGCAGTTGTGGTTGCAAAGTACTAGGAACCACATTCGATGGATGTTCACAATACTTTTCTTCATGGTGATCTTGATGAAGAATTGTACATGAACGTACCCTCTGGTTTAACTGACAGCATCTCAAGTATGGCATGTCGCCTCAAGAAGTCTTTGTACGGCTTATTTTAAGTTTCGAGGTGTTGATTTACTAAGTGACTACTTTGTTGAGGAAATATGGATTCATTCATTTTTACTCATATTACTCGTTCTTTACGTTGCATCAAGGACAAGTTTATCTTAATGTCTTAATATATATTGATGATCTAATTAATTCTAGTAGTAACTCTTCTATTGTCGCTTTATTTTGGAAATATTTAGGTGAATGTTTTTACACGAAGGATTTGGATATTTTAAAATATTTTCATGGTGCTTAAGTTCAGAATTCAGAGGGCATTGGTTTGTGTCAACATAAGTATGCTCTTGATATCATTTTGAAAATGGGGCTCCTAGGAGCTAAACTTGTAGGGTTTCTGTTATGTGAAAGCGCATGCGCCAATGGTTTTGGCCAAGTATTATCCCTAGGGAATCGGTTGATATTCTTTTAGATATTCAAAGATTCTTCCAAATTTATTTAAGGACTAGCTTGTAATGTAAATTAATTAAACTAAACTAAGAAAGTAATAAAAGTGATCACGTATGGATATTATTAGCCAAAAGATGTTCTAGGAATTAAACTTCATCCATGGAAATATTAACATCAATTGTTTTAATTCTTGAACCAATTTACACAATACCTAGATCTAGAAATCTTATATCTGAATTGAATCTTTTGAAAACAATCGTTTATTTCACTTCATTACTAATTACTAATCTCTTGAAACTAGATCATGAAATCATTCAAATATTGATCAAACAATCAAAAGCAATGAAAACGGTTATACTATAAAGTGTTAATATAAATTAAATTCAAGATAAACGAGAATGTATAATAAAACTCCGTAAATGAGAATTTAGCCCTAGAACAATGAGAATATAGCCAAACATGGCTTCCATAGAAAGGACTCTAATTAGAATGAAAAAATATAGAAAAGAAACCAAGATACAAAAAGGGAAAGAATGAGTTACTCGACATTGTGGTCCCATTTCCTTGATTAAATTGACCTTCCAACACTCTCTAATCGACTCCCGCATCAAGGAAATCGATACTCTGCTTCAAACACTCTCTGTAGGCCTCTAAAACTCCAAAATTAGATGATTGTGGCCGATCAAAATCCTAGATTAAATAGGCAAAAGTTTTCCAAAAGTGTAACTTTTATGTTTGCAACATAGCGCTATAGCAGTTTTTGGCTTCTCACAACACTCAATGTAAAGTGTCGTGGCGCTACCCTATCTTGCATCATTGATTCTTTTTCTTCCTTTTTTATTCCCTACTCCATATAACTGGTCCGACTCGTCTCGTCTTAACTTGTTTTAGCTCAAAATCTTCTTCTATTGCTCAAATCTTGGAAATCACGAAGAAATAAAATCAAATGAAATCCTATCTAAATAAAAGCATATTTTAGGTGTTTTTCAGTTTCCAAAATTGAGCAAAATCATCCCTAGCATTAGCTAGTGGCAGTTTGTTGTCAGATTCTAACGCAATCGACATCTAGTAGGACGTCTCATTTAATTGTCCTTTACATGATCAGAATTAACTTATATGGTACACATTTTAGCTCAATAGATGCCAGCACCACAATAAGAATATTGGGATGTTGTAGTTCGTACAGTTCATTATTTAAGAAGTTGTCCATGTCAAGGAATCTTATGCTCAAGTTGTGATCTATCTTTATTAGGTTGGTGTGGTTCAAATTGGGCAAGATGTCCTTGACTTTCCGCTCTTTCACTGGTTGACTTATTTTTCTTGGTAGTTCTCCTATATCGAAAGCCAAGAAGTAGCAAACGGTGTCCAATTTTTCAGTAGTAGAGGTCGAGTATCGCTCAATAACTTCTATTACATCTGAATTCAAGTGGCTTGACTTCTTTGGAATCTTGGGGTAGATCATCCCTATGCCATAAATTTATTTTGTAAATGTCACATTAATTATTTGACAAAATCCACTTTTTTTTTATGAATGTACAAAACATCTTGAGATGGTTGTCATTATGTTCGTGATGCTGTGTTCAAGACAGGACCATTGCGATAACACATCATGTTTCTTCTAACAAGCAACTTACATATATTTTTACAAAAACCTTGGGGAAAGAATGATCTCTTTATCTTCTTCTCAATCGGGCATTTGTGATCATCGGGATGCAAATTGAGGGGGGTATTAGGAAACATATTTTTCATATATGATTTGTATACAGTTTCTGTAGGTTGCATACATATTCATCTGATTCTGAATGGAAATAGAAGGGAAATAGTTTTCCTGGCACACTGTTTGCATTAGTATCAAAGTTCAATTCCATTACTATGATTTTCAGACTAATAAGTTTACTGGCAATGACAATTCAATATATACCAATTAATTAACTTGAGAAGAGAAAAAACAAAAACCAATTGATATATATATATATAGACTTTTTTTTTGTGTAATTTCGAAAGTAGGGAGATTCGGACCAATGACCTCGAATGAAGCATTTATAGGCTATTCTTTCAAAAACCAAATGGGTATATCAAACCGGACCTACGACATTTTCTATTATAATAACTTTTGTTGTTGTCGATATATATAAATCGAATAACTTAAAAGATGTCTGCCCAAAAAGTATCAATATTCTTTTGACTTACTCTTTTATCTACATGAATACACTTGTATAAAGATCCAACAACTTATAATCAAAGATCAAAAGATCACAAAATGAGTATTGGTGGAAGTATTGGTATTGACCTTCATCTTCTCCGTATCGATTCGAACGTATCGAGCGGAGTTAGCGACGGTGTTGATGAATCCTAAAAATGGATTAAAATTCCTTTAGACAGTCCCTCCATTGGTTATCAAATGGGGCTTACCAAGTTTTTCTATTATAAAATAACAATTGTTGTTACATATATAGTCTTTTAATCAAACAACTTTCAAAATATCCCAAAAAAGTCTAAATATTCTTTGATTCATACTATTTCCATATAATACAAAACAAATTAACAAAACAAAGAAACTTAAAGGTTGTTCGAACCCCAACTTCAAATGGATGAAGTAGACTATTATAAACCACGTTTGGAGCTCCGATTATAATAGTTTGTATTTCTAACTATTATTATAACCTACCATTAACTAAATTATTACTATTTCAAATCAATCTTTTAAAAATTAAATGTGTTATATCAAACAAATCCTACAACAAACTTTATTATGGTAACTTTTGTTGTTGTTTTCAATATAAATCGAATAACTTTCAAAGATATATCTTCCCGAAAAAGTAACAATATTCTTTGACTTACACTATTTACCCCATGAACACACTTGTACAAAGATCCAACAACTCAAGAAATGGAACCCCACAACAAAAAATTCAACATTACCAAAGATCATCGGAAAAGATCGCAAAAATGAGTATTGGTATTGGCCTTCGTCTTCCCGGTGTCGATGGAAATGTAACGGGCGGCACTAGCATCGGTATCGGCAGTAGCCACGTTACCGATCCTTCCCCAAAATGGGTTGAAACTTCTCCGGAGACTCTTGATTCAAGAACTTGGAAAGTATGCTGTGGACGAGTTCACCTCTAAAAGTAGAAGTATTCTCAAATTCCAGAACGTTTATGCTGCTTGGAATTTTAAACCAGATGAACACACCACATATTACCGTCTTTATTTAAGAGCAAGAGACTGTTTGGGACGTTCGTTCAAGTTTGAGGCTATCGTGCGTGAAACATCAAATGGCTGTCTTGTTGTTAGGACACTTGAATCTTTTGTGAAAATCATCTAAAACAAGTTATATCAAACTTATACTTATGTGATCTACACTATAAAATGTATGCTACTACTTATACTTTTTGGCTATGTATGCTACTACTTATACTTTTTGGCTATCTCAATATATACAATAATCGAGGGAAAATTACATTTTTAGTCCCTATGTTTTGTGTTTCCGTTTTTATTTTGGTACGTTGTCTTAGGTTTATATGAATGTTACACTTTTGCCTTTTAGTTTCTAAGTTTTAATTTCTTGGGAAATTATATAAACCACTTCTATGGAGTTTATTATATGTAATTACATCCCTAAATTTTTAATTTGATCAATCACCTTCTGAATTTTGTGATTTGTTATAATTACACTCTTAAAATTTTAATTTTTTCAATTAGCTCCTTATATAGTTGGTTAATTATTGCAACAAACTCTCTATGTTAGTACCGATATCCATATATATGTAAAATTAAATTTCATTGGATGTTATTTCAATTAAAAAAAGGTTCAAATTGTAAAAGTTTAACCAACTACATGGGTTTGATTGCAATAATTAACAAGCTAAGAGGGCTAATTCATCAAAATAAAAGTTTGGGCTAGTTGCATAAATAGAATTCAAGCCCAATAATAGAATAGGTAGTATAAACATAAAATAATTGCATATATAGATCAAAAAATTGTAAAAGACTAAAAAACTCATGCCTAGCCACCATTTTGCTTGCTTCTTCACAGTTTTCTCAAATTAAAAACTATCATTGATAGTCATTGATAGCTTCTATCGCTGATATCAGTTGCTATCGATAATAGTTGCTATCAGCGATAGCTTTCAATTTGAGAAAAATTAATATAATCTTGAAATATTAGCTTTTAATTTGCTATCAATTATCAGTAGCTATCATTGATTCACTTTCATCAATTGGAATCAACCTTGAAATATCAATACTTAAGACTATCAGTGGCTATCAATGATAGATTTATAAATAGTGATCAACTTTGAAATAAGACCAACAACTTTGATTACCACAGTAGCTATCACTAATAATCTTTTATCATGGCTATCACTGATAGCAGCTATCAGTCGCAATCACTGACATACTTTCATCAATTAGAATCAACCTTGAAATTTTAACACTTAAGGTTATCAATGATAGACTTCTATAACTGGTTATCACCTTTGAAAGAAACTCGATATATAGATATTACCTAAGTTCTATCACCGATATCACTAACATCACTCATATTGTGATTATCAGTGATAGCTTCTTTCACTGATAAGATGTTATCAATGATCTCACTGATATCATGCTATCGGTGATAATTCTCTATCACCGATAACGTGTTATCAGTGGTAGCTTCTATCACCGATAACGTGCTATCGATAGCTTTTATCATTGATAACATGCTATTAGTATTAGCTTCTATCACTGGTAACATGCTATCAGTAGTAGCTTCTATCAATAATAGCCACTAAACACCTTTTTGTCCATTTCTTGTCATTCCCAAACATTTATAATTCCCTTTTCTTTTCGATGATAGCTTCCATCATTGATAAATATGCTATTAGTAAAAGCTTCTAGGCATTCCACTTATATTTTAGTTCGAGATTCAACTTTATTAATTAAATTCACTAAGTTGGATATCAATGATAGATTTCTATAAATGGCTATTAACTATGAAAATATAATCAAAGATTAAGCTATCAATGATAGAACATATTAGTGGTTGTCACTGACAGACTTCCATTTGCTATTTATATTTATTATTTGTTATAATAATCAAACTTGATGATTGGCTTGCTGGTGTTAAGTCACCTATGAATTGAGTACTTTCAAGTCTTGAGTACGAAACTAAGCCTCATAACAAAAATCGGAGAAATGAAAGAAAAATTAAAAAAAGAAAAAAAAAGGAAAGAAGCAAAAAATTGGAGAAAGTAAAGAAAAGAAAATAATAAAAAAAGAAAAGGGAAGAAGCAAAAATCGAAAAAATGAAAGAAAATAAAAAATAAAGGATAGAAGAAAAAATCGGATAAAGGAAAGAATAAAATTAAAGAAAAAAAAAGAAGGGGAAGAAGCAAAGACTGAGAAAGAAAAGAAAAAATGGAGGGAAGAAGCAAAAATTGAAGAAAAGAAAGAAAATAAAAAGACTAAAAAGAAAAGAGAAGGTCTACACAAGATAAATTTGTCGGGAGAGGATCTTCGCATACAAAGAAAATAAAATAAAATAATAAAAAAAAGAAAAGGGAAGAAGCAAAAATCGGAGAAAGGAAAGAAAGTAAAAAATAAATGAAAGAAGAAAAAATCGGATAAAAGAAAAAAAAGGAGGGAAGAAGCAAAAATTGAAGAAAATAAAGAAAATAAAAAGACTAAAAAAACAAAAAGAAGGTCTACACAAGATAAATCTGTCGGGAGAGGATCTTCCGACACATAAAACAACGCATCGGGAGTTGTCTTAGAACTCACAACGCCCTTTTTATGCGTTGGAATATCTAAAACTCCCGACGGTTTGTTTTATTTGAACTCCCAAGGCGCTATTCTATGTGCGTGGAGTTCCTTCATTTGTCGAATATTGGCTTTTAAATTTTTTTAATTCATAATTTGTATTTTTTAAAAATTTGATTTGAATAACCTATAAAGCATCATTAACTAACTCAAATAGATTCACATAATAAATAAAACAAAGAAAACGAAGTCCATACTATAACAAATAAATGAAAAGTTACAAGATCTTACAATAAAACAAAGTCGATACTAAATAAAAGAAATTTGTTTTCAGAAATACATGGAAGAAATAAAATGAAAACAATGTCAATAAATACAGAAAAGAAAACAACGTCCAACCTCATCTCTGAACAACATCCTACAATAAAAAAAAACATTCAAATGTCATAATCTTTAAACATCCACAACATGTTCAAACTTCATAAACAAAGACATTCACAAATATCATAATCGTCCAACCAAACTTCATAAATAAACAATCTAAACCAAACTCATAAACAAGAACATAAAACTCAAATTTTTTCCCCAAAACAATCTAAACCAAATTCGACCCACCCCCCACAACACATTCGAACTTCATAAACATTCATAAACTTCATAAACACACAAAAATTCCAAGTTCAACGACAAAATGAGCAAAACAAGTATAATAAAACTCTACCCACCTCCACAACATATTCAAACTTCATAAATAAGAACAAACCCACATAAAACTCAAACTTTCTCCCCAAAACAATCTAAACCAAACTCGATCTACCCCCCACAATACATTCAAACTTCATAAACATTCATAAACATTCATAAACATACAAAAACTCCAAGTTCAACGACAACACGAACAAAACGAGTATAATCGAACTCTACTCACACCCACAACATATTCAAACTTCATAAACAAGAACGAACACACATAAAAATCAAACTTTCTCTCCAAAACAATCTAAACCAAACTCGACCCACCCCTCACAATACATTCGAACTTCATAAACATTCATAAATACAAAAAAACTCCAAGACCAACGAAAAAACGAGCACTCTATCCCCCTCCCAACAACATATTCAAACTTCATAAAGAAGAATGAACACACATAAAACTCAAACTTTCTCCCCAAAACAATCTAAAAAAAACTCGACCCACCTTTCACAATACATTCGAACTTCATAAACATTCATAAACACAAAAAAACTCCAAGATTAACAACAAAATGAACAAAACGAATATAATCAAACAAAGGTAAACATTATGTGATGTATAATTTTACTTATACATGTGTCAACATCTCACAAACATCATAGTAAATTTGAAATATATTTTCAATTAGTTTTAAGTCAAGCAAGTAACTAAATCCCTAACCTTAAGAATTAAAAGAATAAAATGACTCAATCCACTAAATTGTAGAAACTTTAACATCCATAATCCATAATTCACGATAACATCCATAATATTAATTACATGTAACATCCATATTCCACAATTCACAATAACATCATCAATCCACAATAACATCCACAATCCACCAAATTGCAGAAATTGTAACGTAATAAAATAGGTCAATATCAATTAGTGCAACAAGGAAAGAAAAAAAACATATGCTAGAAACATTAGATTTAATTTAAAGAAGAACAAATGAGATAGATGCTAAATGATAATAAATTAAAGCAATAGTAATCGGATTTCAAAGACTAATCAGATTTCAAATTCATGAGAAATTAAACAATGCTTAAGTTCACAAAATAAGAGAAAGGAAATGAAAAGGATGTGAGTGAACTTGTTGAAAGCTTGCGAAGGACACCAGAGCGGCAGATGGCAAGCAATGGAACGGCGACGACAAGGAAATGAATGGCGAAGGAAATGGAGAAGAGACGCGAAGAGAATGGGTTTTTAGTTAGGGTTAAATGGAAGGGTTAATGGGGAAGAAGGAGTCGGCGGCGGGCGGCGGGAAACCGCGCGAAGGGGGAAGAGGAGGAAAATAGGTGGCGGAAAAGGGGGAAGGGGAAGAGGAAGAATGATCAGTGGCGTAAAGGGGAAGGGGAAAGGGAAGGGGCGGCGGCGACACAAGGGGGAAGAGGAAGGGGAAGGGGCAGCAGCGGCTAGGGTTCTTAAATTTGAGTAATGAAGAAGAAGGGGATTGGGAAAAGGGGATCTGGTTTTTACCTGATGGGATCTCCCAATGCCGTCTAACCGTTAAAAGAGGTGTCAAGACGAACTTCTTCATGTAGGAACTCCCAAAAGGCTTCTTTAATCGTCGGGGGAACTCCCGACGGGCCTTTATGTCGAGAGTTCCTCCCGACGGTCCATTACATCGTCGGGAGAGACCCTATCTCCTGATGATCGAGCTCCCGACTAGTCAACTCATCTATATTTACAAATATTTTAAAGATGTAATATATGTTTAGATTTTTTTTCTTTTATTCTACTATGTATTACAAATACCCTAAAAGTTTAGGAGTGTAATTGTGAAGGACTACAAAGTTCAGGAAACGGGATGATTGTTCAAGGGTGGTTTGTGCAATTTTCTTTAATTTCTATTTGGTCCTTATTACATTTCAAAATGTTACATTTTTACTCTTCATTTTGAATTTTGTATTTGATCACTCGACTTCAAGATATATTATTTACACTTTGAGGTTTTCACTAAATATATGTACATTTAGTCCTCGGTGTTAATGAATCTATTAATTAATTTCAAAGAACTAAATTAGTTCACTCATTTTCCATCATTTTCCATCATTTTCTAACATTGATTAAAAATTTCACATCAAAATTATTTTATTATAATTAATTAAATTTAACAGTAAAGATGAAAGTGGGTATTAGTAAAAATTAGAAAGCAAAAGTATAAAATATTGAATCTTACAGACTAAATGGAAAGATTTAATATGTAGATTAAATTCATTATTAAAAAATTGAAACTGAACTGAAACTATCAAAATCGTTGATGTCTCATTACAAATTTAACATATTAGAGTTACATTTGAATTTGGCTCAATAACGACTCAATTGAGTTATGTTATTAAGTATTTTTTATTTAATTTAATTTTATATTTAGTAGAACTGCTCACTTGTTAGCCTATAAATAACGATATGTTTCTTCATTTAAAGTGTCTAGGTATACAAAAGTTCTGCTACATCTGAGTAGTTCATGGTTGTCCTTCTATCAAAATTAAATTGTTTTATCTTGTCGAGATGATCATTATAGTCTGAATACAATCTATATAGAGTGGATAATTGTCTTCAGGACAATAATAGTTGGAAACATGTCTCGACTATCTATTGATATTTTCATAAAGTTTGAGATTTTATAAGTTTGTGGTTATTTAAAATTCCCTATCTTGTTATTCAATCTGATTTGCTTTTGAATTTGAACATTATTATTATATATATAGTGTTCGTACATTTACTGTTGTTTGTATGCCATTAAGAGTGAAATTAATTTGTTTGTAGTTTTCATTTCTTATATACATGGTTTCTCCAACATGAATTTCTCATATGGGAAAAAGAAAATCGAAAATGTGTCCTTGTTTTTCACATATCGCATAGATCTGTGTATTCTTTTTTTTCCTTTGACCGTAGAGAATTAAACTTTTAACCTTGCAGTTAGAATACAAACTTTGACCTTTATTCAAGTTCTTGTTGGCTACTTGTCTATGTTTTGCTTAATTCAAGAGTGTCGGCATGAAATAATAAAACCTAGATCTAATGCTTTTGTTATTAAACTATATTTGGACTAAATTTATAGAATAACAAAGTTCACTTTCATTACTATGATATTCACACAAGTAAGTTTATTAGCAATGACAATACAAAATATATACCAATTAATTAACTTGAGAAGAGAAAAAAAAACAAATAATAAATAATAAATAATTTAGCATATATATATATATTCATGCATGCATATATACAAAATTAATTTTTACCCTTTTTTTTACCAGCTTCTTGAACTTCTTGATTAAAATGGTCATTGGTTCTGTAATTTGGATTTTGTTTCATTTTAATCTTCGTACATTTTTAATTGTCCAATTTTAGTTTTTGTTCTTCTAGGAAATCTTAAAATTAGTCGAGGGAGTTAGTTCGTTGTTGAGTTTTTTTAGAAAAAAGAAAAAAAAATAGTATGTATTAGCATTCCCTTTATAAATTGTGAAAATATATTTATAGTATTCTTTTTATGTGAAAAATATAATTATAATTTATATTTATGTAAAAATCCAGACAAGAAAAATGCACTTGACCTACTTACGATACCAGTAATGAATTTACTTGAAGAGAGAAAGAACGTATCATACAAAAGAGAAAACATGCACACACCATTGTGGTACTTATCACACATGCTTTGACGCTTAAGTAAGAGAGTGAAAGAGTGTGGAAATTATGGAGTTTGAGAGTGAGATTTAAGTTACATCTCTTTCTCCTTCACGAATCAAGTTATCAGATAATCTAATAAGATATTTTGTGGTTTTATTAAGACTGGTGGTATGTTAGACACGTCCTATATGTTGATTGGTTTTCCTTGGCCTTAGCCCGAGGCCTTGGAGGTGGTCGGCCTTGAACGCTAAGATGAGCCCACTCACTCAACTTGAACCAATTTGTCTTAGCCTCGGTTCGTTTTCCCTTTTCCCATAATTTTTAGATTTATCAAATTAATCTAAAATTGCTCAAAACAATTTAATCGATTTCAATAAAAAAAAATAATTTTGAAAGACTGAGTTTAAGATTTATTAATAAAGTATATGAATTAAAATTGACAATGGAAAGTAAATGAACTAAAATGGAATTGAATCTAAATATTACCTAACTAAATTGTTATTTTAGCCTAAATTTACTTCGATTAACTATACATTATCATGTTGTTCAAAGTATTAGTCATTAATGTTTATTAATCTATAACTAAAATTGATGGAAATGCGATGAAATTTTATTGATGGATCAATTGATCGTAATAGATTACAATCGCAAATGTAATTAGATTACTTTTTTATCACATTCATTTAGGCATTCTATAAACATAAACTGATTACGATCGAAGTTATTTACTTTGTAGTGTCTTCTTATCAATATTGTCGAGGGTCAATCGGTAACAATATTTGTTGAAGTCATCATTTCCACATCATACGATATAGATAATAAAACAAAATAACATAGAGATTGAAGAGGTATTTATACACTTAATTTTTCAAAAATTGGATTATATACATGTCCTACAGCATATTGTATTATAATAACTTTTGTTCTTATCGATATATAAATTGAGTAACTTTCAGAGTTTCCCAAAAAGTATCAATATTCTTTGACTTAACACTATTTATCCCATGAACACACTTGTATAAAGATTCATTAACTTATGAAAGGGAACCCATTACAAAAAAAACAACCTTTTTTTACCTTTACAATTTTAAATACTCGACGTTTTTAGGAAAAATGTCAAGAAATGAGTGATTTTAAAGAAAAAAAAGTCAAGAATTGTTTTTAAAAAACGGAGGTTGTTCTTTTTTTTTTTAGAAAATACAATACTTATGTTTTAAAAATATCAAGTTCAATTAAGGGGTTTTTGACGTTTGAAAAACGTCAAGAATACTAGAATATATAGGGCAGCATTACAACACTGAAAAGTAGCTTTGCAACGCTACGAAATTTGACGGAAAAATGAAAAACGCACGTGCCTCATGCAAACAATGTGGCAACACTAACAACGCTATGGATTTTGACAGAAGAATAGGGTAAAGCTCTTCTGTTTTTCCATCTTCATCCATTAAAATCCATTCTTAATCTCTTAACCACTTCTCATTCTCAGTTCTCTAAAGGTATGTCATCTTCTGCTATTCTCTTCAATTTCCATTTCATTTTTCTTTAGCATTACTGCAAATCATGAAATATGTTGTTCATCGTTCTTCTTGTTATTCGCAAACCATAGCCTCCGTAGTTTCATCTCCTTCATCAACGAGGCGACGAAACTGTAACAATGGAGGCAGGTAACAACTCCGCCAGTGTATTCCATTGGTAACTACTCCACCAGTACTGCTTCTCTAACTTGGAAAGGTGATTTGGAATTCTCGTTTGATGATTTTGATGACTACTTGAACCCTATCTTTCTTGACATTATACGTTTTATTTGAAATTTTTGTTGTAAATTGTCTGGAGATTTACAAATAATTTGAAACCATTATTCAGGGCAGAGGTAACTTTTGCTCTATATATGGCCAAATTTATTTCTGTCTCCATATCTGCTGATGGCCAAATAAAGTATATACCATAAACAATTGTTACTAATTAGCCAGAACTCCTAGTTGCAGCTTCTGCTCTTTATAAACTAATTTGTAGTGCTGTATTTAACGCACCACTCAAACTCATCTATATTTGCATTCTGTTTTATCCTCCCCAAGGCGAGAAGGAAAGGTTTCTGTGGTGAGCCAGGTTGTGTTCTGATTTGTGGAGCTTTGGAGAAAGATGAACGATAAAATCATCAAAGGGATTGAGAGAACTTTGAGTGATGTTTGTTCCTTTATAAGGTTCTATGAATGTCTGTGTAGTTCGACATAACTTTTGTTGAGATATTCTAAAATCATCAAATCATCCTTATTTGGAATAATGAATGTCTGTGTCCTTTTGTTGAGATATTGTATTGTCTTAGCAAGGAAGAAGGATATTAGGAAGTTTTAGAAGCTTTGCTTTTGAACAATGGGAACTTCTGGAGTTTTTTCTCTTAGTTAATACATAAACTAGAATGATTACTAGAAGAATTAGGGAGAGAACACCATGAAAAAGTGTCTGGAATTTCACAAGATTGGCCACTTCTTCCATATCTTTTTCTTGCCATTGGATATTTGGGAGGTCCTTTAGTTTTAATCCAGCCATTGGAGTGCTTTTTTGCATTTATTCAGAGAGTCATTCGGTTCCATCTTAAAATATGTCATACAAAAGTTAGGACATAATTTCTTTTGCCTTTTATCCATAAATTCAACATATATGAACTTGCTTCAGAAGAGTTCTCATCATCTCCTACTAAAATGACTATAAACGAACAAATGTTTCATGATTCTGCTTCTCGATAATGAGAAAACCATTAGATTACATGTCTTATGAAATAAAAGATTAGAGATTGACTTCAGTAATAATAGTAGTTAGCTGTGTTCTATTTCAGAAGAATTGCTTTGTTTCTGTTCAATATTGTGCTTCTTTTGTTCTTCAATTAAAAGTTGAAATCCATTTCAGCCTAATTTTTCTTGTTGGCTTCCATGCATGAAACAGTTGTAGATGAAGCATTCTGGAAAGAAACCATTTACAATTTGAATGACACCGTTACAACGTTAGCGATGGGGAAAATAGTGTCGGAATAATCATATTTAATAACAAATTAGAGATTGACTACAGCAAAATGAGAAGTAATTAACAGGTTTTCTTTTCGCAATAGTTACTTCTATTCAATATTGCATTTCTTCTATTCAACATTTCTCTGGAATCCAGATTCATTAATTCTTTTTTTTTCAAATATTTTTATTATTTTTGTCCTTTAAATATATGATAATGTATAAAATTAAAGTTAGATCCATATTTATCATTTTTTTTACTTGTTGGCTCTCATGTAAATAGTATATAGAGATGAAGCATTTTGAGAATGGTGAATCTGACTTGGAAGAGGGTAAAATGGGAAAGCATAGAGAAAGCATTACGCAATAACAGGGTATTTAGATTACATAACCAGACCTTATTTAGATTACATAATAGGGTATTTAGATTACATAAAATGGTGAATCTGAACATTCCTTTATATCTTCAACATTAATAGCATAGAGACAAAAATTAGCATAAGCAGTAGCTGATTTGAGCAACTTCAGCTTTCAAAGAAGGGTTTCCTTTGGTATAATACTAGCCAAATCCTGAAAATAGAATGGATGAAAAGAATTTTCAACTCAATTAAATCGATCATGTAAGAAAATTACAATGCCTAGGGAAAAAGATATGATAAGTTAATTTAGAATACTACAAGTAAACCTCATTGCTTTCGTTTATTGTTATAAATTAACTAGTTTATATCTTGACGTCTTCTCTTTGTTTGTTGTAACAAAGGACATGGTTATCTAGTACCAGATGATGTATATGAGGTGTGCGCTTGGGTTTTAAGTGTTAACTTCTATATATATATTAGGATCCATTTGGAAAGAATAATATTCACATTGCATTTACATTATCTAAAATTGTTTACCTGCTGAAGTATCCTTGGTTTTTTCTTTTTGTAAATTTGTGACATTTGATACAAGAATAGATTATAGGACATAAGGACTATATTTGTGTGTATTCATCTTTCTAGAACTTGTGTGCATGTTCTTTATGCCACTCTTGCTTGTTCTTTAAGTTTTAGGACTTTGTACGTTGTGGTACTTAAGTTTAGTAATTTTAAGTTGTTTCAATCTATATATTGTAGTTTTGGTATATTATTTCTTTGATGTAGGTGCTCAAAGCGACGAGTTCAAGGTGGGCGACGTTATTCATGTGGAGACATGAGCATAGTGAGCAAGATTTGGTTAGGATTACTTCATACAGGATTGATAGATGTAATTTTTTTTATTGATCTTAGAAGGATGGGGTTGTTGATTGTACAATATAGGAAATGTGTTCAAATGGAGGTTGATAGATGTTATACTTTGACTATAATGTTGGAATTGTTCATATGGGGTTTTTCATATTCTTTTAGCTTAGAAATACTTTATGATGTTGTAATATTGACAATGTTAAAGAAATGAAGTTTTTATAAAGAGATATTGGTGGAAATTTGGTTGATATATAAGATTTAAATGCGTGTATTGTTTATTTGATTGATGAATGTATGTCATATATATATCAAATGTGGTTGTTGGATCAAAATACAGAAGCAATTATAGGTAAAAATGTCAATATTATAGATTTCTCTAAAAAAAAAATAACAAGCAAATTTCTTGATGTTTCTTCCTTGTCAAGATTATAGATATTCTTGACATGTTTAACAGGTCAAGTACTCCTATATTCTTGACATTTCTAATATGTCAAGTATGATATATCTTGACGTTTTTTTCCTTGTCAAGAATGCTCATATTCTTGACATTTCAAAAATGTCAAGTGTCGGTGTTTTTTGACGTTTTTTAAATATCAAGCGTCACTTTTTTTTATGTTTTTAAAATGTCAAGAAAATTGACATTCTTGACACTGACTTCCTTGACGTTTTCAAGAAAAGTGATTCTTTACATTTAAAAAATATTAAGAAACACTGTTTTTGTAGTAGTAACCCCATCACAAAAAAATTCAATATTATAAAAGATCAAAATATCACATTAATTTTTTTTTAACGCGATTCCTTGTACAAGATATGGATATCGCACAAGATATCCTAGCATAGTTGGAGACAACACAATAGAGTAATAACGAATCAAGAATAACCATAAAGAAGTTGGTAACCTAATTCAGTGGTAAACTACCTACGTTTAGGGGCAGTGTGCCTAGAAAAAATAATGTACTAATATATAAAAGTTAAGCAATTACAACGTTGTACTTATCTGTAAATAGTGAAGAATACAGTGACACACGTAGAGCTCAACTTAGCTAATCAGCTAGTCACTCCCTAGATGTGAGACTCCCTCTCACTCGGACTTAGACTCCCCTTAAGTATGTAAATATTAGTGATGTAATACTTAGGCTCCCTTTAAGTATATGAGACTCCCTTTCACTTGAAGATATATTTCCTTCTATTTGTGAACGCCCTACACGTGAGAACTTATGCTCTCCCTAGGTCTTGAAAACTCTCTTCTCGATGAATAATACCTCAGACTCCCCCTAAAGATTCAGAAATCCTTCTCGATCATCTTTGTCTTAGATTCCTCCTAAGACCGAAAAATACTTAGTAATATTGAAATTTCACGGTAAGGACCCTACGAAGAATATGCCTCCACAAGCACATAATGATTCTTTCTTATTCAAGTAAACACTATGCAAAAAAGTACTCTGTCAAACTCACTTATTGATCTCACAAAAAATAGATGCGGCAACCCTAGTACAAAGACTTCTTGGACTTAAATAGCATAGAGGAAAGATAGAAAATATCCCCACATAAAATAAAAAATTCACGAAAAAGGAAAAACATCACAGAAAAAAATATTCTACATAATAACTTAAATAGGGAAAGAAATATTGTGCAGGATTGGCATCTTCAAGTACAACCTCATAGGCAAGAACCCATAGAGACAAAAATCTCAGACAATTCCTAAATAGTCCAAGAAACAAATATCGGAAATTTTAAACAAATATATAGCGAATATCAACAAATCTAACATCACAAAACGAGTACAGGTGGAAAATATTGGTATTGGCCTTCGTCTTTCCGATATCGATTGGAATGTGTCGGGTGGCGCTACGTCGGTATCAGCGGTAGCGTTGGCAGCGGCGGTAATGGTGGTAGTGATCCTTCCCCAAAATGGGACGTAATTCTCATTTTGGACATTCCAGATGTTCAAGAAGTTGGATACGTTCAATTATGAAAATGGAAATAATGTCAAGTGCCAATACGTTTATAATGGTTTGATTCAGCAGGTGGGTGAAAGCATAAGGTATCATCTCAATTTTGAAACCAATAGATCACTGTTTGAAACGTTTGCTCCAGTTTGAGGCCATTGTGCTGGAAAAAAATAGATGTCGATCTCAAGTTTAGGACACTTGAATCTTTCGAGCAAATCATCTAAAACAACTTATATCAAACTTATATACCTATGTGTTTGAAACGTTTTCATTTTCATTTTGGTACATCGTCTTAGATTTATGTGAATGTTGCACATTTATCTTTGAATTTTGAATTTCATTTCTATTTAATTCTAAATTATGACTTTTCAAAATGTTATATTTTTACTCTTGAATTTTGAGTTCTTTTTTCTTAATTGATCATTAGATTTCAAGATTATTTACACTTTTCTAAATATACTTACATTTACTAGTTTTTTTTAATGTCTCTATTAATTAATTTAAAAGAATTACATTAATTTTCACTCATTTTCCATGAATGTTAAAATTAATTAAAAACTTTTGTATCACGATTATTTTAAAATAATTAAGTTAATACTAAAGACAGATGTGAGCATTAATGAAAATTAGAAATTGAATTGAAACCATCAAAATTAACCTTTTCGTTTGAAATAGTGGCATACATCTATAGGTTACAATCCCCTAATAAAGATTCAATAAAAATAAGGACATTTCTGGGTATGGAAGATAAACTGCGCCTTTTGGTTCTCCCCAAAAACAATTTTTGTTTTTTGAACCCATTTTAATAAATGAATTCTATAGAAGAGTTATCTATCGGAACAGTACTCTTATTGATCTATTAACAATAAGTAGATCTACGCTAGGAGAATTAGTAATGTGTCAGGAGAAATTGGTATAAGAAGCCGTAGATACACTTCTTGATAATAGAATCCACAGACAACCAATGATGGATGGCCATAATAAGGTTTACAAGTCGTTTTCCGATGTATTTGAAGGCAAAGAAGGAAGATTTCGGGGGACTCTGCTTGGCAAATGGATCAATTATATATTTAGGACTTTTGTGATTGTTCTGGTCCCTCACTTTCATTACATCAATGTGAATTGCCTCGTGATGATATGTTTTGTTTACAAATTTAACACACGAAAGTTATTCTTGAATTGGCCAAGCAACAATGCAGATGAATTATTTTTAAATTAAGTATTTATTTTATTTTATTTTTTTTATTTTGGAGAATTACTAACTTATTAGCCTATAAATAAATTTTTTGTTTTTTCATAGGGAGTATCTATTAGCTTTAGGGCTTCAATCAAACCAAGTATTTTGATGATAACAAACTCAGATTTTTTGTACTAACATTTTCAGTGTTTCGGAGTCACTATCTTGTAGAGCTCGGAAAGACGATTCCAACGCAATTTGAATCGCTCAAATCGGAGTCCAACGAGAAAGTTATAAGCAAAAGAAGATTGGAGAGGAAATCCAACATGGCAGTGACATGTGGCACCTTGCTGACATGGCATCCGACGTGGCGGCTGACGTGGCATACAAACGGTCAATATTGATGACGTGGCAGCTGACGTGGTAGATGAGTGACGCTCCAACCGATCACTTTTTGCTGACGTGGTGATGACGTGACACAATATGTGGCAGTGACGTGGCGACTGTGGACGAATGAGATAATGACACGTGGCAGTCACCCAGCTTCACGCGCGTACGCCGCACGTGCCTGCGGTTTCTTCACAGAATGCGGAGCGTGACGCTCAATCTCCTCCCTATACGCGTGGTGCTCATATCATCCGGCTATTTTTTATTTTCATTTTTATTCTCTTATTTTCTTTTAATTTTCTGATCCAATTTTCTCCAAATTCTCACCAAATTTCAACCTTTTCAAATTTGATTTCCTTCCTAAATTTTCATCCTTCAAATCCTTTTTATTCTCCAAATCTCAATAATTTCAATGTTTCAAAATTCCTTTTCAAATTTGATCCTTCCTAAATTTTCATCCTTCAAATCCTTTTTATTCTTCAAATCTCAATAATTCCAATCTTTCAAAATTCCTTTTCAAATCCTTTCATTTCTATTTTTATTCAATCTCCACCCTTCATTTGCAATCATATCCAATGGCCAAAATTTATCCCCCTCGCCTATAAATTCGACTTGATTTTACTCTTCATGGACACACCAAAAGCTATCAAGTCTTAATCTCTCTATTCTTTCTACTCTCAAATTTTTATCCTCCTTACTCCTAAATTGGCCTAGAGTTATTTTTGTAAGTTTTTTTTTTTTTCTGAGTGCTCAACTTGTGTATTTAGCCTTCAAGAGGTAATATTGTGAGGTTTTATATTAATTTTTGGGAATTGTATTAAGGTGTACCCACCTTGGGTTGTGAGAAAAAAAAAATTGGTTTGATCCTGAACCAGTAAAAAGGATCTTGGGTATCTCTTTAGCCTAGGAAAAAGAGGGTCGTGTGTCGGTTTGGTCCTCACCTGCAAGAGAATCACTTAGTCAAATACCCAAGAAGAAGTCTTGGAGAGTGGAGTAGGCAATTTGCCAAACCACTATAATTCCCGGTGTTTTCTCTTCCTCTCTCTCTTTTATTTCTAGTTTTCAAATTTTGTACTTTTTGTCTTAGTTATTTTTTTAATCTTTCCAAATTGCATGATTTAATGTTTAGTATGTTATTTAAATTTATCTTTGATTAAATTGTCTTTAAATTTGAAGTTATCATAGCTTGCATGATTTAATTTTTGTCTTGCATAAACTTTCTTTAATCAAATTAGTGGGTTAACTTTATTGAGCATTGTTTGAAGATAAAATTATTTTTTTTAAAAAAATTGATAGTCAACCCTATTCACCCCTCTAGTGTTGTTTTATCCTACAATTGGTACCAGAGCAGGTAGCTCGGTTTTCTTATTTCAAAAAGGTTTTGTATTTGTTAATTGATTTTACATTCTGTTTTTTTTAATCTTATTAAATCTGTAATTTTTCTAATTTTTGCAAAAAGTTTGAAATTTTGAGTTTTAAAAGCTGTTTTCATTTGAAATTTTTTGTCTTGAAAATCTGTTATTAAAACTTTATTTTTTTCTCTACTTCTTAATCTTTGAAATATTTTTTTATTAAAATCTAAATTTTGGAAAAGTATTTCTCTTTACAAAAATCTTTAAAAAAATAAAATTATTATATTCTCTTCCTCTTTCGAAAAACTTAATTGTTCGAGCTTATGGCAACTACTGGAATAAATGGGTATGGTGAAGGTCAATCTACCACTAGGCCACATTTGTTTGATGGAAATAATTATGCATGGTGGAAAACTAGGATGAGAATTTATTTGATTTTTATCGACTATAATCTATGGAAAATTGTTTTTAATGGTCCTTTAATTCCTACTAAGATAGTTGATAATAAAAATATTCCTAAGGAAGAAAAAGAGTTTAATGATGAAGATAAAAAGAAGTTTTCTATTAATGCTAAAGCCATGTTTGTGTTTTATGTCCTGATGAGTTTAATCGAGTCTTTGCATGTAATTCTACTAAAGAAATTTGGGATATACTTGAAGTAACTCATGAAGGAACTAATCAAGTTAAAGAGTCAAAGATTAGCATGTTAATTCATAATTATGAATTGTTTAAAATGGATACAAATGAAACCATTTCTGAAATGTTTATTAGGTTCACGAATATTGTTAATGCTTTGAAGGGATTAGGAAAATCTTATACCACCTCTGAAAATGTGAGAAAAATTCTTAGATCGTTGCCTAAGAATTAGGAAGCTAAGGTGACGGCGATCCAAGAAGCAAAAGACCTTTCAAAACTTCCACTGGAGGAGCTCGTTGGATCTCTCATGACACATGAGATAATCATGATGGCCAATGTGGAAGAAGATGTCAAAAAGAAGAAGAGTCTAGCATTAAAGTCTACTCAAATTCAAGAGGACTTTGAAAATGAAGCTGAACTAAATGATGAGGAGTTCGCTTACTTGACCAAGAAGTTCAAAAAGCATTTTAGGAAAAGAAATTTCTCAAATAAAGTCAACAATCAAGAAGGCAAAGGAGAAAAGAGCAACAGAGATACAATCATCTGTTATGAATGCAAAAAGCCCGAACACGTGAAGTGGGACTGTCCTTAAAGAAAATCCATTTCAAAGAGGAGCAGGAAGTCCATGAAAGCTACTTGGGACGAAAGCGATGAAAGCGAATCTGAAAGCGAGGAAGAAGTAGCAAATCTGTGCGTTATGGCTTTTAGAGATGACGACGACGACGATGATGAGGTAAGTCCTGAAAATCTTACTTTTGATGAGCTCATTGATGCATATAATGAAGTTAAAATTGAATTTGAAAAACTAGGTTGCAAATATATGTCTCTTAGGAAGAAAAATGCTAAATTAGCTCTTGAAAATAATAATTTATTAATTGA
>NC_052353.1:33630162-33635675 GCF_009727055.1 Benincasa hispida
ACTTGCCTGCGATTTCTTCACAGAATGCGGCGCGTGACACTCAATCTCCTCCCCTGTACGCGTGGTGCTCATATCATCCGGCTATTTTTTATTTTCATGTTTATTCTCTTATTTTCTTTTAATTTCCTCATCCAATTTTCTCCAAATTCTCACCAAATTTAAGCCTTTTCAAGTTTGATTTCCTTCCTAAATTTTCATCCTTCAAATCCTTTTTATTCTCCAAATCTCAATAATTCCAATCTTTCAAAATTCCTTTTCAAATTTGATTTCTTCCTAAATTTTTATCCTTCAAATCCTTTTTATTCTTCAAATCTCAATAACTCCAATCTTTCAAAATTCTTTTTCAAATCCTTTCCTTTTCTATTTTTATTCAATCTCCACCCTTCATTTTGCAGTCATATTTAATGGCCAAAATTTATCCCCTCGCCTATAAATTCGACTTGATTTTACTCTTCATAGACACACCAAAAGCTATCAAGTGCCCTCAATTCTCTCTACTCTCAAATTCTTGTCCTCCTTGCTCCTAAATTGGCCTAGTTATTTTTGTGAGTTTTTTTTTTTCTGAGTGCTGAACTTGTGTATTTAGCCTTCAAGAGGTAATATTGTGAGGTTTTCTTTTATTTTTTGGGAATTGTATTAAGGTGTGGGTACACGTTGTGAGAAAAAGAAATTGGTTTGATCCTGAACTAGTAAAAAGGATCTTGGGTAACTCTTTAGCCTAGGAAAAAGAGGGTCGTGTGTTGGTTTGATCCTTACCTGCAAGAGAATCACTTAGTCAAATACCCAAGACTGCCAAACCACTATAATTTGCGGTATTTTCTCTTCCTCTTTCTTTTATTTCTTGTTTTCGAATTTTTTTACTTCTTGTCTTATTTATTTTTTTAATCTTTCCAAATTGCATGATTTTATGTTTAGTGTGTTATTTAAATTTATCCTTGATTAAATTGTCTTTAAATTTGAAGTTATCATAGCTTGCATGATTTAAGTTTTGTCTTGCATAAACATTCTTTAATCAAATTAGTGAGTTAACTTTATTGAGCATTATTTGAATATAAAACTATTTTTAAAAAAATGGTAGTCAACCCTATTCACCCCTTCTAGTTTTGCCTTTAGATCCTACTTGGTAGTCAACCCTATTGTAGGACCTAAAGGCAACAATAGAGGGGTGAATAGGGTTGACTACCAATTTTTTTTTTTTTTAATAATTTTATCTTCAAACAATGCTCAATAAAGTTAACCCACTAATTTGATTAAAGAAAATTTATGCAAGACAAAACTTATATCATGCAAGCTATGATAACTTCAAATTTAAAGATAATTTAATCAAGGATAAATTTAAATAACACACTAAAAATAAAATCATGCAATTTGGAAAGATTAAAAAAATAATTAAGACAAAAAGCAAAAAATTCGAAAACAAGAAATAAAAGAGAGAGAAAGAGAAAACACCGCAAATTATAGTGGTTTGGCATTCTTGGGTATTTGACTAAGTGATTCTCTTGCAGGTAAGGACCAAACCGACACACAACCCTCTTTTTCCTAGGCTAAAGAGTTACCCAAGATCCTTTTTACTGGTTCAAGATCAAACCAATTTTTTTTCTCACAACCAATGGTGTACTCACACCTTAATACAATTCCCAAAAATTAGTAGAAAACCTCACAATATTACCTCTTGAAGCTAAATACACAAGTTGAGCACTCAGAAAAAAAACTCACAAAAATAACTCTAGGCCAATTTAGGAGCAAGAAGGATAAGAATTTGAGAGTAGAGAGAATCGAGAGATTAAGACTTGATAGCTTTTGGTGTGTCCATGAAGAGTAAAATCAAGTCGAATTTATAAGTGAGGGGGATAAATTTTAGCCATTGGATATGATTGCAAATGAAGGGTGGAGATTGAATAAAAATAGAAAAGGAAAGAATTTGAAAAGGAATTTTGAAAAATTGGAATTATTGAGATTTAGAGAATAAAAAAATTTAGGGTGAAAATTTAGGAAGAAATTGAAAAGGATTGGAATTATTGAGATTTAGGAAATTGAAGGGTGAAAATTTAGGAAGAAAATCAAATTTAAAAAGAAATTTTGAAAGATTGGAATTATTGAGATTTGGAGAATAAAAAGGATTTGAAGGATGAAAATTTAGGAAGGAAATCAAATTTGAAAAGGTTAAAATTTGGTGAGAATTTGGAGAAAATTGGATCAGGAAATTAAAGGAAAATAAGAGAATAAAAATAAAAATAAAAAATAGTCGGATGATATGAGCACCATGCGCACAAGGGAGAAGATTGAGCGTCACGCGCCGCATTCTGTGAAGAAATCGCAGGCAAGTACGGTGCACGCACGCGTCCGCGCGTGAAGCTGGATTACCGCCACTTGTCACTATCTCATTCGTCCACGATCGCCACATCACTGCCACATCATCTGCAATGTCATCGCCATGCCAATAAAAAAGTTACCGGTTGGAGCGTCACATCATCCGCTACGCCAGCAATATTGATCATTTGTGTGCCACATCAGCCGCCACATCGGATGCCACGTCAGTAAGGTGTCACGTGTCACTGCCACGTTGGATTTCCTCCCTAATTTTCTTTTTCTTATAACTTTTTTCGTTTGAACTCCGATTTGAGCGATTCAAATTTTCGTTGGAATCAATCTTTCCAAGCTCTTACAAGATAGCGACTCTGAGAAACACTGAAATATTAGTTACAAAAAAATCTGAGTTTTTTCACTCAAATACTTGGTTTGATTGAAGCCCTAAGCTAACAATCTCCCCCTTTTTGATTGATACAAAACCACTGATACCAAAAATATTCTCCCCCTTTTCGTTATCAACAAAAGATATACTAGTTGATTTTTCTCCGCCTTAATTCATACAAAAAATGCTCCCCCTCTAAATTATAAACACATAAATTCACTGAAATATGAATAATGACTTCCCCTACAACATATTAGGCAATTTCGTATAATTACCAGTACAAGTCTATTTTTTACAAAAGGCCTCTTCATTTAATGCCTTTGTAGAATTCTGCTACCTGGTTCTCAGTATTAACATAATTAATGACAATATTCTTATTTGCACATGCTCTCCGAGAAATGATGTCTTATATCTTTTATGCTTTGTTCTAGAATGTTGAATGGGATTTTTAGTTAAATTAATTGAACTAGTATTATCACAAAAGATTGGTACTTGTTCAAAATTTAAACCAAAAACACACAACGTTTGTTTCATCCATAAAACTTGAGAACAACAACTAGCAACAGCAATATATTCAACCCCAGTGGTAGATAATGTAACAGAATTTTGCTTTTTACTATACCAAGATACTAAAGAATTACTTAGAAAATGACATGTTCCACTAGTACTTTTTTTTATCAGTTAAATTACCAGCAAAATCAGCATCAGAATATGCAATCAAATCTAAAGATGCATTTTTAGGATACCATAAGCCTAAATCAACGATACCAAGTAAATATTTAAAAATTCTTTGTACAGCATGCAAGTGCGATTCTTTAGGGCATGATTGAAATCTAGCACACATGCATACACTAAACATAATATCAGGCCTACTCGCAGTTAAGTAAAGCAAGGATCCGATCATACCTCTATAAGCTTTAATATCTACGTTTTTTACCTTTTTCATCCTTATCAAGCTTTGTAGTGGTACTTATCGGGGTCTTTGCTACTTTTGCATTATCGAACTTAAACATTTTGAGTAGATCCCTTGTGTACTTTTCTTGATTTATGAAGATTCCATCTTCAAGTTGTTTAATTTGAAGCCCAAGGAAGAATTTAAGTTCTCCATCATGCTCATTTCAAACTCACTATGCATATACTTAGAAAATTCTTCACAAAGAGAAGAGCACTAATAAAATATAATATAATATCAAATATAATATCATCAACATAGATTTGCACTAATAAAATATCATTATCTTTATTTTTGATAAAAAGAGTAGTATCAATAAGTCCCATTTTAAAACCATTTTCAAGCAAAAATTTACTCAAACGGTCATACCAAGCTCTAGGAGCTTGTTTAAGACCATAAAGTGCTTTATTTAATTTAAAAACATGATTTAGATTATCAAAGCTATCAAAACCAGGATGTTGTTCAACATACACTTCCTCCATGATTTAGATTATCAAAGCTATCAAAACCATTTAAGAAAGCACTTTTTACATCTATTGAAATAAAGTAAAATTCTTATGAGATGCAAATGCAAGCAGCATGCGAATAGATTCTAAGCTAGCAACAAGAGCAAATTTTTCCTCATAATCTATCCCTTCTTCTTGACTATAGCCTTAAGCAACTAGTCTAGCTTTATTTCTAACAATATTACCAGATTCATCCATTTTATTTATAAATATCCATTTAGTACCTATAACAGGATGATCACTAGGACGCGGGACTAGTTCCCACACATTATTTCTTTCAAATTGATTTAATTCTTCTTGCATAACAATTAACCAGAACTCATCAGATTCAGCATCTTTTAAAAACTTTGGTTCAATTTGAGACACGAAAGTAACATTATTTAAAGAATTTAAAAAAGAGCGAGTTCTTACCCCTTGAGATACATCACCTATTATTAACTCGAATGGTGAGTGGAGAATCTCCAATCCTGAGGGAGGAATTTTTCTGGCTCTCTCTGAGGTTCATTTGATACTGCTTCCCTATCTTTAATACTAAGATCTTCAACAGGTATTTCTAATTCATCACTAGCAGAAACTTTAATAGTGGTAACATGTGTTTCATAAAAAACAACATTAATTGTCTCTTCAAGTACATGAGTTCTTTTATTAAAAACTCTATATGCTTTACTACATGTAGAATATCCTAAGAATATGCTAATGTCCGTTTTTGACTTAAACTTTCCAAGTTTCCCTTTGTCTTTCAAAATAAAACATTTGCAACGAAAGACTTTGAAATAGCTAATATTTGGAGTTTTATTATTAAAAAGCTCATAAGGAGTTTTATCAAAAACAGGTCTTATTAAAACACGATTCATTATATAAAATGCAGTATTAACAGCTTCAGCCTAAAAAGATTTTGGTAAATCATATTCATTAAGCATGGAGGTAGCTAATTATTGTAAAGATCAATTTTTCCTTTCTACAACACCATTTTGTTGAGGTGTTTTTAGAGAAGAAAAATCATGAGAATTTTCATTTTTTTCACAAAAATTTTCAAAAGAAGCATTTTCTATTGTACAATTTTTATCACTAAAAATTACTCTATATCCTTTATCACATAATTGACTAATACTTCATAAATCATGCTTTAAACCATCAACCAACAAAATATTTTTAATAAGAAAATTCGAACTGTTACTAATATTACCTTTGCCAACAATCTTAACCTTTTATTGTCACCGAAGGTAACGTATCCTCCATCTTTCTTTTCTAGGTATGTGAATTTTGTGTGGTCCCCAGTCATATGTTTTGAACATCCACTGTCCAAGTATCACTTACTCTTTATGGATCTCAAACATACCTGAGAGAATTAATTCTCAAGATG
>NC_052353.1:33639440-33649440 GCF_009727055.1 Benincasa hispida
TTGATTAGTTCCTTCATGAGTTACTTCAAGCATATCCCAAATTTCTTTAGCAGAATTACATGCAAAGACTCGATTAAACTCATCAGGACATAAAGCACAAAATAGACAATTCATGGCTTTAGCATTGATAGAAAACTTCTTTTTATCTTCATCATTAAACTTTTTTTCTTCCTTGGGAATATTTTTATTATCAACTATCTTAGCAAGAATTAAAGAACCATTAAAAACAATTTCCCATAGATTATAGTCAATAGAAATGAAATAAATTCTCATCCTAGTTCTCCACCATGCATAATTATTTCCATCAAACAAAGGTGGCCTAGTGGTAGATTGACCTTCACCATACCTATTTATTCGAGTAGTTGCCATAAGCTCGAACAATTAAGTTTTTCGAAAGAGGAAGAGAATATAATAATTTTTTTTTAAAGATTTTATTAAAAAGAAATACTTTTCCAAAATTTAGATTTTAATCAAAAAGATTTCAAAGATTAAGAAGTAGACAAAAAAAATAAGGTTTTAATAACCAATTTTCAAGACAAAAAATTTCTAATGAAAATAGCTTTTAAAACTCAATTTTTCAAACTTTTTGCAAAAATTAGAAAAATTCCAGATTTAGTAAGATTAAAAAAAAAGAATGTAAAATCAATTAACAAATACAAAACCTTTTTGAAATAAGAACACGGAGCTACCTACTCTGATACCGATGGTAGGATCTAAAGGCAACACAAGAGGGGGGTGAATAGGGTTGACTACCAATTTTTTTAAAAAAATAATTTTATCTTCAAACAATGCTCAATAAAGTTAATCCACTAATTTGATTAAAGAAAATTTATGCAAGACAAAACTTAAATCATGCAAGCTATGATAACTTCAAAAGTAAAGACAATTTAATCAAGGATAAATTAAATAATGACACTAAAAATTAAATCATGCAATTTGGAAAGATTAAAAAAATAACTAAAACAAGAAACAAAAAATTTGAAAACAGGAAATAAATGAGAGAGGAAGAGAAAACACCGCAAATTATAATGGTTTGCAAATTGCCTACTCTACTCTCCAAGACTTCTTCTTGGGTATTTGACTAAGTGATTCTCTTGCAGGTGAGGACCAAACCGACACACGACCCTCTTTTTCCTAGGCTAAAGAGATACCCAAGATCCTTTTTACTGGTTCAGGATCAAACCAATTTTTTTTTTCTCACAACCCAAGGTGTACCCACACCTTAATACAATTCCCAAAAATTAATATAAAACCTCACAATATTACCTCTTGAAGGCTAAATACACAAGTTGAGCACTCAGAAAAAAAAAACTTACAAAAATAACTCTAAGCCAATTTAGGAGCAAGGAGGATAAAAATTTGAGAGTAGAAAGAATAGAGAGATTAAGACTTGATAGCTTTTGGTGTGTCCATGAAGAGTAAAATCAAGTCGAATTTATAGGCGAGGGGGATAAATTTTAGCCATTGGATATGATTGCAAATGAAGGGTGTATATTGAATAAAAATAGAAAAGAAAAGGATTTGGAAAGGAATTTTGAAAGATTGGAATTACTGAGATTTGGAGAATAAAAAGAATTTGAAGGATGAAAATTTAGGAAGGAAATCAAATTTGAAAAGGCTGAAATTTGATGAGAATTTGACGAAAATTGGATCAGAAAATTAAAGGAAAATAAGAAAATAAAAATGAAAATAAAAAATAGTCGAATGATATGAGCACCACGTGCTTAAGAAAGGAGATTGAGCATCACACGCCGCATTCTGTGAAGAAACCGCAGGCACGTGCGGCGCATGCTCGCGTCCACGCGTGAAGCTGGGTGACCACCACTTGTCATTATCTCATTCATCCACGGTCGCCACGTCACTGCCACATCATGTGCCACGTCATCTCCACGGCAACAAAAAGTGACCGGTTGGAGCATCACGTCATCTGCCACATCAGTCGCCACATCATCAATATTGACCGTTTGTGTGCCATGTCAGCCGCCACATCGGATGCTATGTCAGCAAGGTGCCACGTGTCACTGCCACGTTAGATTTCCTCTCCAAACTTCTTTTACTTATAACTTTCTCATTTGAACTCCGATTTGAGCGATTCAAATTGTGTTGGAATCGCCTTTCCGAGCTCTACAAGATAGTGACTCTGAAACACTGAAAATATTAGTACAAAAAATATGAGTTTTTTATCATCAAAATACTTGGTTTGATTGAAGCCCTAAAGCTAACAATCTCCCCTTTTTTATGATGACAAACCACCATAATATCAAAAATACTTCGAGTATCTAATTCAAATCTAAAGAATTCTCTTCTCTCTTCTCTAGTTCTTTCTTTTGATATTGAGTTTAGTCCAAAGTAAGTATCCAAGAATTTGAATCAGTTCAGCTAGATTCATGTAGTTTGATGTTGTTCTATCGAGATTAAGCTAGCATCCCGATCGTTGGTAGTCCACTTGCAACTTATACACAACGAGTAATTTTCTTTAAGATACTCCCTATTGATATTTTCACAAATCTTGAGATTTTATAAGTTTGTGTTATTTCAAATTTCTAACTTGTTATTCCATCTATCTTGCTTTTGAATTTGAACATTGTTATTATACATAGTGTCCTTAATTTTTCCTTGATTTTTCACATAACACGTCTTGGATAAAAACTTTAGATATCTCGATTATATTTTTATTCTTTTATTATTCTTTTTGGCAATATATGTAGAAGGAGAAATCCAACTTTTAACCGCGAAGTTGATCATACAAATTTATGTCAATTGAACTAAGCTTATATTTACTGCATGTATGTTTTGTTTAATTTAAAAGTGTATGAAATAATAACACTTAGATCTAAAAGTCTGTTGTCATCAAACTATATTTTGACTAAATATGAAGAATAGCTAAAAAGTTTATATATATAATTTATTATCTTCTATTTACAAGAGGTCAAAGTGAGGGTAGAGTAGCTAAAAAGTTTATATACATAATTTATTATCTTCTATTTACAAGAGATCAAAGTGAGGGTAGCTCAACTAGCATACGGATCTATTAGCAAATAAGAAGTCTATGTTGTTCAAATTCTCCTATCCCTATTAAGTTAAAAAAAGAAAAATTTAAAAAACTTCTCTTTACAAGAAGGATGTGTATTACGTTGATATGAACTATTATTGTATCGGGATATTGTGGTACCTTTATGAAACTAGAAGGAACTTGTAAAGAATAGAAATGTCAATGAAAACAGGATATAACTAAAGAAAAACATATTGTACGAAATTGGACATATTATGAAAATGAAAGAAAAAAATGACAAATTTGAGGGAAAAAATCCGATGTTAATCAAGCATGAGAAACAAGGATGGACAAAAACAACATAAGAGATTATTTGAACAAAAAATCCGAATCAAGAGGTCTGATGATAGAATCTCCCAAAAGCACATGTTTTGAACCCAAAAACGAAAGAAAATGTATGGTAGGAATAAGAATAAACTAAATAAGGTGATTTGAAAATTGTTGTATTTACAATTCTTTAAAAGTTATTTTTTTAAAAAAAAATAGGTGATATTATTATACAACAACAAGGTGGATCCCACAGCCCGGGATCAAGACATCAAAGCAACAAAGCACAAGCAAAGACAGGGCAACAAAACCAAAACAAAGCCAACAGGATAAAACAAGAACAAAACTAACACATAGACGCCAACTCGCAAACCACCAGGAAGAAATGCAGAGAAAAGAACCCAAAACCCCACAAACTAGGGGCTCAACAAAACAGAGAACAACGTGATGTTCAAAAGGAAAAAACATCCGTATACACACTAGATAAACCCAAGAAGGTCAACCCGCTAGGAAGTAGCACGAGCACGAACCATAGAGACCATAAGATGAACCAGAGCAAACACCGACCTCAGTCGACCTCCATGCAGCTGCCGATTACGTTCCTGCCAGATGTAGTATATGAATGCACACCAGAAAACAGGAACAACTTACTACGCACTCCCTTACCCCACTCAGTACAACCAACTCAACTCTACATCCCAACCAGCCACCCGATGCGTCGAACCCAACTGCTGTAACACACTAGACCACACCTCTCTCCCAAACCCACACTCAAAAAATAAATGATCCCGCGACTCCACACTTCCCCTATACATAAGACACCCGTCCCTCTGACAACACACTCTAACTCTTCAACCAATCCCGTGTACATAACCTGTCCCTCACTGCTAACCACACACAGAAGAAGTCACGCAGAATACCACCCCTCGCCCACAAAATACCAGCCGAAGACACCCTAGGACGATGAGGACGTATACTCTCCTAAGCACTAGCAATAGAAAACCGACCACTAACATTCGACACCCAAACCCAATAATCCTCTCCACTCACATTAGGCCCCACTACCTGGATAATATCCCAGATCTCAAGCAGCTCCCAAGACACTGTAGGTCACCTCCAACCTCCCTCACCATCCAAGAACTCTGACAACCGCACTTCCAAACTATTCCTTACATCATGAACCACCATAGACCTGTATGAATCCAAAATCGTGCCCCCCGATAGTTAAAGATCCCACTAAACAAAACAAGACCGTCCATCGCCAATCATCAAACGAACCAGATGCTTGAATCTATCTCTACTTCGCAAGATAGACCTCAAGCACCAAAACCTCCAACCTCACTCCGAACAGCCTACAACGACCGCCTACGCAAAACATATGCCTCTACCCACGCCACCCATAGTGACCCGATTTAATTAAGAGAAGCCAGAGCAGCTTTATAATAGCAGCCTAGTTCCAAGAGGCCACATGCTTCACACCCAACCCCCTCTCTCCCAACGGCAAGCACACCTCATCCCACGCCACCCGTGTACCACCCCCACTCACCACACTACCCTTCCATAAATAACTACGTAATAGACGATCGACCTCATGAGTTACACACGCAGGCAACAGGAATATGCTACACCAAAAAACCTGAAAGGACTTTAAAATAGACCTAACAAGCTGCAACCTCCCAGCAAATGAGAGGGACCTTGCTGCCTAGCTTCTAATATGAGCTGTAATCCTCTGTATCAAAGTGCACAATCCACAACCCTCAATCGACCCTCCAATAATGGCAAACCTAGATACCTAACAGGAAAGGAACCAAGAGAGATACCTATATATGCAGCTAGTTCCTCCGCCTCTCCAGACTCCACACCCGCAACAAACATGGAACTCTTTCCAACATTTGCAATTAACCCAAACAGCTCTGCAAACTTTATCAATACCTGCCTCACAAACTTTAAAGAATTTCTCTCAACTGCATAGCAAATCATTAAATTGTCTGCAAAAACCAAATGAGTTAGGCCCAAGCACTCATACCGATCATGGAACCTAAACTACACAGGATATTTATTCAACAACCTAGACAAGATCTTCATCACCATCACAAACAAAAAGGAGACAACGGATCCCCCTGCCTCAACCCTTTCCTACTAGGAAAAAAAACCCTTCAAGGAAACCATTAATCATTACAGAGAACTTAGGCGAAGTAACACAAGCCCTAACCCAACTAACAAATTGAAGGGGCGTAGCTATAGCCAACAACACACCAAACAGAAAATCCCAATTCATCGAATCATAAGTCTTCTGAAGGTCTACCTTTAACACACAACGTGGCTTCCCTCTGCCCTTCTTATAGCTCCCCACGAGCTCCTGACACAATAAACTATTATCGAAAATCGACCTACACGGAACAAACGCAGACTGATTACTACTAATGAAATCAGGCAACCACAACCATAATCTCTCATCTAAGATCCTTAAGATACACTTATACACAACATTGTAACATGAAATAGGACGAAACTCCTCCATATGTTCAGCTCCCCGTCTCTTAGGGATGAGAGTAATAACAGTAAAATTAACTCCACCAGGCATGTAACATGTCTAAAAAAAATTCAGTACAGCGTCACAGAAATCATCTCCAATCACACTCCTAGCAGCTTTGTAAAAATCCATCAAAAATCCATTAGGACCAAGAGCCTTCCCAGACTTCATCGAAAATAAAGCCTTCTGAATCTCCTCCCGACTCACTGGCCAACCAAGTGGTTCCACCCCCTTCTCGGGCCAGCTGAACTGCACAATATCCCTAATTTGGGCAGTAATATCCCTATACCCTACATACTGAGCCCTTAAGCAACCCCGAAATAATTCTACCGTACCTCTGCCACCTTGTCATGCACCGTCTGGCGAGTCCCCCCAGCATCCACGACCGTAAATAAACCACTGCAACTGCAACGAGAACAAACATAGAGATGAAAAAAAGTTGTGTTCATATCACCTAACTCTAGCCACCTGACCCTGGTCTTCTACCGGAGCGATGCCTCTTCAAATCTCGCCACTGACCAAAACACCTCAATGGCCCGAGCCGCCTCCGCACACACCGACTCTGAATCAAGATTCCTTTCTACCGCAGCCTGAGCAGCCTCCATAACCTGCCTAGTCATCCGCACCTCATTAGCTAACACAGAGATATGCCTACCAAACAATGCATGAAAAACCCATTTCACTACCTTTAAATTTCGCACAAAACTAACCATAGAAGACACATCCGTAGACCTTCTCCACATTGACCTGATAGTATCAAGAAAATCCTCTGCCTCCGCCCAATGAGAAAAATAACGAAACGTAGGAGGCGGCCTACTCCTCATCTCCCCTGTAGAAACCAGAAGAGGGCAATGATCAGAAATCCCCCACTGACCAACCCTAACCTCCGAATACGAAAAAGCTACCTTCCACACCTCACTGGACAAGCATCGATCCAAGCGATGCAAGATACCATTCCCCTGAAGTTTACTGGTCCAGGTAAACCAGTTACCTAGCACACCCAACTCAACCAGATCCGCCTCCAATAACACCTCATCAAACTCCTCCATCTCCCTCAAGCTAGGGCAACCACCAAAATCCTTCGAATTACTATGAATAACATTAAAATCCCCCAAAACAACTCCAGGAAGCTACCACGAGGCACACACATAAATCAACTGAGACCATAAGTTCCTTCTCTCACCCACGTGATTAGAGGCATACACAGCACCAATATGTACCCTAGCACTGGATACAATATCCATTAAGGTTCTAGAAATGGATTGATCCCCACTAACATCAATGGAAAAATCATAGACACTCTTCTACCACATCACCCAAATCCTCCCAACTCCCTACACACTATAGCTACACACATAACTCCAGGCATCACCAAACCTACCTATCACCATACCAAAATTCTCACGACGAACCCTCGTCTCAAGCAAACAACATAAAGTAATAGAGGAAGAAGCCAGAAAGTTTGCCACCACTCTATATTTGACAGGGTCATTCAACCCCCTAACATTCCAGGAACACCAAATCATGAATCTTGTAAGAGATCACACCTACCACTTCCCACTGAGCCTTTGCCCAAGCTCCCGAACATCTCATCCATAACAAACAACAGATCTGGATCTGCCTGCACTAGTGCTGTCTCTTATACACATCTAGATGTGTATAAGAGACAGCCCTAACATTCCAGGAACACCAAATCATGAATCTTGTAAGAGATCACACCTACCACTTCCCACTGAGCCTTTGCCCAAGCTCCCGAACATCTCATCCATAACAAACAACAGATCTGGATCTGCCTGCACTAGTGCTGTCTCTTATACACATCTAGATGTGTATAAGAGACAGCACCAGAACATCCCATCCATAACAAACAACAGATCTGGATCTGCCTGCACTAGTGTCAATGCCAACGAGTCTCCCCGCTTATCACAGAAAACATCAAACTGATTACAATCATCAACATGCTTTACAAACCCCGTAATTCCAGGGGACCCATAAACTACTCTGCTCTTCAAGGGCGCCGTACTCGGTGACCCATTACCACTCTTATGCCCTACACCTCCTCTATCACGCCTACGTCGACTAACCATAGTAAATTCTTCAACCCTCTCCGCGCCCTTAATCTTATCCACTAGGCTAGTTCCCCTTGCACCCATACCCAAGTCCTACCCCTTCCTCACATTCTCAATTCCCCCATTCTCCTCCAAACACCCCTCATTGACTGCCACAATACACAACTCCTGACCCTTCTCCACACCCTGTTTCTCCAAACACCCCATTCTTTAAAAGTTATTGTTATACACTTAATTATTAGTCTTTAAAACTACTCATCGCAATTCTAGCTGGCTATTTTTGTACTAAACAAGTTTGATCTTTAGATTAATTTGGCATAATTTTTTTAACCTAATGTCACGATTGTCCACTTTTTTAAGCTTTTCTTTTTTTACTTCCTTTTTAACTTTTATGTTTAGTTTAGTTAGAGTAAGTAAATTCGTTGGGAAGAAAGTAAAAAGGGTAAAATTTTGAATTGTGTTTTGTTTTCAAAAAGTAATATTTAATTATTATTATTAGTAGCAGTAGGTTTGATTTTTATTTTAGTTTGTTTTCTTATTTCATATTCTATATTTCATAGTTTCTTTATGTTCTTATATATTCTTTTTTATTTCAAGAGTTGCATTTAATCATTTTATTTTCCTAGCATTATTACTATGCTTCATTTCAATATGTTCATGTTATATTATAAATTTTGTTGTGCTATTATTATTAATCCCTCTTGCATTTTGTAAAAAAAATAAAAAATAAAAAAAATAAAAAAAATCGAACGATATATTCTAGAAATTGATGTGATCGTGAGATTAGTGCGTGAACATCATAGAAAAGGAGTTGTGAGACGTTTATTCTACAAGGGTAAGTTTCTGAATTCTCTTTATTTCCTCTCTTCATGATGTTATGCATGATTAGTGTCCAAATATGTCACATCCTAGTTGCCAAAATCTCTGTAAATAGCTTGGAGAAAATTCAAAAAGTTTGGAGAAAATTCTTGAATTCTTGAGAAAATTTTCATAGAATTTTTAGTTTCTAATATTATGTTATTTTTTATCTTATTTTATTTTGATATATTATATTTTATATATATATATATATATATATATATACATGCTCTCATTGTATTTCCCAATTTTACAATAAATATTCAATTTAATAAGAAAATAAATAGGCAATAATTATCAATACTTGTTGAGTAAAATTAATAAATAATATATATTTTAAGAATTATTTAATCATATTAATGATATTATATGAATATCTCACCATACTACTAAAATATGACCGTACTATAAAATAATAAAATATGACGCAAAAGTACCTTAGTTTATTTATGAATAAACACATAAATGTTAGATTAATCAATAACATGTGCCTTGTATTTATTTAATCGTTAATTTTAATTATATTGTATTTTTGTTTAATTTCTCATGTTAAAATTGTGGTTAGATAAATTGTAGCTAAAATATAATCATATTTAATTATATATGTTTTTGGTAATCTACTCTCAGACCATTTTTAGAATCCTATTCAAAATGTGAGCTTTAAAAATCATTATCATGGAAAGTCATTTATAAGGTAATTGATTTTTTTTTTCAGCAAAAATTAAAATAAAATCATTATCAAACGAGGACATTAGATCATGTTCAATAGATCAGAAAGTTGAAAAAGTAAGAATTCAATGGAAGATAGAATTATATTCAACTTTTTTATACGTGTAATTTATTGCAGATTCAAAATTTTGGGACCTATTTAAAGATATTGTTTGAAACGTATTTTATAATGTATTTATAAATTATAAAACAAATTATGCTTACTACCTAATATTATAATACGACACAACTACTGTCACAATTTCCGATCAGGGAGAATACGACACAATCATTGGTAGAATTTTCAGTTTGGGAGTATACGACACCATCATCATTCAGTTAGGGAGAATACGACAGCACCATTAGCACAATTTCTAATTTGAGAGAATACAACACCAGCACCAGCATAAAAGTTAGTATAATTTTCAATCATGGGGAATACAACACTAGTGTCGGTGTCGGTGCCCGCGGCCAACATTAATAACATTGTTCCAAATCATCATAATAATCCAT
>NC_052353.1:33654440-33665758 GCF_009727055.1 Benincasa hispida
CGTGACCACCATTAATAGCATTGTTCCGAATCATCATAACAACCCATCCATTAATTCAGACAATCATTGTTACAAAACTGGCAGGACTCAATATGGCAATTCCGATTTCGGCCATTTTTCCGACCACCATGGTTGGTCCAACAATGTTCAAATCAATGAGGCAGCTGCTGTTAATCCGCCAGTGGTACCGCCACTCCGTAACCAGGTGATTATGCGGCCTCCGTCGCAATATGGAGGTGTGGGTTTTCATGGAAGTCATGGTTTTTTGCCTCGTATGTCAGAACAGGTGTTGCCATCTATGCCACCGGCGGATGGATATTATCAGAGGTTGAAACCCCTACCTTATTATTTGCAGGAGCAACCACCATCGATGGAAAATGTGTCGGGGCAAAACCTATTCAACGACGAGAATACAGAAGCGTGCAGGATTATTTAAGTAATGATCGTTTGAAATAGAACTATTAGTTTGGTTAGATAGAAGATTTGAACCTTTGATTTATATAGAGGATCGATGACATATTTAGTTTTTGAGATTTCAAACATACCTTAGTGAATAAGACCACCGTTTATTTCCAAAGTTGATGGTTTAATCTTTCATCGAATTTTTTTTTTAATATTTATAAATTGTTGTGGTTGTTTTGTTTTAGTTGAACATGTGATCTTTGAAGAATTCTAACCAAAACTTTGGTGAGCTAAGAAATATATAAATTTCTTATTTTAAAATCATTTTTATAATTAGTTAAGAAAGATTCTTTCCATAAATCTTCTCCCTCTTTCTTAAATATGGTAACCACGTAAAAAAAGGCAGTTTCCATTGGTAGTTTTCATAGTACTTTTCATGGTTTAATCTTAGATTATATCGAAATTATTAAATAATATGAATAGTATTTTTTAAAGTAAGAAAAAACACCATGTAAAAATCTTTCCATAGTTTATGGCAGAAGGGTTTATAAACAATTTTAGAAAACAATTAGAAAAATACGACACCTGCACTAGCACTAAAGTTAGCACAATTTTCAGCTAAGGGAAATATGACACTGGTCCCGCTGCCAATACTACCCGCGGTCACCATTAATAACATTACTCCAAATCTTTATAGTGTAACTCATCCATTAATTTAGACGATCATGGTTACAAAATTGTATGTATATATGTAAATATAGCAATTTCTGTTTTTTCTCTCAATTTATATGTATCATTGAGGAAAAGGGTTATTTGGAGCTTAATCACTTACAATGGCGAACAATCTACAAAGCTTTTTTCCTACGAGCACTTTTCAATTTTTCTTCTTCCATCTTTATCTATATATATATTCTCCAACTTCATGATTCATTTGTTCTTTAAAAAAATTTAATGTTACATGTTAATCTTTTTTTTTTAAGGCGATATGTAGGGTAGGTGAATCAGATCTTGAGCTTAATAGTACAAGCATTATTTCGATTAAGCTAGATTCATTTTGGCCACTATAGTTTTTCTTTATCATTATGTTGTCTTGAAATTTTTTTCCCACATACTTAAGAAAAATATACTTTTTTCTTAATATTTAAAGAAAAACATAATTTTTAAATATTGAGAATATAATTCAAAAGAAACTTATATTAACCTAATCATATGGACCACCATCGACGACAATGACTAAAGATTTGAATACTACCTACCTTTTATTTATATATATATATATAACCTCAGACCTTAAATGAGATAGTAGACAACTACTCACTTCGACCCAAAAAGGAAAAAAATGGTAAATTCTAAATAAATTCAAACAATTGAGGAATAGACTAAATTTAGGGAGAGTTTAGTAAAAGGGAAAGTGTGGGAACTTTGTGAAGATTTTGAAGATTTTAGTAAATTGAATTTACATAGAAATTTTGGCAGAGAAGGAAAGTCCATTTTATTTGGTTATTAAAAATAAAATTATAAAAAATAATAATAAATTAAAAAAAAAACCCTATCTTTGTTTTTAAGAAAACATAGAGTATTGAAGTATCCAAGAGACATATATATATATATATATATCTTCATATAACCACGAGTGCAAAATTTCCACATTTTTCCTAATTTAAAGAATATAGTAATTAGAAAAAGCTTGAAAATATTATATGGAAAGTTAATGTCCATATATAAATTATTGGAAAAAAACATATTGAAAAAAAATTCCTAATTAGCAAATCCTCATCTTTTAATTTTCTTTTAATATTTCATTAATTTGAAGGATTTTTGTAGTGCAATGGAAAATGGCAAATATTCCAATGATGATGTTCTATAATTCTTCATTCTTCATATTTTGTTCATCTTTAAATTTTTAAATTTACATATTAATGTTTTTTCTTTTTTTTTTTTTTTAGACTTATGTTCTTAAGGTCAATAATCTCCATTGCTGGGATACATGTCCCAAGAAAATAAGGAAGAAGCTTTTCAAAATTTTAGATATTTTATCTTTTTTATTTAATGATAAAGATTGTGTTACAAAATTAAAATTTGGTTCATTTGGTTACTATTTGATTTTTGAAAATAATTATATTTTCTCTTTATTTTCTACAAGTGTTTGGGTGTTTATAAATAGATTGAATTCTTACCCAAATTTAAAAAACAAAAAATTATTTTTAAAAACTATTTTTTTCTAGTTTTCAAATTTTGGTTTAATTTTTTAGAACATTATTAAAAAGTAGATAAAAAGAAGAAACTTGGGGGTAGAATGAGTATTCATAAACTTAATTTTCAAAAACTAAAACTCAAAAACCAAATGTTTACAAAACGATATAACAGTCATTTATAAAATTTATATTAAATATAGTGAATATCTCATTTAGTAACAATTTGATTTTAAATTTTAAAAATTAAGCCTATCTTCTGACATTTTCTTACTATGATTTTCATTTTTCTTGAATAAAATAATTGAATTCTTAACCAAATTTCAAACTAAAAAGTTTTTAAAATTGAAATTAAAATGAGTATTTATAGATTTAATTTTTAAAAACTAAATTAAAAATCAAATGATTATGAAACAAAGCCTAAACTATTTAATTTTTTTGTTTAGATCATTGTCCTCAACATTCTTTTTCTTTTAAGGAATATGAATTGTCATTAACTTTTGCTAATTTAATTTGTTTGACTCTATTCTAATTTGAAGATATATGATCTTAGTATACATAGAGTGGTCTAGTTTGATAATATTGTGGAAGTCAACACCATCACTATGGTTATATCAAATGTTCAAATCTACCTAAAGATAGAAACTATTTAAGTTAAATCAATTATTTATAAATTTAAAAAATGCTATATTAGTAAATATCTTCTAGAAAAAGTAAAAGGTTAATATTTATAATTAGCTTTAAGTAAATACATATTTCTAAAAATTTTAAAAATAAAGTTACCTATTTTAATTCTCAAAGAAAAAAAAACTTAAAACATAATAAAATAAATTTTAGTACACATAAGAACATACACACATGCGCACACAAATATGTTGATAGAGGATCATAGATTCAATTCATGGGTAATCATCTATGTAAGATGTAATAATCCTAGGAGTTTCTTTGGCACTCAAATGCTCCTAAATTTACAAGTATTTTTCCTCTCAATTTCATTTAAAATCAACTCAAAACAAAAATAAAGGTATTATTTTTTCCAAAATCCTATCAAATTAACGAGAAAACCCGTCATATATTCTTTTAGGAAAAATAGACAATATCAATTGAGTTCTAACATAAACTAATCATATTAAAGAAGTCATTTACTGTCTATTTGACCATATAAATCTTTGTATTTAAATACGTGTACTAATAATATTAAAGAAGTCATTTACCGTCTATTTGACCATATAAATCTTTGCATTTAAATACGTGTACTAATAATATTAAAGAAGTCATTGTTTATGATGGCTGTTGAATATTTATTCTAATTAGAACTTGTTTTGGGTGTTGTAATGGATTTCAATGAAGGAGTCATTTCCATAGACATGAATATAGAAGCAGGATTCGTCAAAATCAGTGCAGGAAAAATCTTTGATCCATCAATTTTTGTAAAAACAATTGCAAAAGCGGGCAAAAAAGCGCAATTTTCGGCCCTGGAGAATCCAATACCGACACCAAATTTAGCACAATTTATGGTCAGGGAAAATATGACACCACCATTGGCACAATTTCCAGTCAGGGAGAATACGATACCACCACTGTCACAATTTCCAGTAAGAGAGAATACAACACCACCACTGGTAAAATTTTCGGTCTGTGAGAATATGGCACCACCACCATCACAATTTCCGATCAGGAAGAATACGACACCACCATTAGCACAATTTCCAATTTGGGAGAATACGACACGAGCACATGCACCAAACTTAGCACAATTTTTAGCCATGGGGAATACAACACCGGCACCGGCACTAACGTCCATGGCCACCATTAATAACATTTTTTTGAATCATCATAACAACCCATCCATTAATTCGTAATCATTGTTACAAAACTGACACGACTCAATATGGAAATTCCGATTCCGGCCATTTTTCCGACCACCATGGTTAGTCCAACAAGGTTCACATCAATGAGGCAGCAGCTGTTAATCCGCCAATGGCCCCGCAACTCCATAACCAGGTGATTATGCGCCCTCTGTCGCCATATGGAGGTGTGGGTTTTCATGGAAGTCATGGTTTTTTGCCTCGTATTTTAGAACAGGTGTCACCATCGATGCCACTGATGCCACCGATGCCACTGGCGCATGGATACCATCAGAGGTCGAAACCCCTACCTTATTATTTGCGTGAGCAACCGCCATCGATGGGAAAGGTGCATGGGCAAAACCTATTCAACGACGAGAATACAGAAGCGTGCAGGATTATTTAAGTAATGATCATTTGAAATAGAATTATTAGTTAGGTTAGATAGAAGATTTGAACTTTTCATTTATATAGACGATCGAAGACGTATTTAATTTTTGAGGTTTCAAGCATAGTTTAGTTGATAAGCCTACTGTTTATTTTTAAAGATGATTTAATCTTTCATCGCACCTTTTTTTTTTAATATTTATAAACTGTTGTGGTTGTTTTGTTTTAGTTCAACATGTGATCTTTGAGGAATTATAACCAAAACTTTGGTAAGCTAAGAAATATATAAATTTCTTATTTTAAAATTATTTTTATAATTAGCTAATAAAGATTCTTTCCATAAATCATCTCTCTCTTTCTTAAATATGTTAACCACAGTTTCCATTGGTAGTTTTCATAGTACTTTTCATGGTTTAATCTTAGATTATATCGAAATTATTAAATAATATGAATAGTATTTTTTTAAAGTAAGAAAATACACCATGTAAAAATCTTTCCATAGTTTATGGCAGAAAGGTTTATAAACAATTTTAGAAAACAATTAGAAAAATCAACCATAAACTAAAATTAAAAGCTTTTTAAAAGACTAAAATTGATTGAAATGGCATAAATTAAAACATAAATTTAACCACTCCCAAAGGATAGGGACAAAGTAGTTTAAACCTAATAATAATTTATCAAGTGTAAGTTTATCATGACCTATCATAGTATTAGGGATTAATAAGCTTATAATTATATTTTTAAAAGATGCTTTATATGTAACTACATCTGTATAAATATTTATAAATATTTTAGAAAATGTTAAATATAACCATTTCTTTTGTCACCAAGCTTTCCTTTTTCTTTATTTCTTTTTAATTAATATCAATTATCATCACTAGTTAATTTTAATTAGTTATTAACTATAAATATAATACTTAGATTTAATAAATTTCTACCAATACATTTACACTTGACAGTAGAGAATATTAATATTCTAATTAATATATAAACTTATTTAATTATTTTTAGTAATGAAATTAAATTATTTATTTATGAATATTACTAAATTAATGTTTAATGTAGAATATTACTTTATTTTTACTTTACTAGAATTGGTTGGATGTGAACGTTGGAGTTGGTCAGTGGCTGTGATTGGAGGTGGTCACAGGAGTTGGTCGGTGGCGGTGGACAGAGTTTGTTGAAGGGAAAAGCTAGATTTGAATTGGGGTTGTAATTAACAAAGGTTGAATTATGGTTGGATTGTAATCGGTCATTACAAGAAAATTGTCAAAAATAACTCCATAAAGTTTCTCCCTTTCAAAATTAGCACACTTTTTTGAAACTCGATAAAACATTCTTTTCTCGGGAAATCTCAACTGAAATGGAGTCTTGAGATTATAACGAGACATCATAACTTATATTTTAGATAAGTGGAAAATGACTAAATACCTCCAATACAAAAACAAAAACGTTTGGTTTTTCTTCATCGAATTTCTTTGATTTTTCTTCGATTATTCTGAGGTGTACCACATGCTGAGAGTTGTGATTGAATTCCATTTCTATCATATAGTCTTGGAATTCCAAATCCATGTACTCTCCACCCTGGTCAGATCAAAGTGTTTTAATTGTTTGCCTAATAGATTTTCAACTTTAGCCTTATACTCTTTAAAATTTTAAAAGACTTCAGACTTATTTTCCATTAGGTATAAGTAACCTTACCTTGAATAATCATCTATAAAAGAGATGAAGTATTCGTCTCATGTCCTCCCCTAGCCTCTACATTTGTTGGGCAACAAAGATCCAAATGTATGAGCTCTAAGGGGCTCCTTGGCTCTATAACCTTTACCACTAAAAGGTCTTTCATTTTTATTTTTATTTTTTTTTTAGACAGAATTTAAATGGAGGTAATGAATCATCTTATAACTTGTTTTAGAAGTCCATTCTTTACCAATCTCCCGATCCTATCAAGATTTATGAGGCCTAGATACGTATCATTGTTATTTGGAGAAATTCTTCGCCTTTTTGTTTGAGTATTTGCAGTTTTAAATGTCTCATTATTTAAAAGTGCTTTATATTCAGTTGGTCCTAACACATATAAGTTGACTTTAAGTTTAGCTGAACAAATAATCATATTATTTTTCATAACAAACGCTTCATTTGAATTAAAAGAAACAGAGTATGATTGTTTAATTAAACGGTAAATAGAAACAAGGTTCTCACTCATCTTAGGAACAATGTATAAGTTTTCTAAAAACAAAAATCTATTTCCAAAGAACAATCAATCTAAATTGTTCAAATTAATTAAAGGGAATTAATTATATAAGATATAATGAATATAAGGATAAAGGAGCCCATCTCTCTGAGTTATACTAAGGGGTATATGTATATGATATATTATAATATAAAGTTTTAATGATAGAAATAAATATTTGAATATAATTTAAACATTAATTATATGAATACGATTCGTATAAAACTATAGGTTAAAATTAATATGAATGTGATCCATATTAATTATATAGGTTATATGAGATATTAATAAACTATAGATTATATTATTTATGATATAATATAAACTATAGTTTATATGTTATACATAATATAACATATGATTGAATATTAATATATAATAAAGTTGGTTATTATATATCTTATTTAAAATTAAAATGATGATTTTTAATTAATTTTTTAATTTTAAATGAATTTGAGAGGGAGAGTGAGTTTTATAACTCCCCTTTTCTCCTTGAAGCTCTCAATTAATGTGATTGGTTTTACAGAGAATTGGTTCATGGTCTTCCTCCTCCCATTCTTCACTCACGTTTTTGGTCTCTTTGAGTGAAGCTCTGTGTAAGGGTTTTTTTTATCTCATCAAAACTCTTCTCCCTTCTCGCGAAAGTGATCGAAAAGCAAGCCCACAACTCTGCTATGTTGCTCATTCTAGACAATAAGGAGAAAGCTCTCATGGTGGTGTCCAAAGGAGATCTCATTCCGTTGGGTTGGATTGCTATGATCGTGGGATTGGTTCATGAACATCAGAGGTGTTCATGAGACGTTTATTCTACAAGGATAAGTTTCCAAATTCTCTTCATTTCCTCTCTTCATAATGTTATGCATGATTAGGGTGCAAATATGTCACATCCTAGTTGTCAAAATCTCTGTAAATAGTTTGGAGAAAATTCAAAAAGTTTGGATATTATTTCCAATCTGAGATAATACGACACCAGCACCAACATCAAAGTTAGCACAATTTTCAGTCATGGAGAATACAACACTAGTGTCGGTGTTGATGCCCGCGGCCACCATTAATAACATTGTTCCAAATCCTCATAATAACCCATCCATTAATTTAGACAATCACGATTACAAAATTGGCAGGATTCAGTATGGCACTACGGACTCCGACCATCTTTAAGGAATATCAAAATATGGGCAAAACATTCATATAACATAATCAAATATAGATAAAAGTATACAAGACATTTGTTATTTATGATTTTTGTAGTAGTTTTGCTTAATCTCCATTATTCTTTTCCCTTTCAGTTATATCTATTTCCTATTTTTTTAAAAAATAATTTGTTCTATATTTCTTTCCATAAAGGATTGACCCTCTTCTCATTAAAAAAAAAATAAAAACAAAATTTTATTGATTGTTTTTCCACCCAAAAGACTCACATATTACAACATTCCATATATATATATATTTGTATGTGTATATATATGGCAACTTCTATTTTTTCTCTCGATTTATATGTTATCATCGAGGAAAAGGATTATTTGGAGCCTAATCACTTGCAATGGCAAACAATCTACAAAGCTCCTCTTTTCCGGTGAGCACTTTTCAATTCTTCTTCTTCCTTCTTTGTCTATATATATATATATATTCTCCAACTTCATGATCATTTATTCCTTAAAAAAAAAAAATCTAATGTTACATGTTAATCTTTTTTTTTTAAGACGATATGTGGGGTGGGTGAATCATATCTTGAACTTAATAGTATAAGCATTATGTCGATTAAGCTACGTTCATTTTGGCCATTATATTTTTTCTTTATCATTATGTTGTCTTGAAATTTTTATTCCATATGCTTAAAACTTTTTTCATAATACTTAAAAAAAAACATACTTTTTAAGTATTGAGAATATCATTAAAAAGAAACTTATATTAATCTAATCATATGCACCACCATCGACAACAATGGCCAAACATTTGAATACTCCCTACCTTTTATATATAAAACCTCGGACTTTAAATGAGGTAATACACAATTACTCACTTTGACCACAAAAAGGAAATAAATGGTAAATTCTAAATAAATTCAAAAAAGTGAGGAATAGACTAAATTTAGGGAGATTTTAGTGAAAGGGAAAGTGTGGGAACTTTAATTTGAGAAGATTTCGAAGATTTTTGTAAATTGAATTTACATAGAAATTTTGGCAGAGAAGGAAAGTCCATTTTGTTTGGTTTTAAAAAAATATATAATAATAATAATAATGATTTAAAAAAAAAAAAAAAAAACTACATGTTTTGAAGTATCCAACAGACATATATGTCTTCATATAACCACGAGTGGAAAATTTCCACATTTTTTCCTAATTTAAAGAATATAGTAATTAGAAATAGCTTGAAAATATTATATGGAAAGTTTAATGTCCATATATATAAATCAATTGGAAAAAAACATATTTGAAAAAAAAAAAAAAACCCTAATTAGCAAATCTTCATTTTGTAATTTTCTTTTAGTATTTCATTAGATTGAAGGATTTTTGTAGTGCAATGGAAAATGGCAAATATTCCAATGATGATGTTCTATAATTCTTCATTCTTCATAATGTGTTCATCTTAAAATTTTTAAATTTACATAATAATGTTCTTTCTTTTTTTTGATATAGACTTATGTTCTTAAAGTCAATAATCTCCATTGCTGCAATGCATGTCCCAAGAAAATAAGGAAGAAGCTTTCCAAAATTCCAGGTATTTTTCTCTTTTTTATTTAATGATAAAGATTGAGTTACAAAATTCAAATTTGGTTCATTTGGTAATTATTTTATTTTTAAAAATAAGCCTATTTTTACTTAATTTCTTATAAGTGTTTGCATGTTTGTAAATACATTGAATTCTTACCCAATTTTTTTTTTTAAAAAAAAAAACTATTTTTTTTAGTCTTTAAGATTTGCCTTAGTTTTTTTATAACACTGTTAAAAAGTAGATAAAAAAGCAAGAAATTTGAAGGTTGAATGAATATTCATAGATTTAATTTTCAAAAACTAAAACTTAAAAACCAAATGTTTACTAAACAATGTGCTAGTAATTTATAAAATTTATATTAATTATAGTTAAGATCTTATTTAGTAACCATTTGATTTTTAATTTTAAAAATAAGCATGTTTTCTAATAATTTCTTACCATTGGTTTCATTTTCTTTGTGTAAAATAGTTCAATTCTTAACAAAATTCTAAACTAAAAAGTTTTTAGAAACTATGTTTTTTTTTTAGTTTTTAAAACTTAATTTAGTTTTTTAAAACGTTGATAGAAAATAGATAACAAAAGAATAAATTTAAAATTAAAATGAGAATTTATAGATTTAATTTTCAAAAACTAAAAATTAAAAATCGGCCAATTTTTTTTTTAATTTTTGTTTAGATCATTGTCTTATGTCTTTTAACTTTCTTTTACTTTTTCTTTCTCGGAATATTAATTGTCATTAACTTTTGTTAATTTAATTTGTTTGACTATATTATAATTCGAAGTTTATATGATCTTAGTATACATAGAGTAGTCTACTTTGATAATATTGTGGAAGTCAACATCATCACTATGGTTATATCAAATGTTCAACTCTACCTAAAGATAGAAACTATTTAAGTTAAATCAATTATTTATAAATTTAAAAATGCTATATTAGTAAATATCTTCTAGAAAAAGTAAAAAAACATCGAGTGTTTGGATTCAACCTCTATCCACCATGGACTCGACCACACGATCTCTTACACACCAACGACTTATCTCCTCCTTGATTTTTGAGTTGGAGAAGTTGTTCAACCGGTTCTCTGTTTGCCTCATCCTCCTTTTCTTTTCTTCTCGATAGGTGTCAACGAGCCTATAAATTGTTATTAATTGTCATGTTTTCTTCGAGGATCTTGTGTCTTACTCGATCGTTGTCGGCGATAATCTCGAAACTTTGTTATTTGGCTTCGATAGAACCTTCTCCATGACATGGAACATACAGTGATTTATTTTCATTTCCGTTTCTATAAATTTTGGGTTTTTGGACGACAGCCCAATTTATTTTTGTGTGTATTCTGCTATCACCTCTTGTCTCCTTCATTTTGTAAGATCAACTCCACCAACGTAAGGTTTGCAACCTTAACTTTTATCACATTGATCGGCTTCTCTATGAGCTCGATTGGAGCTTGTCCCATTGCCGCCTTTGAGTCCTCCGCAATTTGGCGATGGTCTCAAAGTTATCTTTCGTCCCGAATTGAACAGACTATAAAGGGCCTATTTTGT
>NC_052353.1:33667635-33672943 GCF_009727055.1 Benincasa hispida
AAGTAAAATATTAATATTTAATTAGCTTTAAGTAAATAAACATATTTTCTAAAATTTTAAAAATAAAGTTACCTATTTTAATTCTCAAAGAAAAAAGAACTTAAACATAATAAAATAAATTTTAGTACAGATAAGAAAATAACGCACACTGCCACACACAAATATGTTGATAGAGGATCAATAGATTCAATCATTGAGTAATCATCTAATTGTAAGATGTAAAAATCCTAGGATTTTTTTTGGCACTCAAATGCTCCTAAATTTAAAAGTATTTTTCCTCTCAATTTTCATTTAAAATATCAACTCAAAACAAAATAAAGTATTATTTTTTCCAAAAATCCTATCAAATTGACGAGAAAATCCGTTCATATATCTTTTTTAGGAAAAAATAGACCATATCAATTGAGTTCTAACCGTAAACTATTCATATTAAAGAAGTCATTTACTGTCTATATTACCATATAAATTTCTTTGCATTTAAATACGTGTACTAAAAATATAAAAATATTAAAGAAGTCATGATTATTATGGCTGTTGAATATTTATTCTGAATTAGAACTTTTTTTGGGTGTTGTAATGGATTTTCAATGAAGGAGTTCATTTCCCACAATACATGAATATAGAAGCCAGGATTGGTCAAAAATCAAGTGCAGGAAAATCTTTGATCCATCAATCTTTGTAAAAACAATTGCAAAAGCTGGCAAGAAGCGGCAATTTTCGGCCATGGAGAATCTGAACTACCGACCAATTAGCAACAATTATGGTCAGGGAAAATACGACACCCACCATTGACACAATTTCTGATCAGGGAGCCATACGATACCACCCACTGTCTACAATTTCCAGTTCAGGGAGAATACAACACCACAACTGGCACAATTTTTCGTCTGTGAGAATATGACACGACCAATTCGGCACAATTTTTCGGTTAGGGAGATACGATACCACCACTATCCAATTTTTCAATCAGGGAGAATACAACACCACCACTTGGCACAAATTTCCAGTCTGTGAGAATATGACACCACCACCGTCACAATTTCCGATCAGAGAGAATACGACACACCATTAACACAATTTCCAATTTGGGAGAATAGGACACCAACACCAGCACCAAACTTAGCACAATTTTAGCAATGGGAAACACAGCACCGACACTGACCACCGTGGCCCACCATTAATAACATTGTTCCGAATCATCATAACAACCCATCCATTAATCAGACAATCATTGTACAAACTGGGCAAGAAACTCAATATGGCATTTCGATTCCGGCCATTTTACTGACGCACCATGGTTGGTCCAACGAGGTTCACATCAATGAGGCAACCGCTGTTAAATCCGCCAGTGGCGCCGCCAACTCCATAACCAGGTGATTATGCGGCCTCCGTCGCAATATGGAGTGTATGGGTTTTCATGGAAGTCATGGTTTTTTTTTTGCTGTATGTCGGAAGAGGTGTCGCCACCAAGCCACCGATGCCACCGGCGCATGGATATTATCAAGGTTGAAACCCCTACCTTATTATTTTGAGGAGCAAACCGCCCATCAATTGTTGTCCTTCTTTCTTGTCTCCTTTAACGCATCTCTTTCCGCTTGATCGGCTCCAGCTTTTGCCTCTTGGAAACCGTTCTCCACGATCTCCCACACGTCTTGTGCTCCTAATAACACCTTTATCTTGATGCTCCAATTGTCATAGTTGAGCTTGGTAAGCATTAGTAGTTGAAGTGAACTATCCTACCGTTGGCCATTTTTCTCTCAATATTTTCTACTAGCTCTGATACCACTATGTTAGAAAAAAGCGTGGAGGACAAATATGAAAAATGAGAGATATATTTTCCATTCAACTAAGCATACCTTTATATAGGCTTACAAACATAACCATAGGACTGCCAATGGTTTAAACTATAAATGGGATCAAATGTTCATAACTCACATAACTCCTATAACTCAAAAATCACTATGGATTACAAAAAAAACTAAAAGTCACAAAATCCAAAAGTCATACTAAATGTCACAAATAAAGTTTAATAATGACAAACTTTTCAACAATTACTCATTTTGACCCATAAAGGAAAGAAATGGTAAATTCTAAATAAATTCCAACAAGTGAGGAATAGACTAAATTTAGGGAGATTTTAGTGAAAGGGAAAGTGTGGGAACTTTGTGAAGATTTTGAAGATTTTTGTAAATTGAATTTACATAGAAATTTTGGCAGAGAAGGAAAGTCCATTTTGTTTGGTTATTAAAAAAAAAAATAATAATAAAAAAAAAGAAAAAAAAAAAGAAAAAAGAAAAACCTATATGTTTTGAAGTATCCAACAGACATATATGTCTTCATATAACCACGAGTGGAAAATTTTTATATTTTTCCTAATTTAAAGAATATAGTAATTAGAAAAAGCTTGAAAATATTATATTGAAAGTTAATGTCCATATATAAATCATTGGAAAAAAACATATTGAAAAAAAATAAAAAAAAAAACCCTAATTAGCAAAGCTTCATCTTGTAATTTTCTTTAGTATTTCATTAATTTGAAGGATTTTTTTAGTGCAATGGAAAATGGCAAATATTCCAATGATGATGTATAATTTTTCANTCAGGGAGAATACAACACCACCACTGGCACAATTTCCAGTCTGTGAGAATATGACACCACCACCGTCACAATTTCCGATCAGAGAGAATACGACACCACCATTAACACAATTTCCAATTTGGGAGAATAGGACACCAACACCAGCACCAAACTTAGCACAATTTTTAGCAATGGGAAACACAGCACCGACACTGACACCCGTGGCCACCATTAATAACATTGTTCCGAATCATCATAACAACCCATCCATTAATTCAGACAATCATTGTTACAGAACTGGCAAGACTCAATATGGCAATTTCGATTCCGGCCATTTTACTGACCACCATGGTTGGTCCAACGAGGTTCACATCAATGAGGCAACCGCTGTTAATCCGCCAGTGGCGCCGCAACTCCATAACCAGGTGATTATGCGACCTCCGTCGCAATATGGAGGTGTGGGTTTTCATGGAAGTCATGGTTTTTTTCCTCGTATGTCGGAAGAGGTGTCGCGACCAATGCCACCGATGCCACCGATGCCACCGGCGCATGGATATTATCAAAGGTTGAAACCCCTACCTTATTATTTGCAAGAGCAACCACCATCAATGGGAAATGTGCCAGGCCAAAACCTATTCAACGACGAGAATACAGAAGCGTGCAGGATTATTTAAGTAATGATCATTTGAAATAGAATTATTCCTTAGGTTAGATAGAAGATTTGAACTTTTGATTTATATTGATGATGGTTGACATATTTAGTTTTTGAGATTTCAAGCATAGTTTAGTGGATAAGACCACCGTTTATTTCCAAAGTTGATGGTTTAATCTTTCATCGGACTTTTTTTTTTTTTGAAATATTTATAAACTGGTGTGGTTGTTTTGTTTTAGTTCAACATGTGATCTCTGAGGAATTCTAACCAAAACTTTGGTAGGCTAAGAAATATATAAATTTCTTATTTGAAAATTATTTTTATAATTAGCTAAGAAAGATTCTTTCCATAAATCCCCTCTCTCTTTCTTAAATATAATTAGCTAAGAAAATTATTATTATTATTTTTTTTTGGAAGGAAACTCATGGAGGTTAGAGTTGTTTAAGAATAGGATGTTCCTTGGTTTTGCTAAGTATTATCTTGCCATTTGGATGCACGACAATTCACAAAGGTGTAGTTGATCGCATACATTATTTGGGGTCACAACATGTTTGATTTAAGATTAAAATTGAAATATATTTAGACATTTGGCATACGAGATACAGACAGGTTAAAAGGTGAAACTAAAACCACTAATCCTATGTTTAAAAGTGAGGATGATCATATTCATATATAAATTAAAACATAAATTTAACCAGTCCCAAAGGATAGGGACAGAGTATTTTAAACCTAATAATAATTTACCAAGTTTAAGTTTATCATGACTTATCATATTATTAGGGATTAATATGTTTATAATAATTTTTTAAAAATATGCTTTATATGTAACTACATCTGTATAAATATGTTTAAATGTTTTAGAAAATGTTAAATATAACCATTTCTTTTGTCACCAAGCTTTCTTTTCCCTCTCCATTTCCTACCATTGTTTGCATGTTTGTAAATAAATTGAATTCTTACTCAAATTTAAAAAACAAAAAACTATTTTTAAAAATTATTTTTTCTAGTTTTCAAAATTTGGATTAGTTTTTTAGAACATTGTTAAAAGGTAGATAAAAAAGAAGAAATTCGGAGGTAGAATGAGTATTCATAGACTTAATTTTCAAAAACTAAAAACTAAAAATTAAATGATTATGAAACAAAGCCTAAACTATTTATTTGTTTGTTTAGATCATTCTCGTTAACTTTCTTTTTAATTCTTAACCAAAATTCCAAACTGGTGTTGGTGCCGACGCCTGCAGCCACCATTAATAACATTGTTCTAAATCCTCACAATAACCCATCCATTAATTCAAACAATCGCGATAACAAAATTAACAGGATTTAGTATGGCAATTCTAACACCGACCATTTTTAAGGAATATCAAAATATGATCAAAACAATCATATAACATAATCAAATATGGCGTAAAGTATACAACGCGTTTTTTATTTATCCTTTTGGTAGTAGTTTTGCTTAATCTTCATTATTCTTTTCCCTTTCAATTATATCTATTTCCTATTTTTTTTAAAAAGTCATTTGTTCTATATTTCTTTCCATAAAGGATTGACCCTCTTCTCATTAAAAAAAATAATAATAAAAACAAAATTTTATTGATCGTTTTTCCACCTCAAAATACTCACATATTACAACATTCCATATATATATATGCTCTCAATTTATATGTTTGCAATGGTGAACAATCTACAAAGCTATTTTCCAGTGAGCACTTTTCAATTCTTCTTCTTCCTTCTTCATGTATATATATATTCTCCAACTTTATTGATTCCTTAGAAAATAATAATGTTATATGTTAATTTTTTTTAATACGATATGCGGGGCGGGTCAATAAAATCTTGAGCATAATAGTACAAACATTATGTCAATTAAGCTAGATTCATTTTGACCACTATAGCTTTTCTTTATCATTATGTTGTCTTTAAATTTTTTTTCACATGTTTAAAATTTCCTTCTTAATTATGTTGTCATGATATTTTTTCCCACATGCTTAAAACTTCCTTCTTAATACTTAAAAAATATATTTTTTAAGTATTCAAAATATCATTAAAAAAAAAAAAAAAAAAAAAAACTTACATT
>NC_052353.1:33672948-33686113 GCF_009727055.1 Benincasa hispida
TTTTTTTTTTTTTTTAATTATAGACTTATGTTCTTAAAGTCAATAATCTCCATTGCTGCAATGTATGTCTTGAGAAAAAAAGGAAGAAGCTTTAAAAAATTTCAGGTATTGTTTTCTTTTTATTTAATGATAAAGATTGAGTTACATCATTCAAATTTTGTTCATTGGGTAAGTATTTGATTTTTTAAAATAAGCCTAGTTTCTCTTAATTTTTTATAAATGTTTGCATGTTTGTAAATACATTGAATATTTACCTAAATTTAAAAAACAAAACTATTTTTTCTAGTTTTTAAGATTTTGCTTAGTTTTTTATAACACTGTTAAAAAGTAGATAAAAAGCAAAAAATTTGAAGGTAGAATAAGTATTCATATATTTAATTTTCAAAAACTAAAGCTCAAAAATCAAATGTTTACCGAACGATGTGCCGGTAATTTATAAAATTTATATTAATTATAGTTAAGATCTCATTCAGTAATCATTTGATTTTTAATTTTAAAAATTAAGCATGTTTTCTAGCCATTTTTTATCATGGTTTTCATTTTTGTTGAGTAAAATAATTATATTCTTAACTAAATTCAAAATTAAAAAGTTTTTAAAAACGATGTTTTTTTTTTTTTAGTTTTTAAAGCTTAATTTAGTTTTTGAAAACTTTGATAGAAAGTAGATAACAAATGATTAAATTTAAAATTAAAATGAGAATTTATAGATTTAATTTAAAAAAATAAAAATTAAAAATCAAATGATTACTGGCCAAAATTTTTTTGATTTTTTTGTTTAGATCATTATCTTATGTCTTTAACTTTCTTTTACTTCATCTTTTTAGGAATATTAATTGTCATTAACTTTTGTTAATTTAATTTGTTTAACTGTATTATAATTTGAAGTTTATATGATCTTAGTATACATAGAGTAGTCTAGTTTGATAATATTGTGGAAGTCAACATCATCACTATGGTTATATCAAATGTTCAACTATACTTAAAGATAGAAACTATTTAAGTTAAATCAATTGTTTATAAATTTAAAAATGCTATATTAGTAAATATCTTCTAGAAAAAGTAAAAGGTTAATATTTATAATTAGCTTTAAGTAAATACATATTTCTAAAAAATTTTAAAAATAAAGTTACCTATTTTACTTCTCACAAAAAAAAAAAAAAAAAAAAATTAAAAGACATAATAAAATGAATTTTAGTACACATAAGAACATACACACACAAATATGTTAATAGAGGATCATGGATACAATTCATGGGTAATCATCCATATAAGATTTAATATCTTACAAGTTTCTTTGACACTCAAATGCTTCTAAATTTATAAGTATTTTTCCTCTTAATTTCATTTAAAATCAACTCAAAACAAAAAATAAAGGTATTATTTTTCCAAAATCCTATCAAATTAACGAGAAAACCTGCCATATATCTTTTTAGGAAAAATAGATAATATCAATTGAGTTCTAACGTAAACTAATCATATTAAAGAAGTCATTTATTGTCTATTTGATCATATAAATCTTTGTATTTAAATACGTAAACTAATAATATTAAAGAAGTTATTGTTTATGATGGCTGTTGAATATTTATTCTAATTAGAACTTGTTTTGGGTGCTGTAATGGATTCCAATGAAGGAGTCATTTCCATAGACATGAATATAGAAGCAGGATTGGTCAAAATCAGTGCAGGAAAAATCTTTGATTCATCAATCTTTGTAAAAACAATTGGAAAAGCTGGCAAGAAAGCACAATTTTCGGCCATGGAGAATTCGACACCGACACCAAGTTTAGTACAATTTCTGGCTAGGGGAAATACGACACCACCATTGACACAATTTTTGATCAGGGAGAATACGACACCACCACTGTCACAATTTCCAGTCAAGGAGAATACAACACCAACATTGGCACAATTTCCGTTCTGTGAGAATATGACACCACCACCGTCAAAATTTTCGATCAGGGAGAATACAATACCACCATTAGCACAATTTCCAATTTGGGAGAATACGACACCAGCACCAGCATCAAAGTTAGCACAATTTTCAGCCATGGGAAATACACCACGGGCACCGGTACTGACGCCCGTGGCCACCATTAATAACATTGTTCCGAACTATCATAACAACCCATCCATTAATTCAGTCAATCATTGTTATGAAACTGGCAGGACTCAATATGGGAATTCCAATCCGACCATTTCTCTGACTACCATGGTTGGTCCAACAAAGTTCACATCAATGAGGCAGTTGCTGTTAACCCGCCAGTGGCGCCACCACTCCGTAACCAGGTGATTATGCAACCTCCGTTGCAATATGGAGGTGTGGGTTTTCATGGAAGTGGTATTTTGTCTTGTATGTTGGAACTGGTGTCGCCACCGAAGCCACTGGCGCATGGATATGATCAAAGGTCGAAACCCCTACCTTATTATTTGCAGGAGCAACCACCATCGATGGGAAATGTGTCGGGAAAATGCCTATTCAACGACGAGAATACAGAAGCATGTAGGATTATTTAAGTAATGATAATTTGAAATAGAATTATTAGTTAGGTTAGATAGAAGATTTGAACCTTTGATTTATATAGACGATCGATGACATATTTAGTTTTTGAGGTTTCAAGCATAGTTTAGTGGATAAGACCACCGTTTATTTTCAAAGTTGATGGTTTAATCTTTCATAAGGCCTTTCTTTTTAATATTTATAAACTGTTGTGGTTGTTTTGTTTTAGTTCAACATGTGATCTTTGAGGAATTCTAACTAAAACTTTGGTAAGCTAAGAAATATATAAATTTCAATATAAACATGTGGTAAACTTTGGTAAGCCGAAAACATTACATGGAAAGTTAATGTCCATATATAAATCATTGGAAAAAACATATTGAAAAAAATTCCTAATTAGCAAATCTTCATCTTTGTAATTTTCTTTTAGTATTTCATTAATTTGAAGGATTTTTGTAGTGCATGGAAAATGGCAAATATTCCAAGGTCAATGGCAAATATTCCAAAATTTTGTTTTAGTATTTCATTAATTTTACATATTAATGTTCCTTTTTTTCTTTTCTTTTTTTCTTTAGACTTATGTTCTTAAGGTCAATAATCTCCATTGCTGCAATGCATGTTCCAAGAAAATAAGGAAGAAGTTTTCCAAATTTCCAGATATTTTTTTCTTTTTTATTTAATGATAAAGATTGAGTTGCAAAATTCAAATTTGGGTCATTTAGCAACTATTTGATTTTTGAAAATAAGTTTATTTTCTCTTTATTTTCTACGAGTGTTTGCATGTTTGTAAATAAATTAAATTTTTATCCAATTTTTTTTTTTAAAAAATACTATTTTTAAAAACTATTTTTTCTAGTTTTCAAAATTTGGCTTAGTTTTTTAGAACATTGCTAAAAAGTAGATAAAAAAGAAGAAATTTGGAGGTAGAATGAGGAATTTTTTTTTAAATAATGTTATTTTAATATATATTAACAAAAATAGGGTAGGGTTGAAAAGATTGACAAAAATAGAATTTTTAATCATGTACTCGGTACCCGATTACCTCTGAATCGTGTATCCGATACACGATTAATTCTAAATGAGTATTTATTAAAATAAGTATTTATCGATTTAATTTCAGAAACTAGATAACAAAGGAGTGCATTTAAAATTAAAATGAGTATTTAATCAAATGGATATGAAATATGGACTAATTTTTTTTTTAATTTTTTGTTTAGATCATTGTCATTAACTTTTTTTTTCTTTTTCTTTTTAGGAATAATTGTCATTAACTTTTGTTAGTTAAATTTGGAGATTATATAATCTTAGTATATATGGAGTTCTCTAGTTTGAGATCAAACCAAAATTTGATAATATTGTGGAAGTCAACATCATCACTATGGTTATATCAAATTTTCAACTCTACCTCAAGATAGAAACTATTTAAGTTAAATCAATTATTTATAAATTTAAAAATGCTATATTAGTTAATATCTTCTATAAAACGTAAATGGTATATATTTATAATCAGCTTTAAGTAAACACATATCTCTAAAAATTTTAAAAATAAAATTACCTATTTTAATTTTCACCCAACAAAATCTTAAGACATAATAAAATAAAATTTAATACATATAGAACACACGGTTCACACAAATATGTCATATAGAATTGGTTAAATCTATGTACTCACTTATTTAAAATTTAATATCCTACAAATTTCTTTGGTATTCAAATGTTCCTAAATTTATAAATATTTTATCTCTCAATTTCATTTAAAATCAATTCAAAAGCAAAATGAAAATATTATTTTTTTCAAATCCTATCAAATTTAACATGAAAACCCATCATTTATCTTTTTAGGGTAAGTAGTCAATATCAATTGAGTTCTAATGTAAACTAATCATATTAAAGAAGTCATTTACTATGTATTTGATCATATAAATTTTTTAATTTTAATAAGTCAAATGTATGCAATCCTAATGTAGCACTAAATTCATTTACTTATAAAAGTTAAGATATTGATTAATAATTATTAATTTTGGATTTTGTTTATCATGACTGTTGGTATTTATTCTAAGAACTTGTCTTGGGTGTTATAATAGATTCCAATGAAGGAGTCATTTCCATAGACATGAATATAGGATCGATCAAAATCGGTGCAGGAAAAATCTTTGATCCATCAATGTTTCTAAAAACAATTGAAAAAGCAGACAAGAATGCCCCAATTTTTGGTCATGGAGAATCTGACGCCGACACCAAATTTAACATGATTTCTGGCTAGAAAAATACGATACGAGCACTGACACAATTTTTCCCTTTCAATTATATCTATTTCATATTTTTAAAAAATCATTTGTTCTATATTTCTTTCCATAAATGATTGACCCTCTTCTAATTAAAAAAAAAAACAACAAAATTTTATTGATTGTTTTTCCACCTCAAAATACTTACATATTACAACATTCAATATATATATAGCAATTTCTGTTTTTTCTCTCAATTTATGTGTTATCATTGAGGAAAAGGATTATTTGGAGCTTAATCACTTGCAATGCAAAGTTCCTCTTTTCAGGTGAGCACTTTTCAATTCTTCTTCTTCCTTCTTTATCTATCTATCTATCTATATATATANTCAGCATCCAAACAAGGCAAATGGCACCTAAGAAGATGACATCCAAGGCTTCCTCCACAAACGACTCATACATGGGACCTGTCACCCGCAGCCGCTCAAGAGAAGTCATGAAAGAGCAAAAATAGAGCTCCCTCATTGCCCACAACATCTTGAGGCAAATGACGGAATCCCCATAAGGCAGAGTTGTCATCAAGGAAAACCCCCTGTTTGACAACTCTATTTCCACCTCCAGCAAGCCGAAAAGAGATTCATTGCCAGATGTGATCTCTATCATGATGGCAGATGTGACGACAGAAGCGGCCATAACAGAAATGGAAAGGAAGATTAACTTTCTGATGAAATCCGTTGAGGAGCGAGACCATGAGATCGTTGCCCTGAGAGAAAAAATGTAGTCTCGAGAGGTTGCTGAATCCAGCCAAGCACCTACGGTTAAAGCAACTGACAAGGGGAAGACCGTGCTGCAAGAAAACCAAGGGCGACAGTCAGACTCGGTGGCCTCTCTGTCAGTCCAACAACTACAAGACATGATCATGACCTCCATAAGAGCTCAATATGGAGGGTCGGCTCAAACTTCCTTCATGTATTCCAAGCCATACACCTAGAGGATCGACGATCTGAGAATTCCTGTAGGGTACTGATGCTTAAATTTATGAAATGTGGAAAATGTGGATGATATGTGTTGATGGATAGCATTGTGTACTCAAGTTTCCCCAGCGGAATCCAAGTGTAAATTCCTCTGAGTTTCCTGGTAAGTCCAGGGTCGAACATAGGGACTTTTGAAAATAGTTGCGTTAGAGATTTTTATGAAACCTTGCGATAACCGATTAAATAAATAAGTGTTGAGTTGTTGTTGCGTTAATGAAAATAATAATAAATGCGGCAGAGTTCGAAAAGAGTTGGCAACGGGAAATACGATGAATATGCGGTGAATGGGTTGAGAAGGGTTTCAGCTAACACTCCCTAGGTTGCATTCATACCTTGCGATCATGTAACATGCATACAATAGTAAACCACCTCTCGGCGTGAATGCCACAGCTTCCAAGGCTATAACGCATGCGATAAATATTCGATAAGTCTTTAGGGTTTACACATAAACCTCTATTTCTATTTATGCAATGACAACATGACATTCACACAAATATGCGACTGCATAATATCATTCCTATTCCTAGGATGCATGCGATGCAAGTTGACAAACAGAGCTTATCTTTAAGTTACTATTTCTTATTTATGCAAGCCTAATCTTGCTCTTTCAAGTCAGATTCTAACCTAGCTCTCTCGAGACATTAGGTTCTTTCTTTAGATTCTCTCTCGAGTAACTCTAAAGGGATGTTTCGCACAGCATAAAACAAGACAATCGCAAGCAATGAACTTCCTAGATCATGTTAGCTTAGTTCTTCTCAATCCATTCAACTAGTTTAGCTACTCATGCGTATTAAGAGAATGAGCAGATGTAGAAATAGAACTTCCATTGAATAGATAAAAGATGAAGTACAGAATAACAATGCAAGTATAGTAAAGAGTCTAGAGCAATTTCTTGCCACCAGGTGTTACACTGTTCTACTCGTGCTATAAAGATATTCTTGTTTTCGCGAGAGTCAACCTGCTCTTTGCTCTTACGCCCCAAGGTTCTCTCTCGAGCAGCCTTGGATGATCTCCGGCGTCACCACTCTTCTCTAGCTCTATCGTGAAATGGAAAAGAAAACTATGAACAGAGGTGTGAACTTGTACTGAAGTAATCGACTGCTTAACCCCTTCTCTGAAGGGTGCACTTGGTATTTATAGGGCATCAAAGGTGAAAGGCGGCTTCTCTCTCCAGGTTGTATAGATGGGACAACTTTAATTCTTGATTGATACACCCGATAGTTGTCATCGATAAAGCTGGATGTATTTTGTGACCGTTATCGGCTGTCAACTTAATTTGGATCCGATTGTCGTCAACTTTCTGTCCAATCGATTTTAATTGTCCTTTCATCTGGATGCGCCCACCATGTTGTGATGATTCTTCTTGGGTGGATGTTTGGGAGCACGATCAACCAAAGTCTTATGGTGAAGTTGCACTCGACCGATGTATTCCTATGATTGCATTCTTTGCATTGCGTTAACGCATTATTCTGAACAAAAATATAGAGATCAACTGCCCTAATGCGTTGGATGCATGCGACCACAATATTGTAGAATTTTTGCTTAATGGACGCAATTTAACATATTCTATCAACACAATCCAACATTGTTTAAGAACTTAGCACTATGATAATGTGCATTTCTGCCCGTTACCACACCCCCAAATTTAAACAATGCTTGTCCTCAAACATAAGCTAAAGATTCCTTTAGCAAGTTAACCGCAAAGTTTTCTTTCCTAGATTTCTCAAGGATAATTCGTTCAGAACCTATATGCAAGAATTTCCTTAAGTCTTATTCAAATCTCTTCCTAAAATATTTCTAAGACTTAGGGATTGCAAGCTTAACTTTCAAAAGGACTTTACTGAATTTCAGAACATCGCATGATTTATTTCAAAAGAAAATTTTCCACCGGGGTATCAAATGATTTATCCTTGCACAAAAATTTTCTTCATTTCTATATTTTTTTTTACCTTGCGCTGATCCGAGTGCCTTGCCTTCGTTTTGGCTTGCCCCCATGGGTGTCATGCGGACATCCAACTACGAGCAATGCACTCTTCCTCAGACTAATCTCATACCAATTTGGCAGTGGAGTTGCAGTCATTTATTTATACGTTGATCCTAGTGACTTACTTTCATTTTGGCTTGCCCCCACGTGTGTCATGCGGACATCCAACTATGGGTAAGTGCCTTTCACAAATTTACTCTTATCAATCATGGGTTTCCCATTGCGTTGACAGTGGAGTTGTTATTCTAAAAAATCATCCCTTTTTTTTTTCTTTTTTAGCAAGGTCGGAAACAAATACCCCACCCCTAAATTTTAAAATGCGACAATGTCCTCATTGCCTAAAAGATTAAAATAAGTCATGTGATGGTCACAAAATTGTGTTGTAAAGAGAGTTTAAAAGAAGCTAGCAAACCTCTAACTTCGAGAAATATTTCATGAGGTGAGTATCCTAAGATTTACGTTGACTCTAGTATCTACAAAAGAGATAGAAACATATTTTTCATCATTGAAATCATACTTGGCGAAGAACAACATGCAGTAAACTACTAAAGTTGTCTACAGGTGATATGATTGCGGTAATCAAGGAGAATGCGGTGATAAAACTTTGAAAAATAATATGCAATGGTAGCGCAAAATTTGAAGTAAAGATAAGGAAAGGTACACCCCCAAATTTAGCGTTGTCGCCCGCATTGTATTGACGCATCCACCTTGCGTCGATCATTCTTCGTTGGGTTGTGGTGATGGAATAAGATAAGTGTTGCTTTGCATACGTTCCCGCAATCCAGCGCCTCAATCGTTGTGAGGAAAACAAAGAGAGGGTCAAATTATTTTAACAAAAGAAAAGGCTCTTTTTTTTCCTTTTTTGTTTTTTTTGTAGATAGAATGGAAAAATGAAAAGATAGCTGAAAAGATATTGAAGATTCTGAGTAGTGGAGAAAAGAGTTAAAGACTTGAAGTTTTCCAAAACTTGCGTCCCTGAGAATTTGCGATCATTTGACAACGCAGGGACCACCTACTTTCTTCTTTATTCAAAATTTTTTAGTTCCATGGAGTCGACTTGGCGATGCCAGTCTTCTTCATGGTATGCCTTTACTCGCTGCCCATTGACTTTGAATACGTAGGTACCATCGTCATTTGATAATTCCACCGCGCCATGCGGAAGTATTTGTCGAATTATGTATGGTCCGAACCAACGAGACTTTAGCTTTCTCGGGAAGAGTCGCAGACGTGAATTTAAAAGCAAGACTTTCTACCCGATTTGGAGGTTCCTGCTGCATATGCGTTGATCATGCCAGCGCTTGGTGCACTCCTTATAAATTTTTGCATTTTCATATGCGTTGTTCCTCCATTCTTCTAACTCGACCAATTGCATTNTCTTCTTCCTTCTTTATCTATCTATCTATCTATATATATATATATATATATATATTCTCCAACTTCATGATAATTTGTTCCTTAAAACAAATCTAATGTTACATGTTAATCTTTTTTTTAAAAAAAATAATATGTGGAGTGGGTGAATCAGATCTTGAGCTTAATAGTATAAGCATATGTTGATTAAGCTAGGTTCATTTTGGCCATTATAGCTTTTTTTTATCATTATGTTGTCTTGAAATTTTTATTCCACGTGCTTAAAACTTTTTTCATAATACTTAAAAAAAACATACTTTTTAAATATTGAGAATATCATTGAAAAGAAACTTATATTAACCTAATCATATGCACTACCATCGACGACAATGGCCAAACATTTGAATACTCCCTACATTTTATATATATAACCTTGGACCTTAAATGAGGTAGTACACAATTACTGTTAGAAAAAAACGTGGAGGACAACTATGAAAAATGAGAGATATATTTTCCATTCAACTAAGCATGCCTTTATATAGGCTTACAAACATAACCATAGGAATACCAATGGTTTAAAGCTATAAATGTCATCAAATGCTCATAACTCACATTACTCATATAACTCAAAAATCACTATTGGTTACAAAAAAACTAAAAGTCACAAAACCCAAAAGTCACACTAAATGCCACAAATAAAGTTTAATAATGAGAAACTTTTCAACATCCCCTCCCCCCCCCTAAACTTGATTTGTTATACCAAGTAAACTCCTCATTTTGATAATGTAAATGTCCACCGCTTGGTCTTGTGACTTGATATATTTGAGTTCCACTTCTTTCTTCGTAATGCAATCCCGAATGTAGTAAAATCGGGTATCAATGTGCTTGCTCCTCCCATGAAATACCAGATTTTTTTCTAAAGCAATGGCCGATTTGTTGTCAACAAAAATCTCCATGGACCTTCCATTTAAAATTTCAACTCCTTCACTAAGTTTTTTAGCCAAATTTCATGACATACACATGAAGTTGCTGTGACGTACTTTGCCTCGCATGTTGATAATGTGACTATGGGTTGCTTTTTCGACATCCATGTGAACGCCGTTTCACCAATAAAAAATACAAACCCCGTAGTGCTCTTTCGATCATCCAAATCACTACTCCAATCACTATTACAATAACCAACAACATCAAAATTGCTAGAAGAGACATAGGAAAGACCATACCCAATCGTCCTTTTGATGTAGCGAAGTATCCTTTTTGTCATTTTGCAATGTGTTGCTGTTGGTTCCTCCATAAATCGACTAATAATTCCAACCAAATAAAGAATATTTGGTCTTTTACATGTCAAGTATCTCAAACTTCCAACCAAGCTTTTGAAATATGTAGAATTTACCTTCTCTCCTCCATCTTACTTAGTGATTTTGACTCCACATTCCATCGGTGTTCCAACTGGATTGCATCATTCATATTGAACTTCTCGAGCACTTCTTTAGCATAGCCCTCTTGGGATATAAAAATCCCATCTTCACCTTGTTTGACCTCGATCCCAAGATAGTAACTCATGTCAGTCATTTCAAACTCCTTTGCCATCTCTCTTTTGAACTCATCAAACATGCTAGGATTGTTTCCGGTAAAACTAAATCATCAACATATAAACAAATGATTAGTATGCTTTCACCTTGCATTTTGATGTAGAGGGCATGCTCATAAGGACACTTCATGTACTTCTTCTCTTGAAAGTACTTGTCAATCTTCGAATTCCATGCTCTCGGTGCTTGCTTTAAACCATAAAGTGCCTTCTTCAATCGAAGCACTTTATCTTCTTCACCCTTGACTTCATAACCCAATGGTTGTTCCACATAGACCTTTTCCTGAAGAATTCCATTCAAGAATGCCGATTTGACATCCATTTGATGTATCTTCCAATGATTATAGGCTGCCAAAGCAATAATCAAACGAATAGTTTTAAGGCGATCAACAGGGGCAAATACCTCATCATAGTCGATGCTATGTCGTTGGCTATACCATTTCACCACTAGTCTCACCTTGTGCCTCTCAACATCGCCATTGACTTTTCTCTTTGTCTTGTACACCCACTTCACTCCGATCGGTTTGTGCCTTTTTGGAAGCTTGGTCAACTCCCATGTATCATTTTTCTCTATTGCTCGAATTTCTTCATCCATTGCATCCCTCCATTTTTTGCTTGCAATGGCTTCTTGGAAACTAATAGGCTCACAATCACCAAAAAGACAATAGAGAATTATGTCATTTTGATTTTCATTTACCTCATTAAGTTTCCGTAGACTACGAGTTCCTCTTGGGCCAATTTCGTACTCCGAATCGCTAGATAAACCTTCAGATGATGATCGATCGGTCGAATGAGGTGGCACTGGAATGGGCAAACCTTCACCTATTTCATCCTTGGTCGGCTCATTTTCATCGTCTTCTTCAAAATATGGAAGGAAATAATACTCCTCCTCTTGTATATTCCAATCTCAAGAGGCTTCCTCATCAAAAACAACATCACGACTAATTATTACCTTCCCATTCAAAGGATTGTAAAGACGATAACCCTTTGAACTTGCATCATATTCAATGAAGATGAGTTTCTCGCTTCGATCATCGAGCTTGGTTCTTTTTTCTTCTGACACATGAGCATATGCAATACTCCCAAATACCTTGAAGTGACCAATCCAAGGCTTTCTTCCGTTCCATGCTTCTTGAGGCATCTTGTCAAGCACATTTTTGGTTGGTGATCGATTTGTGAAATAAACCACACAAGCTACGGCCTCCGCCCAAAATTTCCTCGACATCTTCTTTGTCTTTAGCATGCTTCTTGCCATATTCAAGATTGTCTGATTCTTCCTCTCCACCACGCCATTTTATTGTGGTGTCCTTGGGACTGTTAATGGACGTCAAATGCCTTTTTCATCACAAAATTGTTTGAACTCATTTGATGTGAATTCACCACCTCGATCGGTTCTCATGGCCTTGATTGTAAGGTTGCTTTCATTCTCCACACATGCCTTAAATCTCTTGAAGATTTCAAATACTTTTGATTTTTCCTTCAAAAAGTACATCCATTTTTTTCTAAAAAAATCATCAATAAAGAGAAGGAAATATTTACTTTTACCATGAGACTCTGGTTTCATCCATACACATCGGCATGGATGAGTTCTAAAGGCTTCTTTGCTCTTGTCATAGACTACTTTGGAAAACTACTTCGATGATGTTTGCCAAGCAAACACCCTTCACACACTTGGTTTGGCTTGTGAATGTGTGGTAAACCTCGCACCATCTTCTTCTTCGAAAAATATTCTAAACTTCCAAAATTGAGGTGCCCGAATCGTAGATGCCATAGCCAAGAGTGATCTTCATAACACGTCTTCAAGCATTTTGGAACATCATTACATATATTCAAAGGGAACATTTGGTTTTTGGTCATGGAGACTTTGGCAATAAGTCTCTCATGATTATCCCTCAAATACAAACAATTGTTTTTCACTTAAACTTTAAAACCTTTCTCTAATAATTGTCTTACACTCAATATATTATTTTTTTACATTGGGAATATAATAAACATTTGTGATATATTGATTTTCTTCATTTTTTAACCGAATGAGAATTTTACCTATTCCTTTGATGGTGGCCAAAGAATTGTTTCCAAAGGCAATATTATCTTTCTCCATCTCGTTTAACTCTACAAAAATCTCACGTTTTCCATACATGTGATTCGAGGCTCCTGTGTCAAGATACCACATACTATCTTGACTCTCTTCTTCTCCCTTTGAAACCATAAATAAGGTTCCATTCTCTGCATAATTGGATTGCCCTTGATGGGCTTTTGATGTGCTAGCGGTTGATCGGTCCTGATGCTTTTGATCAATCGACTGTGTTTGAGATGAGTAACACTCATTCGCATAATGTCCATATTTGTTACAATCATAACATTTTATCTGAGATTTATCTCTCCCCGACCTTCCACCACATCTTCCACAACCTCGACCTCCCCTTCCTCTTGAAGATTCAGACGAGTTTTGAGAAACATCGGTGTTGGATTCACCTCTTCCACCAT
>NC_052353.1:33697106-33710970 GCF_009727055.1 Benincasa hispida
GCATTTTCATATGCGTTGTTCCTCCATTCTTCTAACTCGACCAATTGCATTTTCCGCGCTTCCCTTGCTTGCTTTAAATCGAAATTCAGTTTCTTGACCGTCCACAATGCTTTATATTCCAGCTCCAAGGGCAAGTGACACGCTTTTCCGAATACCAACACATAGGGGGACATTCCTATAGGTGTTTTAAATGCAGTCCGGTATGCCCATAATGCATCATCAAGCTTCATTGCCCAATCCTTTCGCGAAGGTTTGACTAGCTTCTTAAGTATCAATTTAATTTCCCGATTGGAAACTTCAATTTGGCCATTTGTTTGCAGATGGTATGCGGTGGCCACTTTGTGGAGGATATTGTACTTGTGCAGCAGTTCCTATATATTGTAGTTGACAAAGTGTGATCCTTCATCACTTATGATGGCATGGGAAGTGCCAAAATGCGTGAAAATGTTTTTCTTCAGGAACTGGGAGACTCCTGCCGCATCACTTGCGGCACATGCAACTGCCTCTATCCACATGGAGACATAGTCAACGGCTAATAAAATATAGTGCTTACCGTTTGAAGGAGGGAATGGTCCCATGAAATCAATCCCCCATACGTCGAATAGTTCCAGCTCCAAGATAGTATTCATCGACATTGCATTCTTCCATGAAATGTTGCCAGTGTGCTGACACCGATCGCATTTCATTGTGCAGTCAGCAGCATCCTTAAATAATGAAGGCCAGAAGAATCCACTTTGTAAAACTTTGGCTACAGTACGTTGTCCTCCAAAGTGCCCTCCATAAGGTAAATCGTGGCACTATGACAATATGCGTTGTTGAGCAGCGTCTTGTACGCATAATCGAATGATTTGGTTTGCACCTCGTTTATATAGATTCAACTCATCCCCATAGTAGTGTCTGCATTCATTCTTGAGCTTCTTCTGTTGATGGTAGGTGTACTCTTCAGAAAATTGTTCATAGACCAAATAATTAACGATGTTCGCATACCTTGGCAGTTTTTCTATGCAAAACAGCTGCTCTTCCGAGAACACGGCACTCACCTCAAATTCATTACGGTCAACCTCAGGATTTTTCAGTCTGGACAAGTGATCAGCAACTTGATTCACTGTCCCCTTTTGATCAATTATCTCAATATCAAATTCTTGAAAGAGGAGAACCCATCTGATCAATCTCGGCTTTGCATCCTTCTTTGTCATCAAATATTTGATTGCCGAGTTATCAGTATGAATGAGTACCTTGGTTCCTAACAAGTATGCTCGGAATTTTTCCAACGCAAAAATCACAGCCAAGAGCTCTTTTTCGGTGGTGGTGTAATTAAGTTAAGCAGGGTTCAGAGTTTTACTCGCATATGCAATGGGGTGCAAAATTGTTTTCTTCTTTTGTGCTAATGCAACTCTCATCGCATACCTACTTATGTTGCACATGATTTCGAATGGTAGCGTCCAATCCGACGCAATTAAGATGGGTGCGGTAATCAGCGCATCCTTTAAAATTCGAAATGCGTTGAGGCAATTGTTGTCAAATTCAAATTTTCTGTCTGCCTCTAGTAACACACTCAATGGTCTTGCTATCTTAGAAAAGTCTTTAACGAATCGTCTGTAGAATCCAACATGCCCCAGAAAGCTTCGTACTGCCTTCACGTTGGTTGGAAGGGGAAGCTTTTCAATTGCGTCGTTCTTTGCTTTGTCCACCTCCAACCCTTCTCGAGAGACCTTGTGTCCCAACACTATACCCTTTGTCACCATGAAGTGACATTTTTTCCAGTTAAGCACCAGGTTTGTCTCTTCACATCTTTTCAGAATTTTCTCCAAATTGGCCAGGCAGACTTCATAAGTGTTCCCATAAACGGAGAAGTCATCCATAAATTTTCTACTGAGTCCTCGAGATAATCTGAAAAGATTGCCATCATGCACCTCTGAAACGTGCTTGGCACATTGCAGAGGCCGAACGGCATGCGGCGGAAAGCGAATGTCCCATATGGGCAGGTGAATGTGGTCTTGTCTTGGTCTTCAGGAGCTATCATGATCTGGTTGTACCCGGCATATCCATCCAAGAAACAGTAAAAATTATTCCTTGCTAATCTGTCCAGCATTTGATCGATGAATGGTAGAGGGAAGTGATCCTTTTTTATGGCCGCATTCAATTTGCAGTAGTCCATACATATGCCCATCCAGTGATGGTTCTTTGCGGTACTAATTCATTATTCTCATTGGGGGCTACCGTCATTCGCCCTTCTTCGGCACACATTGCACGGGGCTGACCTACATGCTATCTGCAATGGGATAGATAATGCCCGCATCCAGCCACTTGATAATCTTCTTTTTGACGACCTCTTTCATCACAGGGTTAAGTCTGCGTTGATTTTCAATGGTTGCTTTATGGTCATCCTCAAGACGAATGTGGTGCATGCAGTACGCGGGGCTAATTCCTCTGATATCAGCGAGCGTCCATCCGATTGCTCGTACATGCTTTTTGAGAATGCTCATCAACGCATTCTCTTAATCTACATTAAGTGTGGAGGAAATTATCACTGGCAGCTTCTCATTCTGCCCCAGAAATGCGTACTTTAGATGTGTCGGTAGGGTTTTTAGTTCAAGGGTTGGTGGCTCCACGGGAGAAGGTTCTTCCTTCGGTTCTTCTTCTTGCGTTGTGATCGATCCTTCTTCTTTGTTTGTTTTTGCTACGATCGCATTGCAGGCAACTATGGATGCATCGGCATCCTCTTCTTCGTACTCTTCATCAGACTTTTCTTCTTCAATCAAATTCATGTCATCATCAGAATCTTGCAGGTCTTCCTCATCAGGAAATTTCATGGCACGAATTATATTAAATTTGAGCTTTTGTTCGCATATACTCAAAGTGATCTCACCCTTGTGCACATCAATTTAAGCACGACCCGTTGATAGGAAAGGTCGCCCCAAAATGATGGGCACATCTTTATCGGCCTCATAATCCAGGATGATGAAGTCAGCTGGCAGAATAACTTTATCAATCGTAATCAGCATGTCCTTCACCTTACCCTTTGGATGAACCAGAGATCTATCGGTCAGTTGAAGAGTCACGGATGTGGGCACAAGTTGCCCCACATTTAGTTGTCAAAAGATTGACAACGGCATCAAATTTATGTTAGCCCCCAAATCACACAGGGCTTGCCCAATATAGAGTCCTCCTATGGAGCAAGGAATTGTGAAGCTCCCAGGATCGCTCATCTTTGGTGGGATAATAGATTTGGAATTTGCATTAGTGCCACCGTGGCAAATTTTCCAGCGCCTCTTTTCTTGGTTACCATGTCCTTAAGAAACTTGGCACAGCCAGACATTTCCTCAATCGCTTCACTGAAAGGAATGTCAACAAATAACTGCTTTAACATAGACAAAAAGCGTTGGTACTGTACCTCTTTGTTTTTCTTCTTTTTTAGCCTCTGAGGGAAAGGTGGTAACTGGACTTTCATAGTTCCTGTTTCATTTGTCTTTGAGGTTCACGCAACCTCAGGTTCTACTACTTCATTTTCTTTTTCTTCTTCTTACGTTGCCGCAATCACAAGTTCAGCTGCGATGGAGGTTGATCTGTTCTGCTCCTTCTTTTCTCCCTCCACAGTCTTTCCACTACGCAATGTCATAACCTGACATTGCTCCTTACCTGAACCTCATGGGTTACGTGGAAGCTCGGTTGAACTTTGCAGCGCCCCTTACGGTCTACTTTTGAGCTCATTCACAATATGGCCCAATTGCAATTCAAGATTACGGATGGACGTAGCCTGACTTTGAAGTACCGTCTCATTTTTCTCTATATATTGCTTCAATAGGCTCTCTAGGGAAGAAGATTGCAGTGGTTGTTGTGAGCTGCTTGCTTGGTTGCTCTGTTGACCGTTACTGCATTGAAAGAATCCTAGTGGCCTTTCTTTCTGTGCCACAGATTGAAAATTTTGTTGTTGATTCTTCCAAGAAAAATTTGGGTGGTTTTTCCACCCGGGGTTGTAGGTGTCTGAAAAGGGGTTGTTCTTTACAAAATAAACAGACTGTAGGTTTTGTGGACAATCCTCCATCACATGTCCATCACCGCAAGTCGCACACCTTGCGGTGTTTTAACTTATTGCATTAATTTGCCCACCTTGCGGTGTTGGGCTATTGATCGTCATTCCTTTAATCAAATTCATCCTTACGGTCATTTGGTTTTGCAATGAAACAATAGCACCGTTATTTGCGTCAGAATCTTTGAGTCTTAATCTCTGGTCGCTCTCCCTCCAGTCTTCATGATTCTTGAAGATGCGATCGAGGATATTTTTCGCTTCATCATAAATCTTGTCAAGCAAACCACTAGCTGCTGCCGCATTGGCAGCGGTCTACGAAGTAGGATTCAAACCAGGTAGAAAATTTTCATTTGGAAGCAGTCTGGCAGCTCATTATGCGGACAATCTCGGACCAACTTTTTAAATCTTGCCCAGGCATCGCTGAGCGATTCGTCCATATCTTGTTCAAAATTAGCAATAAGCTCTCTTCGTCTAGCATTCTCTATAGGTGGAAAATACTTCTTCATAAACTTCTCCACCACCTACTCCCAAGAAGTGATCTCTCCTGGTTCGAGTGAGTAAGCCTATTTCCTAGCTTGATTATAGAGAGAAAATGGAAACAGCGTTAGTCGAACCTCCTCAGTAGAAATGTTTGGGAACATAAAAGTATTGCAGATTTCAATAAAACTTCGGAGGTAGGCGTGCGGATCCTCACCACGCCTTCCTCCGAATTGACCTGCAGCCTGGATCATTTGTAGCATCACCAGTTTTATTTCAAATTTACTTCCGTCCAAGGTAGACCTCATGATTCCCGGAGAGAAATCATAGAGGTTTCGCGATGCATAGTCCCTAATGGGCCTATTACGATCGTTTGCCAACAGAATTGGATTTGCCATGACATTGTTGTTTTTTTGTGCTTCATTCCTAGGCTGCTTCGCCATCTCTTCTTTATCGGTTCGTGGTTGCTGTTGGTGGTCTCTTAGTCTCCTTCGAAATGTTCTCTCAATCTCTGAGTCGTAGTTTGCCAGAGATTGAGAGTTCTGCAAAGAATTCACAAAAATTACAGTTAACAACTATTTTGTCGAAGTCCCTGACAATGACGCCAAAAACTTGATTCTTAAATTTATGAAATATGGAAAATGTGGATGATATGTGTTGATGGATAGCGTTGTGCATTCAAGTTTCCCCAGCGGAATCCAAGTGTAAATTCCTCTAAGTTTCCTGGTAAGTCCAGGGTCGAACATAGAGACTTTTGAAAATAGTTGGGTTAGAGATTTTTATGAAAGCTTGCAGTAACCGATTAAATAAATAAGTGTTGAGTTGTTGTTGAGTTAATGAAAATAATAATAAATGCGGCAGAGTTCGAAAAGAGTTGGCAACGGAAAATACGATGAATATGCGGTGAATGGGTTGAAAAGGGTTTCAGCTAACACTCCCTAGGTTGCATTCATGCCTTGCGATCATGTAACATGCATACAATAGTAAACCACCTCTCGGCGTGAATGCCACGGCTTCCAAGGCTAGAACGTATGCGATAAATATTCGATAAGTCTTTAGGGTTTACACATAAACCTCTATTTCTATTTATGCAATGACAACATGACATTCACAAAAATATGCGACCCAAAGGGCAAGGGGACAAGGGGAGATCTACTAGTCAAATAGTTCGTCAGAACCCTCAAAGGAAACGCTTTTGACTGGTACACAGACTTAGAGCCTGAGGCGATTGACAGCTGGGAGCAACTTGAAAGAGAATTCTTGAATTGCTTCTACAGCACTAGGCACACCGTCATCATGATGGAGTTGAACAATGCCAAACAATGGAAAGGGGAGCCGGTCGTCGACTATATCAACCGATGGAGAGCTCTAAGTCAGGATTGCAAAGATCGACTCATCGAATTATCTGCTATAGAAATGTGCACATAGGGTATGCACTGGGAACTCCTCTACATCCTGCAGGGAATAAGGCCCCATACCTTTGAAAAATTGGCGACCCATGCCCATGACATGGAGTTAAGTATCACCAACAGAGGTACAAGGGACTTCCTAAGCCACGAACCGAAGAAAGACAAGAAGGGGTTGAAGGGCATCGAGAAAATTGTGAAAGGTGCCACAAAGGAATCAATGGTCGTTAATACAACCCCGTTGAAGTTCTCCTCGAAAGGGAAAGAGAAGAAGATAGAAAAGAAAGACGAAGGAGGCGAAAGACATCACCTAACCCTGAAGAAACGACAGGAAAAAGTCTACTCGTTCCCCGAATCTGATGTTGCGGATATGCTTGAGCAACTACTAGAGAACCACCTTATCTAACTACCAGAATGTAAACGACCAGAACAGGCTGGCAAAGTGGATGATCCCAACTATTGCAAGTATCATAGAGTCGTTAGCCACCCAGTTGAAAAATGTTTTGTACTCAAGGAATTGATCCTCAAATTGGCCCGTGAGAGGAAAATAGAGCTGGATCTAGACAAGGTGGTCCAAACGAATCATGTTGCGATGACGGTAGCTCCAAGCGTGGCGGTACCAATCATATATTATGAAGAAAGGGAGAGATCGGTCCAGTTTGGGACCTTCGAACCTATGGTAGTGCGGTTTCAGCAGGAGGTCCAAGCTACAGATCCTCAAAACGGAGGAGAGCGCGCTAACGATGACGATAACGAAGGTTAGATTCTTGTGGCGCGCCGTAAGAAGGAAAGACTAAACTCTACCCAAAAAGAGCTATGCTCTCATAGAAGCTACAAGAGAGGGAGCAAGACACAAAAAGGAAGAGTAGAAAGAAGGCTTGGAGGCCCAAAGCTGTTGACGAGAGAGACGAGGATGTTCCTCGTCCCAGAGGACAAATGACGTTAGCAGATTTCCTCCCGAGGAACTTCTGCAATTGGGGTTCAAAGAAGACACTAGAGGTTGCTGCATGTCATGCTTTCAGTATCAGGGAGGACGAAGATACCGTTCCAGGACCATTAAAGTCGACAGGAGAACCAAAGCGTTCGTCACTATTCAACATAGATGACCTACTTTCACTCCCGCGAGAAGCTAAGATGACCCTCATTGAGGCANTGTTAGAATCCAACGCCTCTGGTGCATCAACCTTTGCAGCACGTGCTTATGTTTCGTGTTGCACATTCGTAGCCTTCTTAGACAAAGATCTGCTACTGGGATCCAAATTGCATAATAGGCCTTTGTACGTCTCTGGATACATTCGAGAACAGAGAGTGGGTCTAATCCTCATCAACAACGGATCCGCCATGCCTAAGACAACTATGAAACAGTTGGGCATACTCATGGAAGAGTTATCAAACAACAAATTAGTAATTCAGGGTTTCAATCAAGGTAGCCAAAAGGTGATAGGCATGATATGCTTGGAGCTCCTCATTTGCGATCTGAAGGCCGATGCGCTGTTTCATGTGACAAACTTAAAGACCACCTACAAGCTGCTATTGGGACACCCTTGGATTCATGGGAATGGTGTGATTACATCGACACTACATCAGTGTTTCAAGTTTTACCAAGACGGTAATAAGAAGGTTGAAGCAGATTCTAATCCGTTTTCCGAGGCCGAGTCTCACTTCGCAGATGTAAAGTTTTACCTAAAGAGTGAGAATTTCGGTGAGACTATGCCGGCAGAGAACTTGCTGGCAAAGAAAGCAAGTGGATCTCGGTCGAGGTCGCCAATAGACACAGAGAAAAGGGCGGGTAGGAAGGTACAAGTCTCCAACCCTAAAGAGAGTAGAATATCCCTCGGTGTTGGAGAAACACCCATGGTGAGGGGTGAAAAACCTCAAAACCTTCGATTCAAGACGAAAAAAGGGTGAGTCACCTTTTAAGGAATGCTCAAAAGGTTTGCAAGTCGAAGACATAGAAATTCTAAAGGAGAGTTTCGTCACACCTCTCACGCTGATAACGAAGCAGGAAGTCCACAAGTCGGAGGCGGAAGTGACAGGGTTAAAGCTGCCTGAGAGGTGAACTAAAGACGGATTCAATCCCAAGGCTTACAAGTTGTTGGTGAAGGTGGGCTACGACTTCACAACTCACACTGAGTTCAAAAGTTTGAAGATTTATGAGCAACCCCGACTCTCGCTAACCCAAAAGAAGCTTTTGCAAGGACACGCTATACCCACGTCGAGGGCGGGACTCAGATATGAGCCATCAGAGCCAGTCCGTATAATCTGAAAGGCAATGGGGAAAGTGGCCAATAGCAACCATATCACTGTAGAAGAAATCGATGATACAGGAGAAAATGAGGGCAAAGATAAAAGAGCCTCAACCTTCGACCGTATTAGAACGTCTTCCACATGCGTCTTGGTCTTCGAGAGGTTAAGCATGACAGAAGCAAAAAGGGGAAGCCCACATATTATTCCCAGAGTTACTCGACGTTCAGTTTTTCAAAGGTTGACTCTACCAAATGAAGGAAATGAGGAAATCATCTGTCAATCACCGGTGGTAGAGCGACCGTCGGCCTTCGGGAGACTAGGCGCAGTTCCGATGGAGAACGAAGGAAAACTCAACGCTCCTGTTTTTGATCATCTGAAGCTCGAAGGGCTGAAGATCCCCTCGACTAATATGTCCCTAGTAAGACAAAGGAAGAAGGAAAAAGCCTGCCACTGATGCCCTAGGAGATTGACACGATGAAGAAAGAGGGGACCCGTATACATCGACACAAGCGTCTGCCATGCCTACGACGACTAATACGACCTTAAAAACATCTGAACGCATCAAACCTTCGATTAAGACCAAAAGCAATCAGCGACGAGGATATGAAGTTGAATAGAGATATCCGTAAGTAACCAATTCCCCTCCACCGCATGAATGAGAAATGAGGCTTCGTTTAATTCTCTAAAGCAACAAAGTGAAGGGCACTGCTCAAAGTAAAAAGCCACGGACATCGTTCTTTTTGCCATCACTCAGAATGGAAATTTAGAAACAGAAGGAAGGGCGGAAACTTCGTGCCACAATCCACAATCACCCTGGAAGGAATCTTGAAGAAGGTATGACCAAAGAGGAAGTGGAGGCACTCCTCCGCAGAGGTCTAAGAGGATGGTGGTCAATGCCAGCGGTGACGAGCTAAAAGAGATTGAATCTGGGCACTGTAGAAAACTGGCCGTCCCCCGACTTTATCAAATTGCATCCCTCTGGGAAGAGAAAGAGATAAGTACATGAGTCCTAATCTAAATAAGGGATGTTTTCGCTTGGTCATTACAAAAGAGATGCCGAGACTAGATACGAAAAGTAGCAGTTCCACTATAATCTTCACGATCAAACCAGGGTGGTCCCGACTCCGTTAAAGAAGCAGCTCTAACAAACGACTTTTCGACCAAGAACTTATCCCGCCAGATTGAGGTTGAGTCAATAAAGTTTGGGAATTTGAGGCCGGGTTCATTCGCGAAGTTAAATATCCAACATGGATAGCCAACATTGTCTCGGTTAGAAAAAAGAATGGATAGCTTCATGTTTGTGTAGACTTTTACGACCTAAATAGCGCATGCCCGAAAGACGATTTTTCATTGCCCATCATAGAGATCATGGTCGATGCGACAATGGGACATGAGGCCTTATCCTCCGTGGACGGATCTTCCAGGTATAACCAGATACGAATGCCCCTCGCAGATGAGGAAATGACATGCTACTTATCAATGTGCCATGTAGAAGGTGTTTGACGATATATTGCACAAACACGTGGAGTGCTATGTGGATGACTTTGTGGTCAAAACCAAGCGACGACATGACCATTTGAAAGATCCTAAGAACCGTGTTCGATCGCCTACGAAAGTACCAGTTAAAGATGAACCCCCTCAAATGCGCGTTCGACATAACTTCAGGAAAGTTTCTAGGCTTCGTTGTGAGACATCAAGGGATAGAGATAAACCAATCTAAGATCGATGCCATCAAGAAGATGCCAAGGCCAAGGAATCTACATGAGTTGAAAAGTTTGCAGGGACGTCTGGCCTACATCCAGAGGTTTATTTCTACCCTGGCAAGGCGGTGTCAACCCTTTCAAAGACTGATGATAAAGGGAGAGAAATTCGAATGGGATAAGGCCTGCTATAATGCTTTTGATAGCATAAAGAGGTACCTGATTAGCCCTCCTTTCTTAGGAGACCTAGTAGAGGGCAAGCCATTGATACTGTACATTGCAGCGCAAGAGAGATCACTGGGGGCATTATTGGTAAAAGAAAGAGAAAAGGGAAAAGAACGCGCTCTCTATTACTTAAGTAGGGTCCTGAATGGAGCTGAGAGCAATTATTCCCCTATAGAGAAGACGTGCCTTGCGCTCTTCTTCGCCATAGATAAGTTGAGGCACTACATGCAGGCCTTCACAGTCCATTTAATTGTGAAAGTCGATCCCATCAAGTACGTCTTATCCAGGCCAATCATCTCGGGACGTTTAGCCAATTGGGCAATCATGCTTCAACAGCACAACATTGTTTATGTACTGCAAAGGGTAGTTAAAGGGCAGACATTGGCTGACTTCTTGGCAGATCACCCAATTCCATCGGATTGGGAGTTAAGTGAAGACTTGCCCGATGACGAAGTTCTCTTTCCAGAAACCTCAAGGCTGTAGGTCATGTTCTTTGACGGTGCAGCACGAAAAAGTGGTGCGGGGACAGGTATCATCCTGATTTCGCAAGAAAAGAACATGCTGCCTTATAGCTTCACATTTTCCGAATTATGCTCAAACAACGTCGTTGAATACCAAGTCTTGATAATTGGTCTCCAAATGGCCTTAGAGATTGGAGTAGCTTGTATAGAAATCTTCGGTGACTCAAAGTTGATAATCAATCAACTCTTATGCCAGTACGAGGTGAAGCATGACGACTTGAAACCCTACTTCACGTACGCTCACAAGTTGATGGAGAAGCTCGAAAGCGTGGCATTGGAACATATCCCAAGGACAGAGAACAAGAAAGTGGATGCCTTGGCAAACCTAGCCACTGCCTTAACGGCCCTGGATAATGTGCCCCTTAATATATCGCTTTGGCGGAGATGGGTTGTACCTCCGAGTGGGACTACATATGGGGAAAGAAATGCGATATCAGTCTACCTAACCGACAAGGAAGATTGGCGGTAGCCCATCATAAATTACCTTGAGCATGGAAGGCTCCCGAATGACCTCCATCGTAAACTCGTGGTTTACAGGAGGGCCGCGCATTTCATTTACTACAAAGAGGTCTTATACCGTCGATCCTTTGAAGGACTTTTCCTTCGATGCCTCAGTAAAAAAGAGTCAGCGAAGGCTTTGGAGGAAGCACACTCAGGCGTATGCAGTGCACATCAAGCTGGACCAAAGCTACAATTCCAGCTGAAAAGAATGGGTTACTATTGGCCGAGAATGATCCAGGACTCAATGGATTATGCAAAGAAATGTGAAGCCTATCAATATCACGCGAATTTCATTCNAAAGAAATGTGAAGCCTATCAATATCACGCGAATTTCATTCATCAACCGCCCGAGCCTCTACATCTGACCATAGCCTCGTGGCCTTCCAAAGCATGGGGGCTTGATCTGGTCGGCTCTATAACACCTAAGTCATCAGCCGGGCACTCTTACATCCTCACAGCCACTGACTACTTCTCAAGATGGGCTGAGGTTGTGGCGCTAAGGGAAGCTAAGAAAGAAAACGTGGTGGATTTTATCCGCACTCATATCATTCATCGATAGATATTCCCCATCGGATCGTGACGGATAACGGAAGACAATTCTCCAATAGCTTGACGGACAGGTTGTGTGAAAAATTCAAATTCAAGTAGTACAAGTCATCCATGTATAATGCTGCTGCAAATGGGTTGGCTGAGGCATTTAACAAGACATTATGCAACCTACTGAAGAAAATTATTTCCAAGTCGAAGAGAGATTGGCAAGAGAAGATTGGTGAAGCGTTGTGGGCTTATCGCACCACTCACCGTACCCCTATAGGAGTCACTCCGTACTCTCTCGTTTATGGGGTAGAAGCTGTCCTTACTTTGGAAAGAGAAATTTCATCGCTAAGAATGGCGGTGCAAGAAGGGCTCACTTCAGAGGACAAAGCTAAACTGTGGCTCCAAGAGTTGGAAGCACTGGATGAAAAACGATTAGAAGCTCAACTAGCATTGGAATGTTACCAGGCGTGAATATCTAAAGCCTTCGATAAGCATGTAAAGCCTTGATTCTTTCAAGTCGATGATCTAGTGCTCGTCGTAAGGAGACCAATTATCATGACAAGACATATGGGGAATAAGTTTACACTTAAATGGGATGGACCCTACATCGTCAAAGAAGTCTACACAAATGGAGCGTACAAGATAGTTGATCAAGATGGGCTAAGAATTGCCCCAATCAATGGCAAGTTTCTCAATAAGTTTTACGCTTAACAAATGTTAAAAAAAAAAAAGAAAAAAAAAAACCTTTGTACGAACTACGTTACGACTTGATCCCTATCATTATAAAGGGTACGTAGGAAACTTAAAGAAATTTTAGTTCAGTCGCACATAAAAAAAAAAAAAAAACCTTTGTACGAACTACGTTATGACTTGATCCCTATCATTATAAAGGGTTTGTAGACAGCTTAAAAGAATTTAAGTTCAGTCACGTGATTAAATATATATATATATATCTGTGTGTGTGTGTGTGTGTGTGTGTGCATGTACATGAGTTTAATAAGAGATAAGCAAATAGGAGAAGCGAAAATTTAAAGGAGGAAATAACAAAAAAAAACACTTTCATATAAGAGACTTCAGTGCTACAATAACCGAATCTAGTAGTTTAAAAAAAAAAAAATTCCAAGGCCACTGCCTGAGGAACACCTAGTCCAATAGAAAAAAAAAACAACGTCAAATCAAGGTACCCAGTTGTAGCTCCCCAACTTCTGCTGCATGGCTTTTAACACATGACGTAGGGCATCCAGACATCCTTGTCAGAAAGGATTGGGGTGGTCTCAAGCTCATTTATCACCTCTCGCATCTCCGAGGCCTCAAGCATATGCTGAGTCAAAAGACCCTCGCTCTCGAAAATCAGTCGCGATATTTCGACCCATTCAGCCCTGATGACCTCCAACTTGGCTAACAGTTTCTCTTCTTCTTGTAAGGCTCGAGAGTCGCGTTCAAGGAGCGCTTTTCGTTTAGCAAAAGCACTACTCTACTCGTACAGTATCTTCTCCAGATCAGACTTGGCCTCCTCTAAACGTTGCTCCTTACTTGTCTGAGTCAACTGAGAGGAATAGGATAACTGGAATTGATTATATTTCTCCACGTTTCGGAAGTACTCATCTACAAGTTTTCTGAGAGGATGGAGGTTGGCACACAAATGTCGAAAATGGCTCGAAATATCTTATGCGTTTCTTTCTCTAGACTAAGAACCTTCTCAAAAGGAGTACGGATGATCTTCTTGTGCATAGTCTCCCACATGGTCGTGGTTGCATGGCGTCGGATGTCGAAAACCACAGTGGCAGCACAGAATTCAAAAATCTCAAGAACGGTCGTAGGTGGTGCCCTATTTGCTCGCCTCGGTAGGTCACTGTCACTTGGATTTTCCAAAACCCTCGACGCTTCTTCGGGTTGGAGAATACTTCCTGCCACAGGCGCCAATGGGCAACTAGTTTTCTTGGCTACTAAATATGACGTTTCAATGTTCTCGACAACCACTGCCTCATTTGCACGAGGGACGTCTCCGAGGACAGCACGTGCTTGACAGGACTTGGGCACGGGATCCACTAGCAACGCTCTAAAGGTACCAATTCCCTCAACGATTGAGTCAACGACAAAGGGCCCATTAAAGATTCTTCACTTCGTGATGCTTCAAGTCCTTGGAAAGAAAGGTTCAGAGGAGACTACAAAAAAAAGGGGAGACTGAATGTACACCATGAAAAATATATATATAATAAT
>NC_052353.1:33711620-33713093 GCF_009727055.1 Benincasa hispida
TTCACGTGCCTCGTACTCAAAGTAAATTGAGCCGCCTTCGCCAGAAAAGTGGGCCATCTCCGAACCTCTAACATCTGCAGGAACGGGGTAATGTGTGTCGAAGTAATGGGCCAGCCAACCATGGACATAATGCATGGGGAAGTGAAAGTCCATATGCTCGATGGGGTACGAAGCCTCTATTATCAACCCTAGGCCGTGATAGATGTTGGCTAAGACTGGAACAGCGAGACTATAAACAGTTTCGTGAGCCATCAAGCAAGCCATTCTAAAGACCCCAGGGCGAAGATAACCTCCCTTCTGGGGAAATACAAAAAGACATAACCAGCAGGATAGAAAGGCGGCCAGATAGGTCTTGTCCTTCAACTCGTCTCCTACCTCTAACTCCGCGAATAGCATGTTCTCCCTGCTCGACCAATCTCGAAACATGATCTACGTACCGTCAGGATTTTTAGTGGACTGGGACCGAGAGGCTTTCTTTTGCTTCTGTGTAATGGGCTTGTCATATTTGCGAACCCCCAGGAACCAAAAAGAGATCCATGAGCTGATAGACACTGAGGAATCATGTTTCGTGAGAGTCATGCGATTTTCTCTTTGTGAGCACACTATCAAAAAATACACCCGAAAAAGTTGTTTGCACGTTTTCGGCAAGTACTTCTCTTTGTCACGGTGACCAGTTAGCTCTTTGATGGAGAGAATCATTTCTTCGTAAAAGCTTCCTTTGATCGGAAGGCCCCTGAACAACCAGAGGGCCAATAAGGAAATTGATGCTTTTTCCGCCATAGTATGAAGAGTGTTGGTTGAAGGGCACCAGGCTTCAAAGAAAGCTCGAACTATGTCATCGTTGCGATCATATGTGTACAAGGAGGCCATCACTGCATCAAGCAAATTAATGCCACGAAGGAATAGTTTGTTTTGACCTACTACAACCTCAAGCCACTCCCAGTAACAGTCAACGAAGCTAAATTCTCCAGGGACTCTTGTCACAACACTCTAGCGAACCTGTCCCTCAATTATGCGACGTCCGAGAGTTAGCACTAGATTTGGGTTAGGGGTTTCCTCATGAATAGAAGATCGCAGGATCCATGCACGCTCTCCTCCGATCATGGTTACTTCCATCGATAATTTTGAAAGGATCATGTTGTCATTTCAACTCGGCCAGCGATCAACGAAAAGATCGACTAACGATTTTGCCACAGGAAGGCTGAGTCCTTCGTTCATGGGTTGACTTTGATTTTTAAGAATCATGAGGTGTCTCTCATCAGATTATTCCTAGGGAGATCGGAATGCTCCTATGACGATCAGGATATGCGAACAGTGCTACAAGGTAGACCTTATCGGGATCCTCCCTAGGGTGAAAGCATGGGAGAGTTGTAAGCCTTGCAGAGACCCTCCCATGACGATCAAGATATGCGAACAGTGCTACAAGGTAGACCTTATCGGGATCCTCCCTGGGGTGAAAGCATGGGAGAGTTG
>NC_052353.1:33715272-33815938 GCF_009727055.1 Benincasa hispida
GATTTGACATTTGGGTCAAATTCAACCTATTTTTGGGCTTAGTTGGAATTTGACCCAATAATAATATCAAATTAGGCCAAATTAATCTTATTTGATTCAAACGGTCATGATAATTGAGATATGGTCAATTTACGAACAATTTTTATGTGTTTTTTTCAATTTAATTGATTTGGATTTAAGATAAAATTTAGGATACGTAATTTTAATAAAGATCATTGAGATTTTTTTCTTATCCACAATTTATTTGATTGAAGATAAAAACTCAAGAATAACTTGGATTTTGGAATAAAATTTGGAATATGGCCAAATTTTAACTTGTGATGAATTTTAGATCTTTCCGATTTGAAAATAGAGATAAGAACATAAATTTAGATGATTTTGATTAAAATTTGGAAGATGCCCAAATTTTAATTTGAAATTTTATTCTTAATAATTGGCTTGACGATAAAAGTCTGGTAATTTGATGATCCAGATTTGGGATAAAATTTGGAAATATGCCCAAATATAAAAGTATGATTTGGAGACCTAAATCCAATTAATTGGGCCCAAAGACCATGCCCATGGACCAACCAAACCCAAACCCATGGGCTAACCAGGCCCAAGCTCATGAAACCCATTAGAGAGTCCTATAAATAGAGGCACTCTTCTCATTTCAGGGGAGGATTTTTTCTACATTCAAAGAGACCAGAGAATTCATCAACAAGCAGAAGACTCCTAAAGTTGTACTCCTAAAGTTGTACTTCTAGAAGACAGAAGACCCTTGAAGACACAAAGACTCTTCCTGGTGTTTTTCTTTTTCAAGTCAAGCACATTCACCCAACTGTGAGAGAATCAGAGGATCAAGTATTAGAGATTGAACCACATCGCATCAAATCAAATTCAATATCAACACCAACTCAAGTTTAACTCCACGAAACAAGTTTCTCCAGAAACCTTGTGTGAACAATGTCATATAGAATTGGTTAAATCTATGGTACTCATCTATTTAGAAATTAATATGCTACAAGTTTCTTTGGTACTCAAATGTTCCTAAATTTATCAGTATTTTCTCTCTCAATTTCATTTAAAGTCAATTCAAAAGCAAAATGAAAGTATTATTTTTCCCAAATCCTATTAAATTTAACAAGAAAAATCGTCATTTATATTTTTAGGAAAGATAGTCAATATCAATTGAGTTCTAACGTAAACTAATCATATTAAAGAAGTCGTTTACGATCTATTTGATCATATAAATTTTTTGATTTAAATAATTCATAAATGTATGCAATCCTAATGTAGGGATAAACTCACTTACTTATAAAATTAAGATTTTGATTAATAATGACTAATTTTCGATTTTTTTTATCAGGGCTATTGGATATTTATTCTAAGAATTTGTTTTGTGTGTTTTAATGGATTCCATATTTCCGTCTCCAGAGTAGGATCTGCAGCTCAAATTAAAGGCATGAAACAGTCATACTTCACCTAAAGCAGAACTTGATTTTTTTTTCTTACGACACGACAATCAAATCTAGATTTTCGGATTTTTCGTTAGCCGATCTCCATATCGGTGTTTTTTTATGGATTGTCATGGTATGGGATTATTTGGACTACAAGATCTTTATTTGAATACCGTCCGTTAACCAATTTTTTGGAAATTCTTTTTAGTCATTTTCATAGACATGAATATAAGATTGTTAAAAATCAGTGCAGGAAAAATCTTTGATCCATCAATCTTTCTAAAAACAATTGCAAAAGCTGAAAAGAAAGCACAATTTTCGGTCATGAAGAATCTGACGCGGACACCAAATTTAACACAATTTCTAGCTAGGGAAATATGACACCACCATTGGCACAATTTCTGATCAAGGAGAATACGACACCATCACTGTCATAATTTTTTGTCAAGATAATATGACACCACCACTAGAAATTGACACTGTTGTCAAGTCGTTTGGCTTTGATCAGAACGTTGATGAGCATTATGTTTACAAGAAGATCATCAACAGCTCAATAGCTTTCGTGGTAGTGTATGTAGATGATATCCTACTCATTGGGAATGATGTAGGATATCTGACTGACATTAAGAGTTGGCTAGCTGCCCAGTTCAAAATGAAAGATTTGGGTGAGGCACAGTATATTCTTGGGATCCAGATCATTCGGGATCGCAAGAACAAACAGTTAGCCCTGTCTCAGGCATCATACATTGATCAAATGTTGATAAGGTACAGGATGCAGGATTTCAAGAGGGGTTTATTACCTTTCAGGCATGGAATCGTTCTGTCTAAGGATCAATGTCCTAAGACACCTCAAGAGGTTGAGGATGAGACAGATTCCCTATGCTTCTACTGTAGGAAGCTTGATGTATGCAATGTTGTGTACTAGACCTAAAATTTGCTATGTAGTAGGGATTGTCAGTCGGTATCAGCCCAATCTAGGATTTGATCACTAGACGGCGGTCAAGACGATCCTCAAGTATCTTCGGAGAACGAGGGAGTACATGCTTGTGTATAGAGCTAAGGATCTGATCCTTACGGAATACTGTTGGGGTTGATGCCCTAAAGTCTTGTGTCCTGTAGTTTGTAAACAGTATATACGAACACATGTGATTGTTAATATATAATATTTACTTCACATCTTGTTGTTTTGCTCAGTTATTTGTTTTATTTGCTTTACCACAAACCAATAAACATAAAATCCCTAGTTATCTGTATGTGACTCAAGCATGTATGTGGTGACATACAAGTGGATCATGTCTTGAGTGATAACCAAAATGGTCTGTTGTAAATGGATAAAGGAGGGAAACCTTATCTTGGTAACGTTATGGATGTGGCCCGCTTTGTGGAATGGTCACAAATGTTGTGACTTACCACATATGGTCTAATCTTGATCATTCGTGTTGGGGACATCGGAGCAGGGGCGTCCTATACAAAGAGTTTGTATAAGACCTGACCACGAAGTGTTAATGTCTTGTTATATAACACTGTTCATGACAGAGACTTCACTTCACTAGGATGACCATAGATAACATGACCTCAATTCTGAGTGAGTTGGGAACTCCTGCCATTGAGGACAGTCCTTTGATTTGTATGGGTATGAGTGGCCAGGTCGTTGATTCAAACCTACCATTTTGAGGATTCGTCTGATTTGGGAGCTAGGAACTCAGCTACACAAGATGTAATTCACTTTTTCCTCGAGGCAGGGGTAAGTAGATAGATGGCTCCCTTAAGGGCTAATTCTAGGGCTTGAACGATGTGGCACCACACACCTTCTCTTGGCTCGAGAGGTGTTCACACATAATTGGACTATGTTGTATTGTTCATTAGAAGAATCAGTGGTACTTAAGGAGTGAGATGTAACTACAGGGGAAAAACGGTAAATTGGCCCAGCTGTACTTATGAGCATATGTGAAGGGTCATCGTATTCATGATTGGTTATATCCGATGGACATAGAAATATATCTGTGGTAAAAAGAGTTCAGNATGAGCATATGTGAAGGGTCATCGTATTCATGATTGGTTATATCCGATGGACATAGAAATATATCTGTGGTAAAAAGAGTTCAGCTGTTGGTCTTTAGTGGAATCACTGACAGTTAACGGATGGTGGATCTCGTGGCTAAAGAGTTTAGTCAGCTATTCACGTACCGTTGGAGCTTCAAGCCCTAGGTCCATTAGGTCACCTGGGTAGCTTGGATAAAGTTGAGAACCAGTATTTTGGTTAATTTTAAATGTTCAAATTGACAAGTGGCAGTTCAATTATATTGATATAATTGAACTGGTTAATTATATATGATATAATTGGCTAAATGTATTAGATACATTAATTTGGAGGAAATTAGATATAAATATGATTTATATCAAGTAGGGGAGAAAATACTATAGTAGATATATGATATCAAACTATAGGATATAAATATAATATGATTATATTTATTAATTAAATTAATTGATTAATTATTTGATAATTAATCGATTGATCCACGTTCGGATGTGGGGAATAAGGCTGCGAAGGTTATGGTAACCGGCAGATTAAAACAATGAAAATCGTTTTCATTTTAATCGATCATGCATTCATAATCGCCCGTGCCCAAAAGAATCTGTGAAAGCGATTGTGAGAGCCTATGCGATAGAAGCTCGTTTGTCTAAACGATCGTCTACCTCACGCATTCTCTAAACAATCGTATACATTTTTCCTAAACGATCGTTCAGTTTTTCCTAAACGATCGTGTAGCTCTACTATACGATAAGCATTTTCGCTATATGATAGCAGAGTTCATCTCCCACTTACTTATCGTCTACACGATGTTTTCTCCTCTGTCCTCTACCAAACTCACCAGATCCCACTCTTTGGCCTTTTTACGTTGAGGATACCTGGGTTTCTCTTGTGGTGGTGTTGTCCCCGCTGCATTGTTCGTGTACGTTCGGATCGTGTTGTTGCAGTTGAAATACTCGTCGGGTGCCGATAGATCGGTGGGAGGTTTTCCGCTGCTGAGGGTTCAGATATACGAAAATAGTCTTCATTTGGTATGAAGCTTTTTTCTTATTAATTATTGTATTCTAAGCATGCCAATAATGAGTTTTATATGCATAACTATATGTTGAATGTATGACGTTTATGTTTCGGTCACTGTGAAATTGGAGCGATCTAAACCTGCTCATGGAACTCTCGGTATGAGATCCTTCATTGGTATTAGAGCCAGGATTCTGATACTCCGATTTCATTTGTTGCAACGAAATAACATATACATTCATGGTAGGTGCATTTCTACGTTGTTTTAAATGTTAATTCTGTTGTGGATGTGTCGGATTAATGGTTCTTTTCGGGATGAATTGTTGGGTTGATTGCATCGTGCAGAAGAGGTTCTATGTGATCGCTATCCATCGCATCGTGAAGATGAAAGACTATGCGATCGCTGTTGAATGCATCGGTTGAACGATGGAGTATGCCATCAACAGTTGGTCGTATCGGGTGGACGATCGGCTATGCGATCGCTGAGTATCGTTTAATATGCGCAGGAGTTAGACGACCGTTTAGGTCAGCAAGCTTTATCGCTTAGTAACTGACTAAACGATCGCTTAGCATCGCAAGCTAAACCGTTTACCAAGTTGCACGCATCGTGTAGACGATGAGACGCTCGCGTATCGTTTTAAGCACGCTAGACGATCGTTTTGGTCAGCAAGCTTCATTGCTTAGTAACTGACTAAATGATCGCTTAGTAACTCAAGGTAAATGGTTTACCTATTGTTGCGCTACACGATCGTTTAGACGATCAGACGCTCGCGTAACATTTAAAGCGCGCTAGACGATCGTTTAGGTCAGCAAGCTTCATCGCTTAGTAACTGACTAAACGATCGCTTAGTAACTCAAGGTAAATCGTTTAGGTCAGCAAGCTTCATCGCTTTATATTATAATTGTTATAGTATAAGGGTGAATGATAGCATGTTTGCTTGGTTATTACGCGTAATATAAAAGTTATATAGTAATGACCGGACATTGCATGAAGCATGACACATAGGTTACTTTATAACTGTTATAAATGTCTCGTTATGCGTAATTTTTTTAGTTGTTTCTTTTTAAGAGTTAAAGAGAAGTTAGAACTAAAAGAAATAAGAAAGACATGCATGCTAACTTAGGTTTAATTCATGGTTTTAAAATGTTTAAAACTTGGATTACATAGACCTAAGATCATGGTTCTAATACGATTAGATACCCTAAGGCTTTAATCTTTTAATTAGTTTAATAGAATTAAATTGGCTAATAAAAGGTTAAAGTGTAGCAAATCTATTTATAAGGGACCTTTTGTCTAAGGCGAGTCCTATCTAGGCTGGGGTATTTAAGTTGACGGAAACATAACACCCCTACCTGGGAACTTACCTGGAAAGATGAATTAGATAGATTTTATGCATGCATGCAAGTTAAGGATAGACTATTAAAGTGTTTAAATGTGACTACTTGAACTTGTTTATATTTCATAAACAAATGTTGTTTATGAGCAGACTTTCAAAAAGACCACTTAGACTAAAATCAATAGCCGGATTGTCTAGGTTAATGAATCCTTAGGTAGAACATTTAGTTTGAGGTACTTGGGGCATAAGATGCTTCACTTAAACCTTTCACTTTTCTCCTAAAGTCCACACCGTGAGATCTATCCTCGGCCTCGCGGAACCTTTGGCATGTCCCCTAACGAATGGTGTTTGGATAGGTCAATATCAATGTGGATGGAGAGAATTTTCATAGTAAGTGGGAGCGGGAAGTGCGACAGCATATCCCTCGGTCTCCTTTGTTAGGTTGAATAAAGTTATTGTGCATCGCCTAGAGGCACCCTGAGAGTGTCCCCCTAAAGAATGGCAGTTTTGTGCGTTTCTTTATTTGATCTCCTGTAAGAGGATAAGGTAACTTAGTCTCTTGTCCTAATCTGTCTTTTTCCTACAGTAAGTGAATTAGGGCAGGACTTTGGCACCAAAAACGAGGGGTTACACTTACACGGAATAGTTAAGGGTTAACGATTCTGTACCGAAAAATGGTGGCTGTTAGGTACAGTTCCAAGAGTTGGTTCTGCCTAATGGTTGAGAATGTCTCATCCCAGTGAATGGGCAACTGATCACCCCACCAGTGGCGTTTGTCATAACTCACTAGGACATCATTGCAAAATAGAATTCTATAACTTAGGGTACTTGAAACTGTTTTGCAAAATAAATTGGTTTAAAAGTGGTTTAGCAAAATCTAATAAAGATTTTTTTGTATTTTCAGCAACTTTTTCAAATGGCTACCGCCACCTTATCGTTGTTAAGCGCCAAAAAATTAACTAGCGACAATTTCTCAACATGGAAACACATGATCACAATGATCCTAATCATCGAGGATCTCATGTTCGCTCTCATGGGGGCTTTTCCTCCTGTCTCTTATACACATCTAGATGTGTATAAGAGACAGACATGATGGTCCACTTCAATGTGGCGGAGTTGAATGGGTCTACCATCGATGAGGGCAGCCAGGTTAGCATAATCCTGCATTCTTTACCGGAGAGCTTCCTGCACTTTGTTAGCAATGTGATTCTTAACAAAGTGAAATATAACCTTACAACTCTCCTGAACGAGTTGCAAACATACCAATCTTTACTGAAAAGTAAGGAGAGGCAGAAGGGTGAGGAAAATGTTACATCACCCTCAAGGACGTTCCATAGAGGTTCGACCTCAGGAACGAAGTCTGCACCTTCTACTTCTAACTCTGCAAAGGGGAATAAAAAGAAGGGTGGTAAGGGAAAATGGAAGGCACCTGCTAACCCACCGCCTATCACCTCGAGGAGGCATCCATCAGTTGCTAAAGGAAAGTGTTTCTATTGCAACCAAGATGGACATTGGAAGAGGAATTGTCCTCGGTATCTGAAGGAGAAGAAAGCAGCCAAGGCTAAGGCCAAGGCGGATAAAGTTAAATGTGATTTACTTGTGCTCAAAACTTGTTTAGTGGAGAATGATGATTCTGCCTGGATAATTGATTCAGGCGCCACTAACCATGTTTGTTCTTCTTTTCAGGGGATTAAATCATGGTGACAGCTGGTGGCTGGTAAGATGACGATGCGAGTAGGCACTGGGCACGTCGTCTCAGCTGTGGCAGTGGGAGGACTTCAGCTAGCTTTACAAAATAGGTTTCTAATTTTAAATGATGTATATATTGTTCCTAAACTAAAAAGGAACTTTATTTCTGTAAAGTATTTATTGCAATGTAAATACACTGTTTCTTTCAATTTGAGTAAAGCGTTTATTCATAAAGATCGTGTCTTTATTTGCACAGCAAATCTGGAATCGAATTTATATGTGCTACGGCCGTTAGCCATTAATTCCCTCCATAATACTAAAATGTTCAGAACTGTCGTAACTCAATCAAAACGTCAAAAATTTCTCCAAAAGAAAATGCCCAACTTTGGAATCTACGTTTAGGGCACATCAATCTCAATAGGATTGAAAGATTGGTGAATAATGGACTTCTAAGTGAATTAGAAGAAAAATATTTACCTATGTGTGAATCTTGCCTTAAGGGTAAGATGACTAAACGACCTTTTACTGAAAAAGGTTTTAGAGCCAAGAAGCCTCTTGAGTTAGTATATTCTGACCTTTGTGGTTCTATGAATGTGCGGGCCCGAGGTGGTTATGAGTATTTTATCAGTTTTACTGATGATTACTCCAGGTACGGGTATGTTTATCTTTTGCAACAGAAGTCTGAATCCTTTGAAAAGTTCAAGGAGTTCAAGGTTGAAGTTGAAAACGCATTGGATAGACGGATTAAATCACTTCGATCAGATCGAGGTGGAGAGTTTTTGGACTCCGCATTCCAGGACTATTTGATAGAACATGAGATCGTTTCCCAACTCTCAGCGCGAGGTACACCTCAGCAGAATGGTGTAGCAGAGAGGAGAAATAGAACCTTATTAGACATGGTTCGTTCGATGATGAGTTACGTTTCTTTATCGGACTCGTTTTGGGGATTCGCAGTGGAGATTGCGGTATACATACTCAATTGTGTTCCCTCCAAGAGTGTTTTAAGAACACCTCTGGAGTTGTGGAATTGGCGTAAAGCTAGTTTACGTCACTTCCGCATTTGGGGTTGTCCTGCACATGTGCTTGAGGCTAATCCCAAGAAGCTGGAACCACGGTCAAGTTATGCCTCTTTGTAGGCTACCCCAAAGGTACATGAGGGGGGTTTTTTTTTATGATCTAACGGAAAATAGGGTGTTTGTTTCAACAAACGCTACTTTCCTAGAGGAGGATCATATAAGGGAGCACAGTCCACAAAGCAAAGTCATTTTGTGTGAGCTTTCAAATAAAACTACTGAAACTTCAACAAGAGTTATTAAAGATCCTGCTACATCAACAAGAGTTGTTGATGGGAATTCATCCAGTAGATCGGTTCCACCTCAAGAGTTGAGGGAACCTCGACATAGTGGGAGGGATGAGAACCCACCCGTTCGCTATCTGGGTTTCACGAAAATCCTTGCTATGGTAGCAGATGGTGACATTGAGGATCCGTTGTTTTATAAGAAGGCAATGGAGGATGTTGACCGGGATGAATGGGTCAAGGCCATGGATCTCAAGATAGAGTCGATGAACTTCAACTCAGTATGGGATCTTGTAGATCCGTCTGACGGGGTTCATCCTATAGGTTGTAAATGGATCTACAAGGGCAAACAGGGTGCAGATGGGAAGGTCCATACCTTCAAGGCTCGACTTGTGGCAAAGGGTAATACCCAGGTAGAGGGAGTAGACTATGAGGAGACTTTCTCACCTGTTGCCATGTTAAAGTCGATCTGCATCCTCCTGTCCATTGCAGCTTATTATAATTATGAGATTCTGAAAATGAACTTAAAGACGGCCTTTCTGAATGGCAATCTTGAGGAGACCATTTATATGGTGCAGCCCGAGGGATTCATAGCCCAAGGCCAAGAGCAAAAGGTTTGCAAACTGAATTGGTCCATTTATGGAATAAAACAGGCGTCTCAATCTTGGAACATACGATTTGATGTTGCGATCAGGTCATATGGCTTTGACCAAAACGTTGATGAACTTTGTGTTTATAAGAAGATCATCAACGCTTTAGTAGTCTTCTTAGTGTTGTATATAGATGATATCCTACTCATTGGGAATGATGTAGGTCTACTGACTATAGTTAAGAACTGGCTAGTGACCCAATTTCAAATGAAAGATTTAGGAGAGGCTTAGTTTGTTCTAGGTATACAGATCTTTCAGGATCGCAAGAACAAAATGCTAGCACGGTCTCAGACATCATACATTGACAAGATGTTGCTCAAGTACTCGATACAGGACTTCAAGAGGGGCCTACTGCCATTCAGACATAGAGTCACTTTGTCCAAAGAAATGTGTCCTAAGTTGCCTTAAGAAGTTGAGGAGATGAGACGAGTCCCATATGTGTCTGTCGTTGGCAGTTTGATGTACGTGATGCTCTGTACTCATCCAGACATCTACGTTGTGGGCATAGTCAGTAAGTATCAGTTTAACCCAGGCCAGGGTCACTGGACCGCAATGAAGAACATCCTCAAGTATCTTCGGAGAACGAGGGACTATATGCTCGTGTATGGTTCAAGGGATTTGATCCTTACAAGATACACAGATTCTGACTTTTAAACTGATAAGGACTCTCGTACATCCACTTCAGAGTTGGTCTTTACTCTTAACGGAGGAGTTATAGTGTGGCGAAGCAATAAGTAGGGGTGCATCGCCGATTGCACTATAGAGGCAGAGTACGTAGCGGCTTGCGAAGCTGCTAAGGAGGTCGTTTGACTCAGGAAGTTTTTGACAGACTTAGAAATTGTTCCAAATATGTCTAGGCCCATTACCCTCTATTGTGATAATAATGGGGTAGTGGCGAACTCCAAGGAGCCAAGGAGTCACCGGCAAGGTAAACACATAGAGCGGAAGTATCATCTGATCCGCGTGATAGTGCATCGGTGGAAGGCTTTCTGCTGCTGAGGGTTCAGACATACGAAGACAATCTTCATTTGGTATGAACCTTTTTTCTTGTTAATTATTGTATTCTGAGCATGCCGATAATGAGTTTTATATGCATAACTGTATGTTGAATGTATGACATTTATGTTTCGATCACTGTGAAATCGGAGCGATCTAAACCCGCTCATGAAACTCTCAGTATAAGATCCTTCAATACAACATTGTTGATCCCTTTACAAAGGCCCTCACGGCTAAAGTGTTCGAGGGTCACCTAGATAGTCTGGGTCTGCGGGACATGCGGCATCTTGTCTAGGGCAAGTGGGAGATGATACTGGGGTATGCCCTAGTTTATTGTATATTATACATTTTTATATTGTATTGTACATTAGTCTCCCAAGTCATTAGGACAAGTGGAAGATTGTTAGGATTGGTGTACTAATTCTCCCAGAGTCTCGTTGTTTTGTAAAGATACATATTGTTCAATGAATAAAATAAGTGTTATTTAATTCTTGCATTTACTCATATCCAATAAACAAAGCTCCTTGGTTATCTTATGTGAACTTAAGCATGTATATGTGATATACAAGTGGATCATAGTCTTACTGATTAACTAATCGGTTGTAGATAAGAATTAAGGGTGGGAATACCTGATCCTGGTGACACACCGATATACAACCTGCCTTTGTAGAGGTATGCAAGTGTTGTAAAACTACTGACATGATGGTGATCCTGAACCATCCATGATGAGGTGGAAATGGGGTGTCCTATACAAAGAGTTTGTATAAGACCTGAACCACGAGATGACTAGACTCTGCATATAAACACCCATAGGTGACACAACCTCAATCTTGAGTGTTTTGGGAACTCCTGCCTTTGAGGGCGGTCCTTTGATTAGTATGGGTGAGAGTCGCCAGGTTCCCAACTCAACATGCCTACCTTTTTGGGGACTTGTCTGATAATGGAGCTGGGAGCTCAATCCACAATATGGAATTCACTCCTTTCCCGAAGCAGGGATAATAGAGAGATTGCTCCCTTAAGGGTTGATTCCGGGGCTTGAACATAGTGGCCACAGCTTCTCTTTGGAAGAGAAGACTCAGTCATAGTAGAACTATGACTTATATTCATTAGAGGGATCAGGGGTACTTAAGGAGACAAATATAACTACAGGAGCATAATAGTTATTGGCCCAGTTGTACTTAGAGTGATTTGTGAAGGATTGTGGCACTGCTAATTGGTTAAGATGGACACATAATATATCTGTAGTGAAGAGAGTTCAGCTATCGGTCTTTAGTGAAGTGCCTGGCAGTTAACGGATGGTGGATCCCATGTCTAAAGAGTTTAGTCAGTTATTCACGTACCGTTGGAGTTTCGGATCTATAGATCCATGTAGTTCCCTTGGTAGCTTAGATTCTGTTGAGGATCAGTTCTTGGTGTTGATTTGAAATGTTCAAATTGACAAGAGGTATTTTGATTATATATGATATAATCGGTATGATGCATGAGATACATCTAGTGCAGGATTGATGTAAATGAGATTTACATTAAGTACCATGGAATAGAAAAAGAACTATGGTTTATATGTTTCATGAGATGAAATATTAAAACTATAAGTTATAAATATAATATGATAAGTTGATTATCATTTATATTTATAATAATATTAATTATTGGATAATTAATACTTTTTCGTTTAGATAACCAAAGTAGTGGGTGGTTATTGGATCATGGTAACCGTGAGTTTAAAAGGAAAGTGGGTTCCCATTTTGAAAAGAAGTTTTACAAAAGTTTGAAAAGAATTTTGAGTTTTCTCTCCGCGAAAAGAAATTCACGTAATTCATCAAGTACATACGGATTTACTAAACGACGGCTGGGCGAGCTAAACGATCGTGCAGGTGTAAGCTAAACGATCGTGCAGTGTTTACTAAACGATCGCATAGCTTTGCTAGACGATCACTGGCCCTGTCTCTTATACACATCTAGATGTGTATAAGAGACAGATCTAAACGATTGGGCATCGACCTATACGATAGGTCTCCGCCATCTCCCACTTGCCTAGTCGTGTACACGATCTGTGTTTCCTCCATTCGTCTGCCTCATACCAAGTTCAAACAGAGCCCACCCTCTGAATTCTCACACCGAGAGTACCAAGGTCGCCTTGTGGTGGTGTCAAACTTAACTTGACACTGTCAAGGTTTTCTGGAGGCCGTTCATGGTGCTGTGGCGGCCGTTCATGTTGCGAAAGAGTTTGTGACCGAGGAGATCATTAAGGACGAGTGAGAAGTGTTCGTGCGATGTTGCGGTCGTGTAGATAGGGCGTTTGAGGTCATTGTTGTTCAAGCGTTCGTGCACATCGGAGCGTGGAGACACATGTGCCATTGTTCGTAGAGTTTTTCTCCTTTATGCATTGTATAATTCAAGTTTTAATTTCTCTGTATATGTTTGCATAACCATTTGTATTCAAGTCAACTGTAAATATTTGTATATTTATGATTATAATTTGGTATAGTCTTGTTTCGCTACTCATGGAAATCCCGCTTCTGATTTCCTTCAATTTGTATCAGAGCCAGGTTTCGATCTTGAGACCTGTGGGTTATGGGCCCACATGATCGCTACATGGGTTTGACTGAAGCCCAAAACGTCATTACGAATGATGGGGTCGAGGATCTGTTGTCTTTTAAGAAAGCAATGGAGGATATTGACAAAGATGAATGGGTTAAGGCCATGAACCAGAAAATGGAGTCTATGTACTTCAATAACATCTGAGAGCTTGTTGATCCACCCGATGGGGTCAAACCTATTGGGTGTAAGTGGATCTATAAGCGAAAGAGAGGTGTAGATGGAAAGGTGCAAACCTTTAAGGCTAGGTTCGTGGTAAAGGGTTATACCCAGGTTGAGGGAGTTGACTATGAGGAAACTTTCTCACCTGTTGTCATGCTGAAGTCTATCAGGATTCTCCTGTCCATAGCCACATTTTATGATTATGAAATATAGCAAATGGATGTCAAGACTGCCTTTCTAAATGGTAATCTTGAGAAGACCATCTATATGACTCAACCAGAGGGGTTCGTAGTTCTAGATCTATAGCAAAGAGTTTGCAAGCTTAATAGGTCCATTTATGGGCTGAAACAAGCATCTCGACCTTGAAACATCAAATTTGACACTGCTGTCAAGTCGTTTGACTTTGACCAGAACGTTGATGAGCCTTGTGTTTACAAGAAGATCATCAACAGCTCAGTAGCTTTCCTGGTACTGTGTGTGGATGATAACCTACTAATTAGGAATGATGTAGGATGTCTGACTGACATTAAGAGTTGGCTAGCTGCCCAGTTCAAAATAAAAGATTTGGGTGAGACACAGTATGTTCTCGGGATCCAAATCATCTGGGATCACAAGAACAAATGGTTAGCCTTATTTCAAGCATCGTACATTGATCAAATGTTGATCAGGTACAGGATGCAGGATTCCAAGAGGGGTTTATTACCTTTCAGGCATGGAATCGTTCTGTCTAAGGATCAATGTCCTAAGACACCTCAAGAGGTTGAGGAGATGAAATGGATTCCCTATGCTTCTGCTGTAGAAAGCTTGATGTATGCAATGTTGTGTACTAGACCCAACATTTGCTATGCAATAGGGATTGTCAGTCGTTATCAGTCCAATCTAGGATTTGATAACTGAACGACGGTCAAGACGATCCTCAAGTATCTTCAGAGAACGAGGGAGTACATGCTTGTGTATACAACTAAGGATCTGATCCTTACGGAATACAACGTTTCTGATCCCTTTACAAAGGCCCTCACGGCTAAAGTATTCGAGGGTCACCTGGATAGTCTGGGTCTGCAGGACATGCGACATCTTGTCTAGGGCAAGTGGAAGATGATACTGGGGTATGCCCTAGTTTATTGTATATTGTACATTTTTATACATTAGTCTCTCGAGTCATTAGGACAAGTGGGAGATTATTGGGATTGGTGTCCTAAATTCTCCCGGAGTCTCGTTGTTTTGTAAAGATATACATTGTTCAATGAATAAAATAAGAGTTATTTAATTCTTGGCATTTACTCATATCCAATAAACAAAGCTCCTTGGTTATCTTATGTGAACTTAAGCATGTATATGTGAAATACAAGTGGATCATGCCTTAAGTGATAATTCTGGCATTTTACTCATATCCAATAAACAAAGCTCCTTGGTTATCTTATGTGAACTTAAGCATGTATATGTGATATACAAGTGGATCATGCTTAAGTGATAATTCTGGCATTTACTCATATCAAATAAACAAAGCTCCTTGGTTATCTTATGTAAACTTAAGCATGTATATATGATATACAAGTGGATCATGCCTTAAGTGATAACTTAAATCGGTCTGTAGTATAAGGATTAAAGTGGAATACCTGATCCTAGTGACATTACGGATACAACCGCTTTGTAGGAGTTTGCAAATGTTGTAAACTACTACAGATGTTAGATCCTGACCATTCATGTGGAGATGTGGAGCGGGGGTGTCCTATACAAAGAGTTTCTAATAGACCTGGACCACGAGATGACTAGACTTTGTATATAATATCTTTGATACTAGAGACTTACATCTCACCTAAACGACCAAAGGTGACACGACCTCAATCCTGAGTGTTTTGGGAACTCCTGCCTTTGAGGGCGATTCTTTGATTAGTATAGGTGAGAGTGGCCAGATTCCCAACTCAACATGCCTACCTTTTTGGGGACTTTTCTGATCTGGGAGCTGGAAACTCAATCCACAATATGGAATTCACCACTTTCCTGAAGCAGGGATAAATAGAGAGATTGCTCCTTTCAGGGCTGATTTCGGGGCTTGAATATAGTGGCCATAGCTTCTCTTTGGAAGAGAAGACTCAGTCATAGTAGGACTATGACTTATGTTCATTAAAGAGATCAGTGGTACTTAAGGAAACAGATGTAACTATAGGGGCATAACGACTATTGGCCCAGCTGTACTTACGAGCGATCTGTGAAGGGTTGTCGCACCGCTGATTGGTTAAGATGGAAACATAATATATCTGTAGTGAGAAGAGTTCAGCAGTCGGTCTTTAGTGGAGTGCCTGGCAGTTAACGAATGGTGGATCCCGTGACTAAAGAGTTTAGTTAGTTATTAACGTACCATTGGAGCTTTAGATTTTGTTGAGGATCAGTTCTTGGTATTGATTTGAAATGTTCAAATTGACAAGAGGTATTTTGATTATATATGATATAATCTGTATGATGTATGAGATACATCTAGTGGAGGATTGATGTAAATGAGATTTACATTAAGTACCATGGAATAGAAAAAGAACTATGATTTATATGTTTCATGAGATGAAATATTAAAACTATAGGTTATAAATGTAGTATGATAATTTGGTTATCATTTATATTTATAATAATATTAATTATTAGATAATTAATACTTTTTCTTTTAAATAACCAACGTAGTGGATGATTATTGGATCATGGTAACCGTGAGTTTAAAAGGAAAGTGGTTTCTCATTTTGAAAAGAAGTTTTACAAAAGTTAGAAAAGAATTTTGAGTTTTCTCTCCGCGAAAAGAAACTCACGTAAGTCGTCAAGTAAATACGGATTTACTAAACGACGGCTGGACGAGTTAAACGATCGTGCAGTGTTTACCAAACGATCGCATAGCTTTACTAGACGATCGCTGGCTCAAGGTAAACGATCGTGTAGAGTCTGTAGGCGACAGACCGAGCTAAACGATCGCATAGCTTTTGCTAGACGATCGCATAGCTTTATCTAAACGATCGGGCATCGACCTATATGATAGGTCTCCTCCATCTCCCACTTGCCCAGTCGTGTACAAGATCTGTGTTTCCTCCATTCGTCTGCCTCATGCCAAGTCCGAACAGAGCCCACCCTCTGGATTCTCACACCAAGAATACCAAGGTCACCTTGTTGGTGGTGTTAGACTCAACTTGACACCGTCAAGGTTTTTTTAAGGTCGTTCGTGGTGTTGTGGAGGCCGTTCGTGTTGCGGAGGAGTTTATGACTGAGGAGATTGTTGAGGACGAGCACGAAGTGTTCGTGCGATATTGCGGTCGTGTAGATTGGGCGTTCGAGTTTGCTGTTGTTCGAGCATTCGTGCGCATCAGAGCATGGAGACACATCTGCCATTGTTCGTAGAGTTTGTCTCCTTTATGCATTGTATAATTCATGCTGTAATTTCTCTATATATTTGCATATCCGTTTGTATTCAAGTCGACTATAAATATTTATTGATTCATGATTGTAATTTGGAATAGTCTTGTTCTGCTGCTCATGAAAATCCCACTTCCGATTTCCTTCAGTACTGATATTGATACTAATACTGATCTAAATATCGATGATGTCAATAACCAAATGTGGTACCAACTTAGCAATTTATTTCCATGCTAAGTATCTTTGCGTGCATACACCTCCTAAAGCATGCTTATCTCAACATAGCCAACTCAAACTTCCCTCCTTACTCTCCCAAGGCCAACTTAAGCCTTGCTTCCAAGCTTCTTGACAAGTCTTCACAAGTCACTCCACCTTGGAGAATCCTTATAGAGAGGTTTCAGGAGTTACATCCTCATTTAACATTCCCAAAGTACTCTTATTTCTGTTTGCACTCTTTCTCTTCCTAATATTTGTTAGAGTGTAAAAACATGCAGCGGAAGTATCAAGTATCCATAATCATTCAAATTCACTAATTTTGGCAGAAACTAAAGCATGCTGATCTAAATAAGCGTGTTTTAGATCATACCTTTGTAGAACTCTTCAAGATCTTGATCAAACAACAGTTGTCTTCTCCAAAGATCACTGTGAACCACCTCAAAATCTTCCCCACTATCCTTTTGGAGCTTTAGACTAAGTTGTGGGACTCAAGAACAGCTTGAAGCAACGTAAAACAAAAGGAGAAGCTCATAGCACTCAGTTTTTGAAGAACTCTTCTTCAGCCGAAATTTTCTCTCAAAATTTCTGTAGAATGCATGCCTCTAAATTCACTCCATTCTCCTTTATTTATTGCAGATGAACATGCAAAGAAGAAATGTGCATGGCTTGCAGCTCATGCTTGGAATTTAGTGAAGAAGAGAAAATGGTTTTTGTGTGAGCATAAAGAAGATGATAATGAAAAACCATGAAAAATCATTTTGTGCATGTTATCCTATTTTCCAATTTTTCTTTAAAATCAAAAACAATTTCAAAATTCAATTTTGATTTCAAAACTAAAAATTTAATTTTCTAAAATTAATTTCATAAATTAATTTAAAAAATATTAATTAATTTAATATCAAATATTAATTAATTTAATATCAAATATTAAATTAATTTTTGCACAAAACCATCTTCATATATTTAAATCATATTTAAATATATATTCTCCTATTCCGTTTAATTTTAATTTTAACATTTCAAATTAATTTCTCAAGCTACTCTAAAGCTTAACTATTTACGAGCAAGTAGGAGGACCTTGCGGACCTACAGATCATGGGCACCAACGATTCGAGATTAATCGGCTAAACTCATTAGACCAATCTAACCCTTATTCCTTAACTAATGGGACACTCCACTATAGTCTATAGTTGAACTTCCCTCACTGTAGATATATTATGTCCATTTTATAACCATAATCAGTAAGTCAATCATTCACAGGTTGTTCGTAATCACAGTTGGGTCAAAATAATCGTTTACCCCTATGAATACATCTTATTTCTTAAGTTCCCACTGATCCTCTAATGAATAATTCTGATTCATATTCCCTATGAATCAAATCCTTTCTCTATCATGAGAAGGCAGGGCCCTGATTGTTCAAGACTTGGAATCAGTACTTAAGAAAACAACCTATCTGCTAACCCTAAATCGGGTAGAAGTGAATTCCATCTTGCAAGGCTATGTCCCCAGCTATTCACCAAGTCTTATCCCCAAAATAGGAAGCTTATTGAGCAATGTTGTTGGACTATTTTCATCGTTTGCAGATTAAAGGATAATCCCGAACAAACAGAAGTTCATAGCTATCTCAGGATTAAGATCGAGTTAACCTAGTTTATTTGATAAATAAAATAGTCAATTTTAACAATAAACTATCATTATAAAGAAAAGTGACTATTTTTGCGGTCCAACCTATATGCAAATTCATTGTATAGGATGGCTCCACTCACATGTCTCAACATGAACGATTTGTGGATCACATTGTTTATAGCACTTTACAACTTCTTGTAACAACTACAGAGTGGGCGGAGGATGAGATATCCAATTTCATCCATATATTTATTAGACCATTTAAGTTATACAATGTTAACTTGATCTTGTTTATGTCACTAAATAAAATTACAGTATTTAGACTATAGCCAAGTATATGTTTATTGGATTTTTATAATAAGATGCAAAATCAACATGTCATTATTATTGATAAATAGAATGTTTAACACAAACTGTGAGTTATAGGATATTCCCAACAATATTTTCCTTTCCCCACTTTCTTCTTTTCCAATTGTTATTGTAGAGGGAGTCAGCCAACCATATGTTCACTAAAGTGGTCATGGGATCGCTGAAAAGGAATTAAAGAGGGCCTTAATGTAAGACTCTAAACTTATTTTACTAGTTAATCATGTTTAAGTCTCCTTAATTATGTACTTAATTACTCAAATTATGTGTTCTAATTCTTGCAAGCAAGTAGTCATAATGTTGAGATAGTATGAAGTTATAATGAGTATGCGGTGAGGTAGAGATGTGGACAAACTTTCTAAGTCTTGGAATGAGTGCTCTTGGGTCGTAAAGAACAACCTACACTTAGACAAAATTTGAGGAAGCTAAGGTGGATGAAGGTAGGTGCGACACCAGGTTGAAGGGAAAGTAGGAATTTGCCTAAATGCTAGAAGTTATGCTCTCGGGCAAGATAAGAGAACTATCACTTAGAAGAAAATCAGAAACATAGAAGTGAGAGATGCATGAGCTATGTAGGCTTAAGAGCCTAAGAAATGAAAATTGATTAAGTGTAACAGGAGGTATGCGTCAAGAGCCTTTAAAGGACAGTAAAGGTCTAGGATGGATAGTGTGCGGGGTAGACAAGTCCACCTAGGTGAACACATAGTAGACATCGATGAGTATTGAAGGTTAAAGGGGGTGTTGATGTGCGACAAGCCTAACCAAACGATGGGCTGGTTAGTGATGCATGGAGCCAGAATGTGTGGCGTTAGCTGTGGTAGTGTTGACCGAGGAAGAAGGCTAACAAGGGACGCCAACTTGGGCGTTGGTAAAGGACATAATCATTCAGCTTAATCACCTAATTAGTGGGCTAAGTGGCATGCTTATAGACCCTAAGTAAGGGTTAGTGCGCCAACTATTGTCTTGAAGAAGCATGCGGTCTTAGTATAAAAGGAAGATGTAGTTGAAGAAGCTTAGTTTGAGCATTTTGAACATGCTAAGGATGAAGAGTTACTGCCGAATTAACATTTGAGTTTTGAAGAAATTAATCCATGGCTGCTAGAAGGAGATTTCCATGAAGCAGGCTGAAAGTTGAAGAATTTCTTCAATTATTCAAGAATCTAAGGCCACGCGGATGAGTTGTAATATTTGGAGAATTTTGGGGCAAGTAAGAAAGAATCAGAGGTTGGAATTTTAATGTAAGCTAGTTAAGAAGTTTAAGAATAAGTTCTTAGAAGGATATTTTGTTCACACCCTTTCTGATGTCGTTTAATTCCCGAAAAGTTCTACGAAACAAAAGAAAATTTATAATACTGAACTACTCCTATCACTACTAAACCATAGCAACAGTGGTAAGTCCTAGTCAATCCACAAGGATGCGTGATTTGTTTCATTAAGTTAATTTACTAACTAGAGTGGTGAATAGGGGGGTTTTGTGTGTAAGAGATAAATGCACAAAATTGAAATAAAAGGGGTAAATAGATACTAGAATATGAGTCTATCTAATTTCTAGAGCAAGAGAGAGTTTCCTATTTAATTTCTATCATCGAAATAGATAATTAAACAAACATTCCATTCTATGCATGCACGACTACTAAATTGATTTGACTTAACTAATCTCTACAAAGGCCAACAATCAATTAAATCAAAACTAATCAAACGTTCAATTAAGGTTGGAAAGACCATGCCCTAATTAAACTATATGCTCTTAATTCTACTAGGTTCTTAGCAATCATATAGAATTAGAAAAACATATGCATTAAGAATGAGGATTCAATTACGTCAATTTAAAGTCAGGAAAAATCATATTCGATTAACCAATTTATTCTTCGAAACTGGATTAAACATGCAATACCAAAATTCAAGGACAACCTATAAATCTTAAGCATACACATTCAACCATTGCTACCAGGGTAAAATCAAGCATAGATGAACTACGAGGAAACGTGCGAGCTCGAAATTAACTAGCCGAGACATGCAATCATGGTAGGGTCGTCAATCCAACACGCAAATGAAAATCTAAATTCATCAAGAATCAAAGAAAAATATAGAATTGAACAACGTTACATTTAATCACAAAATTCTTGAGAAATGAGACATAGGGCTCTTGCTCAAAGAAACTAGATAGAAGTTACCTCTTAGTTCATAAACAAATCTGAGATAAACATCTGATCTATCGATTACAACCCAAAACAAAAAGAAAAACTAACCTAAAGACACTAAATTTCAAAGGGAAATGAAGAATAATGAAGGTTTACTTCGGCCTCCATCAATTCAGCCCCCAAAAGTTAGCATGTTTTGACCTAAAGATGAAGAGAGGTATTTATAAAAAAAAAATTATGTAGCCTTGCAACGCTAGAAACAACTTGTAACGCTCGACAAAAAAGACATGAGCGTCAAGGAAACGTTGCAACGCTAGCGTTGCTACGAAACTTATGCCCAGTGAGCAAACTTATGAAAGTTTTCTAGAATATGACCTCTTTTGTGATAGTATCTGCACTCGACTTTTGGATAGTCAGCAAGTTTATGCCCAGTGAGCTTATAGTTTTTACAAAATGGAGCTTCAGAAGTACTAGGCATATGAGTGTTGGCGAGTACAACCTCCAATTACTGGGAAGAAGTGATGCCAAGACGCTTTTCATCAAACAAGATTTCCTGAATTGTTTCATCTAGAGACGGAAGAGGGCTATGATGGAGCAAAGCAGCACGATTCGACTCATTTTCTGGACGAAGTTTCATAAGAACTTTAATTAGGCGAAGGTGATTAGGACTAATTTTAGCTTAATTCAATTGTGTCCAGACTGGCTGAAGTGTAGCCAAGTAGTCATTAACAGATTGCCCTGTCTCCTGATTAAGATTAATCAGAGTGTTGTGAAGTTGATAATAGTGAGCTAAGCCAACAGACTGAAATCGGGTAGATAGGAAATCCCACAAACTCTTGGCATCATCAAACACATAAAACTGAACGTGAATGATCGGTATAGATGTATTTCTGATCCAGGTAATGATTTGATGGTTTTTGTTGTCCCAATCCTTTAACCGTTCAATAAATCTAGCATCTTCCTCAATGGATATCTTAACTGGCTAAGGAATATCACCAGTGACGGTTCACCATAATTGACACCCAATTAGGAAAATCTTCATTTGATTGGCTCAAGTAATGTAATTTGTCCCATCAAGAATAGTACTAATGGGATGAAATACATGATCCTTTTCTATGTGGCTTGGCAGCTTGGAAGGAGAAGAAAACTAGGGACAATAAGAGAGGCTTGGCGGCTTGGTGGCTTGACAGCTTGGCTGAAGGGATCAAGGGTCGAGTTCTGGGGAATCGAGGATCGAGTTCGATCGTTTTGGCTGAAGGGATCAAGAATCAAGTTCTGAGGAATCAGGGATCGAGTTCTGGATCGAGAGTAATGGATAGATCAGGGATGGGGGGTCGAGTTCTGCACTGGGAATCAGGGATCGAGTTCGATCGAAGATCGAGTTTTGGATCGGATCGAGTTTTAGACTGGATCGAGTTCTGGATCGAAAATTAGGGATCGAGTTCGATCGAGTTTTAGACCGACGATCATGGGGTCAATTTTTCATAGTGGGGGTCGAGGATCGAGTATTTCACAGAGGCTACAGGATCGAAGATCAATTTTTTCACAATGGGGATCAAGGATTAAGTTTTTCACAGTGGCTTTAGACATGAGATCTGGGTAGTTCTTCTTCACGTCGAAGAGGGATTTTGGGTGGTCAACCGATGACCATACGGCAGCGATGACACAGAATAAGAGGAAGAAACCAGCTAGCAAAGCTATGATACCATGTGAAAGATGTATTTATCAAGTGTATGTTTACAAGAAACTGTACAGGGGTATAAATACCGTATTAACACCCTAAGAATAGAGCCTAAATAAATTAACCAAAGCCTAAAGACTCTCCAAAGGAGACCTAGTATACAGGAGACTTAGTATTCACATGACTTAGTATATATTCACATAGTAAATTTTCATACGCCATATATTCTTAGGATTTTAGGTCAACTTTCAATTTTGACCTGATCCTAATTTGGCCCCAAGTCCTAGTGAGGGTGGCATGGTAGCTCTAGTAGTTGAAGTGTGCATGGGTGTTCGTACATTTTTCTTGGTGGGTGGTTTGGTCATTATATATCTTTTTTTAAGAAGAAAAAGGAGGAGATGATGATGAATGTTGGAGAGGATACTGTATTGGATAATAGTGAGTTTAAATGGGGTAAAGAACCTTGACAATTTTTGTATAGCGAATAAGCTAGAGCAACAAATAATTTTTAAGATGATAAAATGTTCGGTTTATGGTACCAAATTAATGTTGTAGAGCCAACCAACTCGAGAGGACAGTGTCGTGATGTTGTTGTAAAGATAGAAGAAAAGACGCATTTGAATGCGATTTCAAGTCCTCATCCTATATGTGCACAATCAATGGTGAAGATGTTACATAGGGAAATTATAAGAAGTAACCCAAAAAAGTTTTCATCTTTCACTACTAAGGTTGAGATTTCACCAAGAAAGTCCAAAAGAATGGTTGATTTAGATATAAGATGAAAAGATTAGTTTTTTAGTCAAATCTCAATGGCCGATCTCGGCCAAAAAGGACAGAGAAAAAATATTTCAATGCATTTTCTAAAAAGATGCTATTTGTAAAAGATGAAAATATTTTAGAGTTATTTCTAACAATTTCCCATGTTACATATCTGTAACACCAAAACTCGATGCTATCTCGATTTCTATAAATTTGTTGTTATTTTCGTAGGCCTTTCGTTAAAGGTGTAAATAGTGAACGTGACGAATGACAACTTCTTTGTGACTGTGTTTCGAGTCGCCTTCTCCTACTTATCAATTGCCTTTTCTTCTATATTGATGACTCAATAATGGTGCTGTTTCTCATATTTGTAATGCCTCCAACTCTAAAATTGCCTTCATTACTTCTCAAAAGATTGTTTCTTCTTTAGTCTTTTTCTTTCTATTTCTGTTTCGCTTTTAAGCACACCATAGTTGAAGTCTCAATTAGTAAATTTTCGTTCTTTAATATATACTTCCTCAAGAGGTCATAAAATTCTCTTTCAATAGTACTTACATAATGTTTTCTCTAATTTATCATTTGTGCATCAAGAATTTTCAAACAATATATTCAAATAAAGAATTGCAATTTGAACCTACAACCTTTAAGATTGGTTTGCACAAGTTAACTAATTTGGATTGGATAAATGATTTCAGGTCGAGTTAAGTCCTACGAAGTAAACTAGCATGCAAAACCAAGTTTTTATAATCTACAACTTTCGAACAATGTCTTGAGTAATTGATTATTTGTTTTTTAGTGTATTATTTTCCCAAAAGATGGTGTCCTAAGACAAGTTATTGATTGAAGAATAGAAAGAAACTACGGAATGTGTTGCATATGGCACATTTAAATTGAATCTAAGGCAAGTTATCGATCAAGAAACCACTTCCAAAACTAACAAAAATAAACGAGTTATTTGTTATTAAAGACCTCCCAAACAAATGCATCTAAAGGAAAAATTCTTGAATTCTTCAAATATCCTTTGATGGACAATCTTCATGACTTCAAAGAAACAATTTTAAGTTTTTTTTTTCAAACGCAAAACAATTTCTAAGTTCAAAAGCCTCAAAGATAATGGTAATGAAACATACGAGCTAGACATTTGATTTTGTTGTCATATTAAACTCAACTGGGGTACTTTCGAAGTTATAAAACTACGACAAACTAGCTTTCTATGACATAAGAGCCAAGCCAAAATAAGGAGGAAGGAGAAAAAATGTCAATAAAACTAAAAAAAAATAGCCACGCATTTTTGGAAAAAAGAAAGAAAAAGAAAAAGATGGAATTTTCATATATTATGACAGTTTTTCAATGTCATTATCAATGACTATCATTAGTGTCACTATATTTATCAAGAAATTCCTTGTGGGAGTAAGTGTGTCAACAACCACTTCGTGGATAAAGATGTGCAGATGGTCCAATTTGCCTTGACAATGACAAACACTATGCTAAAAAAAGGGAATATTTAGCATAAGCTGCAAATGTCTTCAAATTCTCTCAAAAGAGAGAATCCTACCACATGAATCCTACAAAAGCCAATCCTTTTTTTAACTTTATGTAATTGGAAAGGCTACACGACAAGTTTTACAAAAAAACCTCAACATCCTACTAAAGAGATTGTCGGAATGCCTTGAATATATTATCTGGAGCTTTAAATGACCAAATATGGGGTCTTATTGACCATATTCATATTTGTATTATTTACGTTATTTACGATCTTGGTCCTAGACTTTAGAGAAGTGCACTATATAAACTGTCTAACTTTGTTGGCCTCTCTAAATCTGTAGTTGTAATTTTAGATTAGTTAAGCTTCTGTTATATTTTCTGTTGTATAGATTTGCTTCTATCATATTTTCTGTTGAACATATTTTGTTAGTTTTGATTTTTCAATTACATTATTGGTGTATAAATACTGATGGTGAGGAAATGATAAAATATGGAAAAATGACTTTTCTTTCCTTTTACTGATATATTCAGGTTTTTCCTTATTAATATGGTATCAGAAGTTTTTTAAAAAATTTCTCTTCGTCTTCTTCCCTCGCGCGCCAAACAGCCATGAATCCCTCCCCTCCTTCGTCTGATCTTCCGCCACTTTCAGTCAGTTTTTCAGGCAATATTCTGGCAAATATTCTGACGTCGTCTATCCCGTCAATTGATTTTACCAGTTCCAGCCAAGAATCTTTTTCCATTTCTCATAATAACCCTTACATCCTTCATCACAGCGATACCTCCAACCTTATTCTTGTCACCGAGCCTCTCACTGACACCAATTATGTTACATGGAGCCGCTCGATGATTCTTGCCTTGTCGATTCGCAACAAATTAGGCTTCATTGATGGCTCTCTCGTTCAACCCATAGGTGATCTCCTTCCTCTTTGGATCCAAAATAACAATGTTGTGATTGTCTGGATCTTAAACTCTATTTCAAAGAAAATTTCATCCAGCATTCTTTTCACCAATTATGTTAGGGAGATTTGGCTTGATCTTCAAGATAGGTTTCAGAAAAGGAATGGTCCTCGTATTTCTCAATTAAAACATGGGTTGTCTAATCTGAAACAAGAACAAGATTCAGTAACTATGTATTTTTCCAAAATTAAAAGCTTGTGGGATGAACATATTTCTTATCGACCAGGTTGCACATGTGGCAAATGTACTTGTGGTGGTGTTCGATCCACTGACGACTTCATCCAATTTGAATATTTGTTGTGTTTTCTGATGGGTTTGAATGATGAATATAACCATGCTCGTTCCTAGATACTTCTTATGGACCCTCTCTCACCAATCAATAAGGCTTTCACCTTAATTGTTCAACAAGAACAACATATTTCTTTAGCCGTCCACAAGCATGAAAATAATTCCCAGTCCCAGCTTAACCATAATCCCAATAATTCATCCAAGCAAAACAAGAATTGATCTGTCTGCACATATTGTCACATTTCTGGCCACGCCATTGACAAATGCTACAAGTTGCACGGTTATCCGCCCGGTTACAAACCAAGAAACAAAACAACTAATCAAGTTCATAAGGTTCCAAATTCTACCCCCTCTACTTCAAGCTCAATTGTTGATACTACTCCCACAGCACCTACATCCTCTATTAACCTCAACAATGACACCCTTACTCAGTATCATAATATACTTACTATGCTTCAGTCCAAACTTGCTACTGTTAAGGTTGACAATGATGCTATTAATCATGTAGCAAGTACTTATTCTTCCAATATTCTTTTTGGGGGCTGGATTGTTGACTCCGGTGCTTCTACACATATATGTGTTTCAAAAACATATGTTTTTCGATTTGAGGCCTTTTGTTAGTTCTATCCTTTTGCCTAATAGAACACACATACCGGTTCATTATGTTGGCTCACATGTCCTTTTTGGGTCTATAACTTTTCATCATGTGCTATTTGTACCCGAATTTCAATACAATTTGTTATCTATCAGTGCTCTCATATCTGATAACTCTCTGTCTATTCAATTTTCCAATGGATATTGTGATATTCAGGCCAAATCCACTTTGAAGATGATTGGCAGGGGTAAACTACATGATGGTTTGTATCTCCTAGAGAATCCATATAAAGCTGTTGATTTTGTGCATGCTTCGTCTACCATTAATGTTGTTTCACAATCTTCAACTAAGTTGTGGCATTCCAGGCTTGGCCATCCTTCTCTATCTCATTTGTCTACTTTAAAGACCATTTTGTCACTACCATCTTCATTACATCATTCACATCCTTGTGAAATCTGTTCGTTGGCAAAACAGAAGAGATTAGCTTTCCAATCACACAATCATCGAGCATCCACTCTTTTTGACACTATACATACTGATGTTTGGGGACCCATTTCTACATGTTCATATACTAGTTATAGATATTTTCTTACTTTCGTTGATTATCATAGTAGATACACTTGGGTGTTTTTTTATGAAAAAGAAGTCTGATGTTCTTTCTATCATTCCACATTTTTTTTTTCTGCGTATGTAGAAACTCAATACAATAAAAGAATCAAAGTTTTTCATTCAGACAATGCCCACGAATTATGTTTTACTGAATTTTTTCTTCAGAAGGGTGTTATTCATTAGTTTTCTTGTGTAGGAAGACCAAAGCAAAACTCTGTTGTTGAGAGAAAGCATCAGCATATAATAAATGTTGCTCAAGCCCTTTTCTTTCAGTCTCGAGTGCCTTTTCATTTTTGGAGTGAATGTATCTTGACATCAATCTTCCTCATCAACCGTACTCCATCACCTCTCTTAAGCTGGAAGAATCCCTATGAACTTTTACATGGCACGACTGCTGATTACTCTTTTCTTCGAACCGTCAGATGCTTATGTTTTGCATCTACTTTATAGAATGACCGAACCAAATTCAACCACGTGTCACAACTGCCGTTTCTGTTGGCTATCCAGCTGGTATGAAAGCTTATAAGTTGTTTGATATTGAAACTAATAGGTTTTTCATATCTCGGGATGTTGTCTTCTATGTATCTTGTTTCCCCTTTCATAAAGTTACTTCCACAAATGAACAACCAGTTTTTCTTCATGACCTTGTTTTACCCAAATCAGTGGCTGTCGATTTTTCTTCTCAACCCATATATTGTCCAACAGTCAATGAGCAGGCTTCTTTATACAACACTCCTACCAATGCCCCTACTCCTATTACTTTTCCTTCACCACATAACCAGTCCATCGACAATCCTAGTGATGCAAGTCCTTGTCTTTCTCTTAGCACTGCACTCCCTATAAACCAAATTAAATCACCTCATTTACCAACGTTACAGCCTTCTAGTTCTGTCACTTCACAACCTAGTCTGCCCCTTACCCCTACCTCTACACTGAATACTTCTCCTTCCATCTCACAGCCTGACATCTCTCAATCCCATCCACCTATTTCTAATTTTGAAATCTGAAAATCCTATCGCATTTCTAAGCCCCTTCTTACCTACAAGTCTACCATTGTAGCCTTATTCACTCAACCCCCTTGCCTTCTTCCTCCTCTCGTTATCCCATATCTATGGCCTTATCATATACAAACCTCTCCCCAAATTTTTTAGCTTTTTTCTTGACTATATCTTCTCATTAGGAACCCCAATTTTACCACCAGACCGTCCCTTTTGATCATTGGAAGGAGGCTATGAGAATTGAGATTCAGGCTATGGAAGACAACGATACTTGGGATGTTGTGGTGCTACCTCAAAGAAAACATACAATCAACTGCAAATGGATCTATAAGATCAAGCACAAAGCCAACGGGACAATAGAACGGTACAAAGCAAGGCTCGTTGCCAAGGGCTATACTCAACAAGAGGGATTGGATTTCATTGAGACTTTTTCTCCTGTTGCCAAGCTGGTTACTGTTTGTGTTCTTCTTACATTGGCTGTCTCTCATAATTGGAATCTCATACAATTAGATGTTAATAATGCATTCCTCCATGGTAATTCTTTTGAGGAAGTATATATGGATCTCCCTCTTGGTTACAAGCCTCCGGGTTCTTCTCATTCAAACAGTAAGCTTGTCTGCAAACTCAAAAAGTCCATCTATGGTTTGAAACAAGTCTCGCGACAGTGGTTTGTCAAGTTTTCTGATGTTTTGATTGAGCTAGGCTTCACTCAATCGAAAGCTGACTATTCTTTGTTTGTTCGAGGTCAACTCCTTTATTGCCCTCCTTATTTATGTTGATGATATAGTCATCACAGGAGAAAATTTACAACAGCTCAATCAGCTTAAGTTATTGTTGCACGGTCATTTTAAGCTCACAGATCTTAGTGATCTCAAATATTTCTTAAGCCTCGAGGTAGCACGATCCCATACAGGTATCTCTATTTCTCAGAGGCACTATACTCTTCAATTGTTGGAAGAGGCTGGCTTGTTAAGTGCTAAACCTGTTTCTATTCCTATGGATCCTAATATCAAGTTGAAGAAGTCGGATGCTGATTTGTTCAAAGATCCCTTTTCTTATCGTCGATTGATTGGGAAACTTCTCTACCTCACCATCACACGGCCAGATATAGTTTTTGCAGTTAACAAACTAAGTCAGTTTGTCGCTTCTCCATGTAAAACACACCTTGCCACTTTTCATCATCTATTAAGATACTTGAAGTCATCACCGGGACAAGGTATCTTGATATCTCCAACAAAGACTCTTCGATTGCAGGCTTTTTCGGATTTTGACTGGGCATCTTATCCTGATACAAGAAAATCCACTTCTGGTTTCTATATTTTCTTGTAGACACTCTTGTTTCATGGATATCTAAGAAGAAAAGTGTTGTATCTCGTTCTTCCACTGAAGCAGAATATCGAGCACTTGCCTCCACGGCCTGTGAAATTGTTTAGTTGACTTCTTTGCTCAAAGATTTGTGTTTCCCAATTGTGGAACCCTCTATCATCTTTTGTGATAATCAAGCAGCCATATATCTTGCTACTAATCCAGCTTTTCATGAGAGAACTAAGCATATAGAGCTTGATTGTCATTTTTTCAGAGACAAAGTTGCTGAAGGTTCTCTTAAACTTTTGCCTATTCAGTCTAAGGGATAGTTCGCTGATATTTTTACAAAGGCTCTACCTACTCCTGCTTACTTTTCCATTTTATGCAAGTTGGGTATAATCAATTTATATGGTCCAACTTGAGGGGGGGATATTAGTTGTAATTTTGGATTAGTTAAGCTTATGTTATATTTTCTGCTGTACAGATTTGCTTCTGTTATATTTTCTGTTGTATAGATTTTGTTAGTTTTGATTTTTCAGTTACATTATTGGTGTATAAATACTGGTGGTGAAGAAATGATAAAATATGGGAAAATGACTTTTCTTTCCCTTTATTGATATATTCAGTTTTTTCCTTATTAATAATCTGTAATATGATATTTTCTTTCTAATAATAAATTGTTTTCTCCTTATGCCTATAGATGTAGCTAAAACATTATTAGTAAATAATGTAAATCTTTGTGTTGATTCTTTATTGTTTTTCTTTTTTATTTATCTTTGATTGTCGATTTCATGATGGATCAGATTCTGGTTTATATTCACTTAAACTTATGGGTCATCTTTGTAAGAGTATATCAGCATGCAGCGGAAACAACAAGGATCAATAAGCACTCTAATTCATTAATTTTGGCATAAATTAAAGTATGCTCATCAATTAGAAGAGGGTTTGAAATCATACCTTTGAAGAACTCCTTAAGATCTTGATTTTCAACTGTTGTCTTCTCCGAAACTTGCTGTGAACCACCTCAAGGTCTTCCTCACTATCCTCTTGGAGCTTTAGAATGAGTTGTGGGATTCAAGAATAACTTGAACGAAAGGAAACTTAGAGAGAAGCTCACTGCTACAACCCACTTGAAGAACAGTTTTTTCAGCCCGAATTTTTCTTTAAAAACTCTTTGAATGCATGCCTCAATTCCACTCCAATCTTCTTTATTTATTGCAAGTTATCATGCAAAGAAGATGGCTGCATGAGATGCAGCTCATGCTTGGAATTATTGAAACAAATGTAAAATGGGTTTTGTGTGAGCTAGTTGAAGATGATAATGGAAAAATCCATTTTTCTATTTTGTGTAAAATTTCCAATTTTTCATCAAATGAAAAAATCAATTTGATTTTAAAAATTGAAAATTTATTAATTTTGTAAAATTAATTTCATAAATTAATTTTATAATAAAATTAACAAATAATTATTTAAATAATTCAATTAATTCTGATTAATTTAATTTCAAATATTAAATTAATTTTACACAAATTCACCTTCATATAATATCATATTTAAATATGAATTCTCTTATTCCGTTTAATTATAATTTGAATCTTTCAAATTAACTTATCATGCTACTCTAAAGCTAATCCATTTACGAGCTAGTAGGGGGACCTCATGGACCTACAGATCATGGACTCTAACGATCCGAGATTAATTGGCTAAACTCATTATACCAAATTAACCCCAATTCGTTAACTAATGAGTCACTCCATTAAAGTCCATAGTTGAACTCCCCTCATTGTAGATATATTATGTCCACTTGATATAACCATGACAAGTAAGTCGATCCTTCATAAGTCGTTCATAATCACAACTCGGTCATGATCACCATTTTACCCCTATGAATACATCTCGTTCCTTAAGTTCCTACTGACCCTCTAATGAACACTTTTGATTCATAACTTATGAATCAAGTCCTTTATCTATCAAGAGAAGGCGGGGCCTCGATTGTTCAAGACATGGAATTAGTACTCAAGAGAACAACCTATCTGCTAACTCGAAAACGGGTAGGAGTGAATTCCATCTTGCAGGGCTATGTCCCCAGCTATTCATCCAATCTTATCCCAAAAATAGAAGGCTTATTGAGCAGTGTTGTTGGACTACTCTCACCCATGCAGATCAAAGGATAATCCAGAATAAACAGGAGTTCATAGCTAGCTCAGGATTAAGATCGAGTTAACCTAGGTTACTAAATAATGAAATAGTCAGTTTTAACTGTAAACGACCGTTATAAAGAAAAGTGACTATTTTCGTAGTCCAGTCTATATGCAAATTCATTGCATATGATGCCCTCACTCACATGTCTCTACATGAATGATCTGTGGATCACATCATTTGTATTACCTACAAAATGGGCCGCATCCAATAGTGTTACGAGGATGAGATACCCAATTTCATCCATATACTTATTAGACCATTTAGGCTATATACTATTAACTTGATCATGTTTATGTCATCACATAAAGTTAAAGTATTCATACTATAGCCGTGGATATGTTTATTGGATTTTCATAATAGAATGCAAAATCAATAACTTTACTGAATAAATTACTCAATAATATTTTATTGATAAATAGAATGTTTAACACGAACTGCGAGTTCTAGGACATTCCCAACAATCTTGAACTTCATCTCTAAGTAGTTTGAGATATATGGGCTTGATTGAGAGTGATTTTGAAATGAATAAAATCACTTTGTTGTTTTCAAATTCACTCCATTTTGATAATATATATGATAATAATTGCTATTTGAAGTGTAAAATTATATACTAAATTAATTTTTGTGATATTAAACGTGTTTTAGAATGATTTTTAAATACGATAAAATTGATTTTAATAATTTCAAAATCACTCCATGCATATATTATGTGAATCTCTAACTAATGAATACTCTTCTCTAAAGTGTTGGATTCACTTCTTAAAAACTAAACGCCAAATGCTTGAGAGGTTTGAAGGGTAGAAGGTGATGATTGAAAAAACATACCGCTAGAGAAATTATCTAAAAACCTATAACGCCTTAGAATCTTTTGGCGAAGAGTAAGTTAGATGTGAAAGTAATGTTCATAAAATTTGATTTTTCAAAATCAAATGATTATCAAATGAGACTCAAAATACTGAATTGAAAAATTAAAAATAGTGAATATCAATACCAAGATTTAAAATGTCGATTTCAATAAAAATATTGAGGTATTAATTTTATGGAAATTTCAATGAAAATATCGATAAAATGTCAATTTCGACGGATGTTTCTGAAAAATTATAAAAACATAAATTCAAAAAAAAATTAGTAAATAAACGTTTTATGATTTTTAAGCAAGTTAACATGTTTATTGTTTATATTATATTTACATTAGTGACATTTTGTTGTTTATTTTTTATGTTTCATGAATTTTTCTACGATACAATGAAAATATCGATTCTCTCCTCATGTTGATGTTGAACCCGTACAAACGTGGAAATGGCGATGAAAATATCGACATGTCGATGGAAATTTAATACTATGATCACAATTCATTTGTTTATATGTATAAAATTGAAAAATCCGAACCAAATCTTGGACAAATTTTGACATGGGCATGAAAATGATTGAAGTGATAGACTTTATAAGTAGCATCCAAATCAAAATGTCTCCTAAAGTGGGGATTCAAAAAGATTGCAAGTGTTGAATATTAGCTTTGAATTGTTCACAGCTAAGTGCCTTGATTATGGTTTACATTGGTCTTCCCTTGACTCACAATGCCCAGCTGTACCTGCAAAGAACATAGAAATGTGAATAATTATTTAATTATGTGATATTGGATTTTTTCTTTTTTAACCAAAAGATCATATATTAAAACTTCAATCAAATGAGATCAAAATAGGAACGTAGGATCGATATGGCAACCCTAAAAGGGTGAATAAAGTTTATTTAACTTAATGAAACTTTTTCTCATAGTGTGGACCCAATTAAGCAAATCAATATACTCATTACAACACTCGTCATGCAACAAGAATTATTAGCCCTATTCTTTAAACAAAAAAATTCATCTATCAAAGTTTTATTTTCAAGAGATAATGCTCTATACTTCTTTGATAATTTCATATAGCCGAGCTAATTTTTTCTAAATCAAATTGAAGATCTTCAAAAGCATCATACAATTCATCATAAGAAGAGAATTTTTTGATAAGATGCTTAGGTATTTTATTTTCATCATAAAAATATTAATAAGATGCTTAGGTATCAAAATAATATTTGAAAAATAATTTTTGTAGAAGAGCTACTCACTCTGATACCAATTGTAAGAATGAGAAACTCAAACAATGGATATCAATCTAAAATGATCGATATGGTAACCCTAAAGGGGTGAATAGGATTCATTTAACTTAATGAAACTTTTTCTCTAGTATGGGGTCCAATTAAGCAAATCAATATACTTTTGGCTATCAAATAATTTAAACAATAATATCATGCAAAATAATTCATTCCAAAGAAACTAAAAAATTAAAATTAATACTTTAAGTACCCTATTTTATTTTAATAATAAAATTGGTAAAAGATATGAAAATTTAAGAACTACCAATCAAATATGAGCAAGTAATTTCAAGCGCAAATTATAGCATATTCAAATAGAATATATTAACAAATTAATTATAAAAATAAATAGGAGAGTGATAGAAAAATTAACATCGGGAATTTTATAGTAGTTTGGCACAACCGGCTTACAACCACGTCCCAAACTCTTCTTGAGTACTTTGCTAGAAGTCTTTGACTTATCCCACGTCTTAGAGACAAACTGCTACAACATTCTTTTTTCGAGTGCAAGAACAAACTCAATCATTTCTACAGTTGAGGATCAAACCCTTACAACCACTCTTACGGAGATCAAGAGCAACGGTTACAATAGTTTGGAAAAATAAAATGCCACATTTATAACTCTCTCAATAGAGTGGATTTACAAGTTTTGAACTCACAACAAATCAATCCTCACAATACAATAAATCTTTCAAGAATAGGATGAAAGAAAAAATTAAGAGCGTGGAGAGAATAAAAATGATGGCTTCGAGGATAGTAACATATGTAATTATTGTTTTAATTTTGGAGAAGAAGAGTTAAAAAGAGATGGGGTAGGTGAAAATCAAATTTAAATTGGACCATTTGAGGTTGGTAAAAGAAAATTGAATGGTGTAAATTTAAACTCAACAAACCGATAGACACAAAATATAATAATACGTATCTTTTAAAATAATTTCTTTTAAAAACTAACAAAAAAATAAATGTCTACCATGTATCCAAAACTAGTTGCTAAACACCAACATAAAATAATATTAAATTCATTTTCTTTTTAAGACCAATCAAAAATCAAAAGCGCATCATTTTTCACTTCTCCATTGCTCCAAGTGACACATTTCAATGGGTCCATTTTGAGAATAAGCCGCCACACATCACTTGGGTATTTTTCCGTTAAGCTTGTTTTGACCATAATTTTTTCGTTTGAGCTACAATTTAAGTGATTCGAAATGGGTTGGATTTTTCATTTCGAACTCTATGCAGTGGGGACTTCAAAACACTAAAATTATTAGTGAATAAGAGCATGTTATCAAAATATTGTTTAATTAATTAATTTGAGATTAAGGGTCAAAAAGCCAACCTAACGAACGTATCTCGCTTACAACAAAAACTTAACCAAGAAGAAAGATCAGAACTCTAAGCATACGAAACGAAGTTGCACAAGCTAAATTGTGTACAGTTGTGCTCCGTTCGTGTTTAACGTAACATAAATGGATAGAGATAAACGAAGATGTGATACTAATGTAAATGCTCTAACACAAATTCCTCACTTTGATGAAAATATGTCATACAGTTCCTTCTAGATAGGTTTTCTATTCTATTCTTGTGTAGAACAAGTACGACAAGGTTAATAGATCTTGTTCACAAGAGTGTTCAGTTTTCAAAGCTATCATTGAAGTTTTGTTGTTTATTATGAATTTGAGTTAGTAGGGTTTTGTTTATATTGTCTAAGAAAAAAAAAGTGTTTTTCAAACATGCATTTTTATGTTTTTTTTTTTTTGTAAATAATTGTTTATAATTAAAGTGGTCGTCTTCATGATCCAGTCATTGGCTACCAGTCGTCGAAGATCGAGACACAACAATTAAACACGCAAAAAACCTCTATCTAAAATTTGATTTCAAGTGTTTCATACAAAATGACTTTTTTTTTTTTTCCTAAAACTCATTTTTTCAGAAAAAGCATCATTATAGTTGCAAAACATTACAAATTCTTCAAAAAGATAGTTTTCAAAATTAAACACTTGAAAAGTCAATTCAAGCACACTCTTAATTGTAAATATCATCCCTAAACAATTTGTCCTTTGTTAAAAAAGAAACATCTTTTCTATCCAAAGTTACAATTTTAGCATTGAACTTCATAAACATTTCAAATTTGCCCTTGTTGTAAAATGGTGTGACGATTCAAACTTTTGTTCCAGATCACCACTAAATCATTCTAACTATATCCCGGTTTCCATCTTATGTTCTAGAAGATTCATACTCAAAAGGTAGTTTTGAAAAGTCAAAAGCAATGGAGATAGTTTTTAAACAAATAGCAAACTCAAGGGTTTTTTTGTACTATAGTCTTAAACTACTGCTTAGTTGTCCTTATAAAACAATTGGGTTCACACAAAAAAAGAAAATGAAATTTAAGGGGAAAAAAAAGACTGTTATAGAATATAGCTACTTAACCATGTTTCAAATAACTTTGGAAAAAAAAATGTTTTACAGAAATAGCAAAAAATACACATTGATAGACACTGATAAACTTCTATCAGTGACAGACTTCTATCAGCATCTATCACTGATAGACACTGATATACTTTTATCAACTTCTATTTAAAATATTAAAATTTCGCTACTTTTTGTAAATAGCTTTCAATACTTTTCTATTTTTTAAAATTGTCTTTTTTATAAGTATCTTTAGTAAACTTATTATTTTAAAGTATGTTTGGTACGATTTATATTTAGCAATTTTAGAAGATCAAATGGACTTCTTAAATTTCTTTAAAAAAAAAAAAAAAAAATGGGACCTTCTTTTAAGAAAGGCTTAATAAATAAAGGCATTTCTGAAAAGAAAATACATACATAATACACCTTTCAAGCAAAACTTGAGATATGAATGATTCAAATGACCAATAATCTTCCAAATATTCGTAATAAGGAAAAAAAGAACATATTTGTCATATAATAGAATCACTTTTGAAAATGCAAATAAACAACATATGATAACATATTAACGTCATTTTAAGAAAATATATTTAAAACGTATAACAAACACACTCTCAAATCAAATATGTTTTCACTTTTCATTAAACAAGTAATGAAATGAATCATGTACAATGTACGGGTTTATGAATATTATAGTGAAAATATTAAAAAATATATATTTTTAATTTATAAAACGTACTGGTTCATTTAAGGATAATTTTTTAAAAACTTCTACTACTATATACTTTGAGTAATTATAAGTTTACTCTATAAATGATTATAATGATTTATTCTTCTAAGAACATAAAATAATATTATGTAAAATTGCCCATGGATGCACCCTACATCTGAACAATGGTGTCTTGTTGGCATAAACTGTACTTGTTCGACTTTAAAATTTAAAAAACCGCCTCGATTTTATACAAATAGTTGTCACGTTGGGACAAAGTTCACCTCTATTAACCTAATATCTCTCAATACACAAGGATTATGTCCGGCAAATTAAAGGACATCACCAACGATACATGAATGGATGTACCAAAAGTTGTTTTTTGTCGGCACTTGTGCTTTTATTATTATCTAATGTTTCTCAACAAACACTTAACTCCAAGAGTTGTATCTCGAAGATTAAAGAGTAAAATAGACATTTAATAAAAAAAATGTATGGACAAAAGGAGAGACCTCTATAACCTTATTTATTTAAATTAGGAATTTAAGTGTTTCTTTAACATGGATAAAAATTATAAATATAAAATTAAAAGAAAACAAACAAAAAAACAAAAAAACATTTACTAAACAAGACCTTGAGTATAACTGATTTCGTATACTGATTTCGTAGAAAGTGTTTAAAAGTGTGAGATCAGTGTTCCATCTCACACTTTTAAAAATGATTGTCACATACATAAAGTGATTTGAATTTGTCCAATTTAAAAAGTAATCCAATAAACAGCTAAATAATGGTTTCTTCTCGAGATTACTAGTCGTGTTCATGGATTTCGGATCTAAATCTATTGCAGATTCGTCCTTTGTCTTTGTCTTTATTGATTTTACCTCTTTCTCTGTTGATTCAAGTTTCTTGTTTATCGTATTATAGTTTATATACAGTATTAGTTGAGAAGTTACATATTTTTCACTAAATTATAAAAAATATCATTATACTCTTTTGTTTTTTTAAGGAAAAAAAAAAAAAGAAAACCCTAAACTTTCAAAAGTTTAATCATGAAAATCGTTAGTTTTTTTTTTTTAAAGAATGAATACCCATCAAATTTCACAAATTTATTAATGCCCTTAAGCTATAAAAAAAAAAATACCCTTATCATTAGCCTATGGATGAAAACCGTTAGCATACCTTATTTCAAAAATACTATTCAACTTTCAGAAGTTGCGTTAACATTCTAAATTTTCAAAAGAAAAAAAATTAAAAAATGCTCTCATTAGTGTATAGACATAACCAAATTTAACACCTTTTTTACTTTCTATGGAGTATTTTTAGGAGGTTAAAGCATTAAATTTATATATCTATGGCTAATATAAACCTACATAAACAAAAATGCAATCCTTTGAATATAAAAGTGGCCGACACATTGTCTAGGGTAAAAAACAAAGTCCATTTTTAGGATATTTTCTAAATTACTTTAATGAAAATCAATTATGTAAATTGGCAGGACCCAAGTATTAAATCCTGATGGAACGAAGTATAATAATCAAACAAATCAACATCTTCACATAGTTTGTAACCAAATATTAACAAAGATAAAAATGATTTGGTTGGTAAGTGTTTTGAAAATATATATATATATATATATATATATGAAAAAAAGTAAAGTATGCTGGAAAATAAAGGAAAACATGAAGAGAAATAAACATTGAAAAAAGATAAGAAGAGAAAAGATGGATTCAAACCGTTTCAACCTTCAAGGAAAAATTGTGTCTACCTTGTGCTCGTAACTTATTTTGCTCAACTAAACCCAGATACAATCTTGCATGCAACCCAAATGCACCTGCATCTTGTTTTTTTAAGTTATTGGGATTAAATCGAATGTGATCAAATTGCGTCTATAGTCTACATTAACCGACACTTAACAACATGAATCGAATTCAATACCTATTTAGTTCTTTGAGACATCTTTAGGACAATGAGCAATTAAACACATATTTCTATAACTAATTTCAAACTTAGATAACTTAACATGCAATTTTAATGACTTTTTAGGCATTACCCTATTTCTAAGGGTCAAATGAAATTCTATGTCTAAGTTTTTCTCTTATATTGCTTTTATGACAACCATGTATCATCTAAGTCCTTCAATATTAGATTCAACATGGTATGCTAACCGAAATAGCAAGTTTAGATTAACAACAAATATTAAATCATTAATTTAAAGTGTTGAAGAACAAAGTAAATAGGGCACAAGAAAGGTTTTACTCTCTAGGGCATTCACATCTTTGAATCGCAAAGAATGGATTAGCTCATGATGAAAAATAAAGAACACAATGAAGTAATAATAAAATTCATTTCAATTGAAACTTGGGAGAATACAAGAACTTCTCTAAAGAAAATGAAACTCAAACTGAAAGTAAATAACATAAAAGTAAGACTAAATGATAAGAAAAACTACAAAGTGTAGAAAACAAGAATGGTGTCAAGTCTCTAAAGTTGCTCCTTTGTCTACATTGATTTGATCTATTTCAAGATGGATCGAGGTCTTTACACTTGTTCTTTCTATAGAAGTGTCTCGCTAAGGTACTTTAAACAGTAGAGAGGATCAAGCAACACCCTTTCTCCAAAGTTTCCGAACAAAAGATGAAGTAATGGATTTTCAAGAGTTTCTCCAAAACTCTAAGAATTGGGATGAAAGAGAGAGAAAATGGAAAAGTGGAGAAGTTGGAGGGCGTTGCACGCAATGCCAAAGACAGAATTGACCACCGCAACGCCATGGACAACGCTGCGACAGACATTTGCTGCTCAGAAGATGATTCAAGACCTATATTAAAAATCTGTATTTTTGGAAAACTTTTCCTTTAAGATCTAGGGTTCTTGGGGCATCCAAAGCACGAAATGTCGGAGCCTTAAGATGACTTTTGCTGCAAAAAAGAGTTGAGAGTGTGAGAAAAATTTTCCGGAGACTTGTTCGTGATCCCCAAGTGTAAATCAAGGCTTGATTGATGGCGCGCAACATTGGAAGTCACTTCGACAATAGTTCTTCCCCGTTCTTTTCATTTTCTTTACTGTTTACATTTGCCAAATTGTATAAAAGTATGTATTTGACAATAATAAGTGGCTAGACTCTTTTGTTTTAAGATGTGGATGAATTTATTTATAGATTTGAGTTAATGTATAGTAATTTTATGGATATTGTAGAATTGGATATTTTTCAATATTATTGTGCTTATCTTTGTGTTGGTGTTAGGCCTCCGATTGTACTGCAGTATCAAAGAATGAAGAATAAAGGTAATATGGGAAAAGTAGAAGTTGCGGCGGTTAAAGAGGTTGGGGACCACAGTTAAGTGACTTTCAATTCGGTTGGGAGAAGTTCTCATTTAAAAGAAGAGGGAAGCGGAAAGAGGAGGCATTAAAGAACTGAATATCTTGGGTGAGGGAAGTGAGCTCTCATGTGTGGGTGGGGAGTTCGGGTTAGATTGATCGTGTAAAGGCAGCGAAGGAGTATTACTCATCGTTTACTTCATCTACTAGGCGATCGTGTAAAAGAGTCCCAGCAATCGTGTAGTAAGTGTAGTAAGTGTAAACGATCGTGTAGAAGATAGTGTGATCGTGTAAAAGATAGCGCGATCGTGTAGAAGATAGAGCGATCGTGTAGTTGTTGTTTGTCTGTTATCGTTTAGCAAAGTATATGTAAATCGTTTAGCTGATTTGATATTCGATCATGCAATCATACTTTATCAATAAATACATTTTAAACGATCAGTTTCCTATCAAATTGGTATCAGAGCAACAACCTGGGCAGGCATGGTTCAGAAACGATTTGAGGAAAAGTTGGAGTTACTAGACTAAGAGATCTCTAAACTCAGAGTCGAAATGCAGAAATTACCAACCATAAAGGAGAACTTAGCGTCGCTAGCGAAGAGCATTGAATGATTGGAATTGCAAATAGAGAAACATAAAAAAAAAAAATGCTCATTTCATATGTTGTGATATGGCGAAGGGAAAAACGAAAGTGGTGGAAGAGACGGAAGGATCGAACAACAATAATGTGTGCGGAATGAATAGTTCAGTTAAAGCAAGGGGTGAAGAAGTGACTTGCAATCGAAGTAAATTCAAGAAAGTTAAGATGTCGTTGTTTAGCGGAAGTGATCCAGATGCATGGTTGTTCAAAGCAGATCGCTACTTTCAGAATCATAAACTGACAGAATTCGAGAAGATGACGGTGGCGGTTGTGAGTTTCGACGGCGCTGCGTTAGACTGGTATTGATCTAAGGAATGTAGGGAGCCGTTCAAAGATTGGGAAAATCTGAAGCGAAGAATGTTAGTTCAATTTCAATCTTTAAGAGAGGGATCAATTTGTGGTAGATTTTTGGCTATCAAACAAGAAACCACTATAGAAGCATATCGAAACCTATTTGATAAATTGGTGGCGCCATTACCACACCTACCGAACGAAGTGTTGGAAGAGACATTCATGAACGGTTTAGCACCATGAATAAAAGTTGAAGTCGAATGTTGGGAACCATCGGGGCTAGCACAAATGATGTCGTTAGCACAGCGTGTTGAAGATAGAGAGAATGTGCGGGTTGAAGCGGGTTGGGCGCAAATGTTCGGAGGTAAGATCCAAAACTCGAATTCTTCGAAATTTAATATTGAAAATGTGAGTAAATCGGGAAGTAGTAGTGATACGAAAGAATGAGGGATGTCGGGAGAGACATTTCCGATGAGGACAATTACGTTGCGAGGAGTGTCGACTAACGACAACTGGAGAGAAACTCCAGCAAGGAGGTTAACAAACGTTGAATTCTAAACGAAAAGAGAGAAAGGACTTTGTTTCCGATGCGATGAAAAATATACTGTGGGGTATCGGTGCAAAGGGCGTGAACTTAGCGAACTGAGGCTACTTGTTGTGCATGCGTCCGGTGAAGAGTTGGAATGTCACAAAGAAGACGAAATGAGAGAAGAGATGCTGGAATTGAACCTGCTGACCGTGAATGAAGAAGTCTGGCCGATTGCATAACTCTTTGTGAATTCGGTTGTGGGTTTGACGAATCCTCGAACAATGAAGATTAAAAGGGAGATCAAGGGGGAACCGATGGTGATACTGGTTGACTATGGAGCTACCCACAACTTCATATTAGAGGGAATAGCGAATCGTTTGCAGTTGGAAATCACAAAAACGACGAATTATGGGGTGGTTTTGGGATCGAGAGTTGCGGTACGAGGTAAAGGAGTATGTAAGAATGTAGAAATGATGATAGGAGAATGGAAAGTGGATGATAGCTTCCTGCCATTAGAGCTCGGAAGTGTAGATGTTATTTTGAGGATGTAGTGGCTACACTCTTTGGAAAAAAGAGAGGTCGATTGGCGGAATTTAGCAATGACTTTTGTTCATGAGGGCCGAAAAGTTACCTTATAGGGTGATCCAAGTCTGACGAAAGCAAGAATTAGTCTGAAATGTATGGTGAAGACTTGAGCAGCTGAAGATCAAGGGTTTTTTATTGAATGTAGAATGATGGACGGAGGTGAATCTGTTGCAGAGCAATACGAAAGTGAGGAAATCGACACAATTCTAGAATCTCTATCAACCTTGTTAACTAAGTTTAAGGATGTATTTGAATGGCCAGGTGAATCTATTGTAGATTTTGTGTGGATTACCGTGCTCTCAACACTGCCACCATTCCAGACAAGTTCCCGATTCCAATGGTGGAAGAGCTTTTTGATGAATTGAATGGAGCTTCTTTATTCTCTAAGCTGGACTTGAAGTCGGGCTACCATTAAATCAGGATGAACCCGAGGGATGTGGAGAAGACTACCTTCTGGACACATGAAGGACAATATGAATTCCTGGTAATTCCTTTCGGTTTAACCAATGCACCTTCCACATTTCAGGCACTGATGAATACCATATTCAAGCCTTACTTACGACATTTTGTGTTAGTATTCTTTGATGATATACTAGTGTATAGTAGAAGTCTAGAGGAGCACTTGCAACATCTAGAGGTGGTACTATCAGTGTTAAGAGAGAATGAGTTTTATGCTAATAGAAAGAAATATCAATTTGCAAAGGACAAAGTAGAGTATTTGGGGCATATAATTTCAAAACAAGGAGTGGAGGTAGATCCGGAGAAGGTGCAGGCAGTATTGGAGTGGCCAGTGCCTAAAACAATTAAGGAGGTGGGGGGTTCTTGGGGTTATCTGGATATTACCGGAGATTTGTACAAAATTATGGAAGTATAACGACTTCATTGACACAAATTTTAAAAGGAGTGGCCTTTCAATGGATAGAAGAAGCTCAATACGCCTTTGAAAAACTCAAAACTACTATGATGACATTGCTTGTGTTGGCGTTACCTGATTTTAGTATACCCTTTAAGGTAGAGATAAATGATTCGAGGTATGGCATAGGAGTTGTGCTAGTCCAGCAGAAAAGACCTATTGCTTTTTACAGCCATACTCTATCAATGAGGGATTGTGCAAAACCAGTATATGAGAGGGAGTTGTTAGCTGTTGTCATGGTCATCCAAAGGTGGAGACCTTACTTGTTGAGAAGACGATTCGTCATTAAAACTGATCAGAAAGCATTGAAGTTTTTGCTTGAGCAGAGGACGATACAATCGCAACATCAGAAGTGGGTTGCTAAACTGTTTGGTTATGATTTTGAAGTTGTTTATTGTCCAGGATTGGAGTATAGAGTTGCGGATGCATTGTCCCAAGTGGATATGGAGACTCAGTTGGCTCAGCTGTCGGCTCCTACTATGATTGATATGGCTGTAATTCAGAAGGAAGTAGAGCAGGATGATCGATTACAACAAATCAAGGGCTGTGTACTACGGAAGGAGGATGGAGTACAAGATTTTTCTCTCCATCAAGGCATGCTAAAGTACAAAGGGAGGTTAGTACTTTCAAGTACTTCGTCTTTGATACCTACTATCATGCATACATATCATGACTCTGTTTTTGGCGGTCATTCGGGATTCCTGAGAACATATAAAAGAGTATTAGGGGAATTGTATTGGGAAGGGATGAAGAGAGCTGTTAAGAAATATGTGGAAGAGTGCGTGGTCTACCAGAGGAACAAATCTTTAGCATTGTCTCCAGCAGGGCTGTTAATGTCGCTCCCTATTCCTGATGTTGTATGGGTTGACATATCGATGGATTTTATTGAAGGCCTACCCAAATCCAAAGGGTATGATGTGATCTTAGTAGTAGTGGACAAATTAAGCAAGTATGCTCATTTCTTGGCCTTAAAACATTCTATGAATGCTGGTGTTGTAGCAGATGTATTTTGTAGATAAATAGTGAAGTTGCACGGGGTGCCGAAGTCTATTGTCTTGGACCGAAACAAGGTGTTTGTGAGCCACTTCTGGCAAGAGTTGTTCAAGTTGCCAGGTACCAAGCTTCATCACAGCACAGCATATCATCCTCAATCGGATGGTCAAACAAAGGTGGTGAATCGCAGCGTAGAAATGTACTTGAGGTGTTTCTATGGGGAGCGTCCAAAAGAGTGGATTAATTGGTTGCATTGGGCGGAATATTGGTATAGTACTACATATAATGCCTCCACTGGTTTTTCTCCTTTTCAAATTGTTTATGGACGTCCTCCTCCATTGTTGATCTATTATGGGGATGATTGCACTTTGAATGCAAAATTGGACCAACAGATGCGAGACAGGGATGCTGCCTTGCGTGTACTTAAGGAGCATTTGAGGGTGGCTCAAGAGAAAATGAAGAAATTTGCAGATAAGAAGAGAAGGGATGTAGAGTTTCAAATCGGAGAGTGGGTATGGTTGAAGAATGAAGAAATTTGCGGATAAGAAAAGAATGGATGTAGAGTTTCAAATCAGAGAGTGGGTATGGTTGAAGTTGTGTCCCTGTTACCAGATCTCAGTGCGACAAAAGCGATATGTCAAATTGTCTCCCAAGTATTATGGTCCATATCAAGTTATTGATAGGATGGGATTGGTAGCTTACAAATTGGAGCTTCCATCAATAGTGTCAATCCATCCAGTATTCCATGTTTCGCAACTTAAAAAGGTGATGGGACAACTAAAAGAGAAGTCATCGATAGATCCTTTAGTCATTGAAAACCATACATGGTTGCTTGAACCAGAGGTTGTATTGGGCTCTCGGCCTCAGTCGACTCATCGGGGCGTGAGGTTCTGGTGAAATGGAAAGGGTTGTTGGAGCACGAGGCGACTTGGGAGGTGTTGGATGATTTTTAGAATCAGTTCCCAGAATTTTACCTTAAGGATAAAGTAAAGGTGGAGGAATGAGGTAATGTTAGGCCTCCGATTATACTGCAGTATCAAAGAAGGAAGAATAAGGGTAATATGAAAAGTAGAAGTTGCGGCGGTTAAAGAGGTTAGGGACCACAGTTAAGTGACTTTCAATTCGGTTAGGAGAAGTTTTCATTTAAAAGAAGAGGAAAGTGGAAAGAGGAGGCATTGAAGAACTGAATATTTTGGGTGAGGAAAGTGAGCTCTCGTATGTGGGTGGAGAATTCGGGTTAGATTGATCGTGTAAAGACAACGGAGGAGTATCACTCATCGTCTACTTCATCTACTAGGCGATCGTGTAGAAGAGTCCCAGTGATTGTGTAGTAAGTGTAAGCGATCGTGTAGTAAGTGTAAACAATCGGGTAGAAGATAGCGTGATCATGTAGAAGATAACGCGATCGTGTAGAAGATGGAGCGATCTGTAGTTGTTGTTTGTTTGTTATCGTTTAGCAAAGTATATGTAAATCATTTAGCTGATTTGATATTCGATTGTGTAATCACACTTTATCAATAAATACATTTTAAACGATCAATTTCCTATCAGTTGGTTGATCATCAATGCATGCTAGGTTGAATGTTCAATTTGATAGATTGCATATTTAACCAGACTTATGGTATTGAATCATTGTTAATCTCTCATGAGAAAAGTTAGGTTAATAATGAAAGTTGTTTCTTCTTATTTTGGTTTCAAGAGATTAGTAATCAATAAAGTTCGCATGAGAAAAGTTTATTATTGAAAGATAATGAACCAGAAAAACGTTCATGATGAAAAAATTCCATAAGAATTTAATAAAAAGGAAGTACAACTCTATTTAATGTGACAACTACAAAAAGACTTACGAGAAGAGAAGCTAGAATCAGAGCTGTTAAACTATAGAACTTGCAAATTAAAAACGAGGAACGTAACTACAATTCAAGTGCTAGAAGTCAAAAGGTAAACAGAATTAAACAGACCTATAGCTGAAATATCTTCACGAATTCAGTAAATAAGTTCTTCATTTATCTTCATAGTCCATAATTCTCCTTCTAATTTTCTTCTTCTCTAATCGATCTTGATTCTAATGCGCTACCATCTTTTTTATTGTATTTTGATATCTCTAATGTTGCTTTATGTATTGTATTTCAATATTGTACTGTATTTTAAACTATTGTCATTAACTTGACATTTTATGCTTCTTGGTAGATTATACTTAGTATCTTTATATCAATCTACATATATCCTAAAGGAAATTGTATCACCAACATATCAATATCCTAATTTTTAGAAATTAACGCATCGTCATATCCTATCGTATTTGTATCCGTATTTATGCTTCATAGCTCCCAGTAAACATGTAAAGGAAATGCATCCTAAGTTTGTTGATTATTAAAGTTTTGCTAGTTGAGGCATTATAACTTTGACCTTCCAAAAGGTTAAAAGTTAAAATCACTACTAAACCAACATGTTGTTGAACTTAATTAAAAAAAATCAAAATTAGTCTAATGACCTCTCTTAAAAGCCATAATTTTGAAACCTCATCCGTTGGAAGTATAATTCTTCAATCATAAAGATGAGAATTCATTTCAAAATATGCAAATGTATTTGAAGTTGATATTTCTACCTCGTTTTGTTGAGAGTAGTCATTCTAGAGAATACTTCTAACTTTATGAGAATTTATTTTCATGTAGACTTTTAGAAATGAGACAACGAATCAATAGAAAATTCCAAAAGGTCATTTTTCAGCTTGGAAAATTGTCAGGCAAATTCAAGAGCTCCAGCCATTTACCCTGCTGTCCTCCAATCCCTTCTTTCCATACAGCTTCCTCATCACTGTTTATTCACATTAGTTCTCTCTCCGAGAGAGAGAGAGAGAGAGAGAGAGAGAGAGAGAGAGAGAGAGAGAGAGGAAGAGAGGGAGGGAGGAGGGGAGGTGAGGAGAGGGAAGGGAGGGAGGAGATTTAAAGACTCATTATTTTATAAATTCAAGTCTTCTCCTTCATGGCTGTCTTGCATCTCTTCATCCATGTCTCCAATGGAGGTCTCAGTTCTCACCTCTCCAAACCTTTTCCTCCACATCTTCTGCTACTATAACCTCTTGTGGAGCCTAACCAACCCAGGTCCAGTCTTAGCCACCATTTCTTCTGAGAACTTAACATTCAGCCTAGTTGATTTTGACCCAAATGGTCACGACATTCATTATGAAGGAGATGCATACCCTTCCCACAATGTCATTCAGCTTACCATGAACCAGAGAGACATGCCTCCCAATGGAAGCGTTGGTCGTGCAACATACAAAGATCATCTTCATCTTTGGGAGAGTGGCCAAAGGAATCTTGCAGATTTCACCACCGAGTTCTCCTTCACAATTGACTCACAACACAGTCGCACTTACGGTGACGGCTTTGCCTTCTTCATTGCCCCTGTGGACTCGAGGCTTCTACCTTACTCAGGAGGTGGCAACTTTGGTCTCTTGAGCTCCAACAAGAGTGATCCAGATGTAATCTCAACAACTAACTTTGTTGCTGTCGAGTTTGATACCTACACAAATGCATGGGACCAGTCGGGGAATCACATCGGCATTGATGTCGACTCTGTTAAATCTCTGAGCTCTACTTCATGGTGGTGGAGTGACATAGAAAATGGTGGGAAAGTTAAAGCAGCGATAAGTTACAATTCAAGCTCCCACAATTTGACTGTTTACTTAGTTGATGAAAGAGATTCTGAAGTTTCTCCGACGAACTCTTCTAGCTTCACTTTCAATATTGATTTGAGAGACCATTTACCAGAATGGGTAACAATTGGCTTTTCAGGATCAACCGGATCTTTCTTCGAGATTCAGACAATTAGCTCATGGAGCTTCAGCTCTAGATTACAGGTTGAAGTCAATGTTACCAACTCAACTGAACCAGCTAGCTCTCCTGTTAACTCCAAGAAAGGAATCAATATGAAATGGTTCGGGATAATCTTCGCAATGGCACTTTCACTCTTGCTAATTTTGGGGTTTGCTTGGTTTTGGATATGGATGAAGAGAACTAGCAGAAGAAAAAGTGTGAGAAGGAACCAAGAGGAAGATTTCGAGAACGAAACAGGGCCAAGGAAGATTTCATATAAAGACCTATTAGCAGCGACCAACAAGTTTAGTGATGAAAATGTGTTGGGACAAGGAGGATTTGGCAAAGTATACAGAGGGTTTCTAGACGACAAGGAACTTGATGTAGCAGTGAAAAGAATCACCCCAAACAACCTCCATCAAGGGTCAAAAGAGTTTGCATCAGAAGTGAAAACAATCAGCAAATTAAGACACAAGAACTTAGTAGAGCTAATTGGGTGGTGCTGCAACAAACACCAAGAATATCTCATAGTCTACAAATTCATGCCTAACAAAAGCTTAGATTTCCACCTCTTCCAGCAAAACAACCTCCTAACATGGGATCACAGATACAAAATCACAACAGGTTTAGCCTCAGCACTACACTATCTACAAGAAGAACAAGATCCATACATACTACACAGAGACATAAAATCAAGCAACATCCTATTAGACGGCGAATTCAACGCCAAACTCGGCGATTTCGGGCTCGCTAAACTCGTCGATGATGGAAAACAATCAATAACCACCATACTACGAGGAACAGAAGGCTACGTCGCACCAGAGTACCTGGACAGCAGCGTGGCAAGTAAAGAATCCGACATCTACAGCTTCGGCATCGTGTGTTTGGAAATCGCCTGCGGAAAACAAGCCCTAGGTGAAGCCAGAGAAGACGGAAAGAAATGTTTGATAAAACTGGTTGAATGGGTTTGGGATCATTACCAAAGAAGAAGTGTACTTGAAGCCGCCGACCCGAAATTGCGCCAATATTTCAAGAAAGAAGAGATGAAACAACTGTTGATCGTCGGACTTGCCTGTGCTCAGCCGGATTTCTGTCTGCGGCCTTCCATCAAACAGGTAATCGACATGCTTAACTTCAAATCGCCATTGCCGAATCTGCCATTGGAATATCCAGGATTATCTAGATCTGCAGTGTTTTTGAGTGCGGAAATGGAATCTTTACAACCATCGTCGTGTTTACAGAGCGGAAATCTTCATGGCAAAAGTATTTCTTCTAAGAATTCCACTGCTTCTTCTACTTTTTCGAATTTGGGTTAAATTCAATCGCCTCAACAACTGTGAAATCTTCTTCCTTTGTTCTTATTTCTTGTTTCGGGGTTCATTTTCTTAGAACGATTTTTTGTGTTCGTGAACTTTCTGATTCGGTAACTTTTAACTAGATTTTGAAATGTAACAATTTAAATTATTTGGAAATTCGTGACCATTTAATTCTCAGTTTCATGAATAGCTAATGGATGGCCAAATGTGTTCTTAGATTGTAATAAATCATTTCATACTCAAGATTGATACTCCTATAAAGATTTCAAATAAATATATTTAAAATTTTAATTTTGGATAATATCGAAAAATAAAAAATTGATTTTACTCAAATAGACTTTCAAATATCATGCGCTAATTGAAAATTATAATATGATCAAATAAAGTTAGTAATTTACTTCTAGAGAATGACAATTTTTAAAATTTCACTTAAAAGATATGACAAAATAATTTTAGGTTTTGAAAAATATCAAAATGATTAAATAAATAATTAATTAATTAATAATTTGCGAATGTCATAAATACTCTCATCTTCGATAGATTACATTCTCCTTTAAAAAAGTAATTATTAATACTAACAAAAAAAATGATTTTGTCCTTTAAAATAGTTGGTAACAAACAAACCAAATCTTAATTGAATGGTAAAAAATAGATAACAGATAACAAATCAAAAGGTGGAAAAAAGAAATCCAGTAAAAGATAAATGAAATTTAATATAGAAAATGGATCAAACATCTTTAGTTGTTTTCTTGTAGTACTCATGAAACATACCACGAATAGGTATTGTAACTATTAAACAATACTAACTATGGTATGACAACAACATATGTGAACATAATTATTGTGTTTTTATAATCTAAAACGGAAGCTCGATATAAATAATTGCAAAAAAAATGGTGGATGGACAATACTTAGTTTAGAATCGTAAATAATAAACACAAATTCTCAATCAAATATAACAAGTCTTAAAAAAGATTTTGATACTAATTTAAAAACAAAAAAAGAAAAGAAAGAAACAAATAAACAGCTTATAAAAATGGTATGATGCTATGCAATCCAATGTCCTCCTTCCTTAATAGAGGTTTGTTAAAATGGTATTATACTTTGTAAAAGAAAAAGAAAGAAGCAAACAACAAAAGAGTAACAAAAGAAAGAAGCAAAGGTTGAAAATGATATCATAAACTAACCAAGTTAAATTAGTTTGAAAATGATACACAAGTGAACTTTACATTCAATTAGTAGGGTTGGAGTTAATCCTATTTTTACAGAAATGGGAATGTTTAAATGGATATTGAACTCTAAATTTTTTTTCTTTCTTACTTTTTTACTTTTTTTACTAGGTTCAAAGAATATGTTAGAGCAAATTGATATATTTATAAGATTTTTTTTTGTACGATTAGTGGCAAAACTTCGATTGCAATGTACTTATTTCTAGTTTGCTTGTAGATTTTACTTAACTAGCTTCTTGTAAAACCTTTACCATTGTTTATTAGTCAATTCATTTGTAAAAATATTATCAACTTTATCATTATATATGTAAGTCCTTTATTGACTTTTTATATTTAAAAATGATTAGTTGATTATGGAAATCATATGTTTAATGACAGAATTCAAAGAAATATAGAACTATCAAGACATGTACTTTATTAACAATATAAATGTCATAACATGAATCGTGATAGAACATTTGTTAACATAAAACATTATCATGTTTCAAATATTTTTGACAATAAAGTATCATGATGATATTCTCGACAAGAAAAAAATGTTACTATATATTATTTTTTTTGATATTTTATAACTGTCATCAATACCTATAATGCTACAGCTAAGTCAATTCTGAGTTAATTGATGATAATGATAACATGTCATAGTAAACTCGATAGTGACAGTTCATAATTGTCAGTAACGGTTTATTATTGACAATTATTTATTGTAAGTATAATCCTTACGCTTTTCAATAGTGTCGTTGATACACACACCTTTAGGGAGATACGATGATTGATAATACGTGTCACGAATTTTGATTGTTATAGTTTTTAAATGTCATGAAATCCCAGTTTTGTTGTAGTAGTAGGAAATAGTAAATACTATAACAAAGAGAGAGATGAAATAATAATACCGTAGTTAATTAGAAACACGACTATTATGATAAGAGCCCATAATTGGGATGGTCTATGATAGTCCAAACCACTCCACTCACTTGAAATTAGAGACCTAAACAGCCCTTTAAAATCTTGTTCTCGATTTGGTTACACCTTTTGTTTTGGAACATTTGTCACATGTGTAATAAGAGCTCCCATGAGCCATATCATATGTCGATTATGTTGGAAGAAATTAAGCAATGAGGATAAGGTTTTTCTTTGCTTAGTTCCTATATGTATATGTACAATGAGCAAAATAATGATCCAAGTTGCAACTCACTATTTCGTTTGCATGAGGCTTTGATGATATTGATGGTAAATACTAAGTTTGAAAAATTGATGAATAAGAATAATATAGCTTCTTCAGCACATTAGAAATTTATACGAGGCCTAAATAACCACGATCGGAATAGTTAGAAAGTATCTATTTTTATAAATTCACCTTTTCAATCTTCGAGTTTTTAGAAATCGATATGTTTGGTATGTAAGATCCTAAAATAATTCTTTTTAATCTAAAAAAATGTTTGTAAATGGGTTTAAAAAGAAGGGCAATCAATTTACAATTTATACCCTTGATGTAACGACTTGACTTTCTAAGACTTATACTATATTGTTACTATATGCATGCATAAATCTCAAAACAAATTTCTCATAAATTTTAACTAAAATCAAAAGAATTTTATTAAGTAAATAGCTTTTGTAAAATCTAAATAAGTGAAAATCTTTGGCCGAGGTCCTCCGAAAATAAAAATAAATTTCATGAAGCTTTATAAATAAAAATTTCAAACAATGGAACTCTAAGTTCAAACATCAAGGCTGGAATTTAAAATATTAAAACATAAAAACATGAGCGGAAACATCTCTTTGGTCCCAATGGCACGGTCACGCCGGTGTGTCCTTATCCTATCTGAAAACATAACATAATAAAGAATGAGTATAAAAGACTTAGTAAGTAACCCCACTATCGGGGTCAGGCTATGCATTTATGTCCAATAAATACAAATTTATAGTGAGACATGCAAAAACCTTTACAAATCCTATATGGCCATCTAATGGATAATTGAATCCACCCTACTATAGGTGAGATATATTCTAAACCTCTGGTTAAATCTTGAAGGAGATCACTAACCTCTGATGAAGTCCCGAAGGAAATCACAACCTCTGTTGAATCCCAAAGGAGTCCCAAACTTCTGGTGAATCGTGAAGGAAACACAAACCTCTAGTGATTCTCGAAAAAAAACACAAACCTCTAATGAAATCATGAAGGAGATCACTAACCTCTAGTGAAATCCTGAAGAAGATCACTAACCTTTGGTGAATCCCAAAGGAAACACAAACCTCTGGTGAAATCCCAAAGGAGATCATTAACCTCTAGTGAAGTCTCGAATGAAATCACAACCTTTGGTGGGTACACAACTACAGGTAGGGGGCAACTATCACTAACATAAATTTCATGCAATAAAATCAAAGTCCCACAATCATGGAAATATATCATCATGCTCACACATCCTTATAACATATCATATAAAACTTAGTTCATACTTATACATCCTCATAAAATATTTCATAAAATTCTAGATCATGCATATTCACATAACATGTCTCAGGCAGAATTACCATTATGCTCATATATTCTCTTTTAAATTATCCTAATGGTATAGTCCGACACAAAAGCGGTTCTAGTAGTAAGATTACTTACCTTGGAATTAAGTCCAAATAGCGCAATTCAACTTCGCAAAACCTTGTATTTTGAATAACTCAAAAAACATAAACCAAAATTAAATCCAACATTTAGGGCACAATTCGAATCACAACTTAACCCGAATGTCTCCAAACAACTTACCTAAGACGTGGTTTGATCCAAAACCACTTCGAAGCTTCAAAATCAATACGATCCATGTAACGCCTGGATCCTTTCACCTTATGATCCAACCGCTACGACATGCATACTTAGACTTTTCTATCATGAGATGAATTTTGGTTGAAATTTCAAAGAACATATCTAAATTTTATTATTTAGATAGAAAAACTATATAAAAATTTATTTATCAAAACACCAGGCTCTATAAAACATTAGCGTGATGGTACAAAATGCATGTGCCTATAATAGTGAGTTTGATGGTTGCCCATTTGAGCGACGTCCAACTCTGCCATCTACGCTGTGTCCTTACCTACAAAGTCTGTAAAAATATAGGATGAGTATATAATATACCCAGTAAGTAGTTCTCACATAGGGTAGTGACCAAATCACAATCCCATCAAGGCAACATGTCATGAAAAACATATGATTGGGACCGGGAAAACGTATACATAACATGTGGTGGTCGGTTTATGCTTCCAACATAAAATCTCTCCGCCCTGATAAGGAAGATGAGAACCTAAGCAGAAAACTAACTCATCTGATGATGTAGCGGTCGTAGTCATGCAGTCAGTAGGGCCAGAGTCGCATTCCAACATCAACCTATTACACTAAACGTTATATGCTTCCAACATAATCTCTCCGCCTTGATAGGAAGATGAGGACCTAAGCGGAACTAAACCCATCTGATGATTAGCGGGTCATGCAGTCAGTAGGGCAGAATCGCATCCAACATCAACCATTAGAATAAATGTAATATTGGGCTGATGGGGTGCAACCATACATACCCTGCTAGTCTCTAGCATAAACATAACGTAAGATTAGACCTGGAGGGGTGCAACCATACATGCCCTGCCAGCCCTTGAAGCATAAATTTCTCCGCCCTGATAGGAAGATGAGGCCTTAAGTGGAAACTAACCCATTGATGATTAGTGGGTCATGCAGTCAGTAGGGTCAGGAGTCACATCCAACATCAACCATTAGCATAACCATAAAGATTAGACTGGAAGCATAACTTACACCTAATTAAAACTTGATTTTTAACGTAATCGGTGAACAAACATAATGCATGGGTCCCTTGAGAGAAACGTGTTTCTAAACATGTAATGCAATATAACAATTAATATAACCATGCAATATAATAAAGGTACACTACCATAGAACATTTAAAGAGATGTGAGATAAACTACTTACCTTGATTGTGATCTAATTATTCCTTATTATTCTTTATGATTTTATCAGCAGAGTTTTCCCTTTCTAAATCAAAAGAAGAAATTTGGCAGCACTTTACCCGAGCTTTTCTCTTTTTAATCTCACAGAACTTCCTCACTTACACTTACTTTTCCAACCGATTCTTTGTTACTGAGATTTGTTTGAGAATGGGTTAAATCTTCGGCAAAGGGTCCTATTATAGTAGTTTTCAGCTCTTCTCAGTGTGACAATCATCGTACAGGTGGCTTCTTTAAAATTACTTATGGCTTAAGGATTTCTCTCAATAAGGACACCTAATCTGGCTAATGTTTGCCCTTACGTCATCATTCTTGTTTGTATTCAATTTTAGGTTTTTCCATGTATAATCTATAAAGATCGTGGCCAAATTCAACGCATAATTACGCTTCTGTCCAAATCTCGCTAACTCTTGTTAAAAATCTCGCTCTCTCCGTTTTCTCGCTAGAATTCACTCTGTCCAGTTTTCTTGCTGGAATTCCCGCTCTTTCCATTCTCGCTCTTAAATTTTCTCTTCCGTTCTCGCTCTCTCCAGCTTTCTCGCTCCGCTCCCGCTCCCGCTCTCACTCTCGCTCTCGCTCCCACTCTTTCCTACTGTCTTGCTAAGAATAGCTCTCTTTACCTCGCTCTCCCCAACTTCCTCATTATAATTCTTGCTCTCTCCAATTTTTCCTTCAATCTCGCTCTCTCTCTAGGGATCTCGCTCTTTCTACTCTCGCCAGCCCCAATCTCGCTAGCATCGCTCGCTGGGTTTCTCGCTCTCCAATTCTTTCTTCGATCGCGCAACTCTCTTCTCAGAATCTCGTTTTCTCCAGTTTTCTCACTGGTGTGGCTCTCGCTCTCTCCACTTTCTCGCTCCGCTCGCTCCTTTATTCATTATCTTTTGGATAATGAATAAATTTCAAATTTCAAATTTATTTTTTTTTTTTCCTTCTAAATTTCCACCCCTTTAAATAAAGTTTCGTCCTGCTTATTATTTTGACATTTAATTTCCTGTATGCGTAAAAATCTGGGTCGTTACATTCTTCCCCCCTTAAGAACTTTCGTCTTCGAAAGTTTCTTGTTCTTAAAAAGATAAGGGTATTTGTCTTTCATCTCTTCTCTGTTCCCATGTAGCTTCTCCACTTGCTGATTTCTCCAGAGAACCTTCACTAAACTTAATTCTCGATTACGAAGCGACTTATTTCTCTTTTGCCAGGATGGCAAACTGGAGTCTCCTCATATTCCAAGTTTTCACTTATTTGTAGAGGTTCATAATTTAACTATGTGTGATGAGTCAAACACGTTATTTTTCGAAGCTCGATACATGAAAGACATTATGTATTGTAGAAAGTGGGGTAGTAATGCCATCGATAAGCTACTTGGCCAATATGTTCTAATATTTCAAAGGGTCCAATGAAGCGAGGGCTAAGCTTGCCTTTTCGGTCCGAAACGCATAATGCCCTTCATTAGGTGCTACCTTTAGAAATACGTGATCTCTACTTTGAATTCCAGCTCTTTTCGACGGTTATCAGCATAATTCTTCTGTCTGCTTTGAGCTGTCGCATTCTTTCCCGAATTAGCTTTAATTGATTCTGATGTTTACTGCCACCAATTCAGGTCCTAGTAGTGTTCGCTCCCCAATTTCAATCCCAGTGTACAGGGGATCTGCATTTTCTTCGTATAAGCTTTCGAAGGGAGCCATACAATTGTCGCCTGATAACTATTATTATAAGCAAATTCTATAAGATGTATCTGCGAATCCCATGCTCCAATAAAATCCAAAGTACATGGCCTCAACATGTCTTCTAGGATTTGATTAACTCGTTCTGTTTTGGCCATCAGTTTGTGGGTGGAAGGCTGTACTGAAAATTTAGCTGTGTGTGCCCATTGCTTTCTGTAAACTTTTCCAGAACTTGGAGACGAAACGAGGGTCTCGATCTGAAACAATTGATACTGGGATTCCATGTAACCGGATGACCTGTTTAAGTACATTTGAGCTAGTGCTTCCGTACTGTGAGTAGTTTTGCATGGTAGAAAGTGGGCCGATTTGGTGAGTCGATCTACAAATCACCAAAATCATGTTGTGGCCTTTAACAGTTCTCGGAGTCCTGAGATGAAGTCCCATAGAAATATATTCCCATTTCCTTCTAGAAACATTTAGAGGCTGGAGGAGTCCTTGTGGTCGTTGCCGTAGAAGCTTTCACCTGTTGACAAACCAAACATTTACTTACATAGTCGGCTATATCTTTTTCATGTTACCACCACCATAATGTGCTTTCAAGTTCTCGATACATTTTGGTACTCCCATGGATGTATTGAAAAGCATGATTCATGAGCTTCCTTCAATAGTTCTTTCTTGATTTCTTCATTTATCTGGTATACAGTCGTCCCACGATAGAGGAATGCAGAGTCCTGGGCTGTAGAGAATTGATTGGGTTCTCCATTCTCTGATTGTCGTTGTTTGTTTAGGTATTTGTCTATTTGTTGTGCATCAATTATCTCTTTGTCTTAATGCAGGTCTTGCCAATTAACTGTGCTATTTGAGTTGTGAAGGTTTCTGTATTAATGAGATCTCAGCTCTTTCAAGATCATCTATTATGTGTTTTGGAGATGATAACTTAGAGTTGTTGTATGTGCTGACTTTCTGCTAAAGAGGCATCAGCAACAATGTTAGCTTTTCCTGGATGATAGAGGATCTCACGAGTCATAGTCTTTGACTAATTCTAACCATCTTTCGTTGCCTCATATTTAACTCTTTTTGGGTAAAGAAGTACTTAAGGCTTTTATGATCTGTATAAATTTGGATCTTTTCCCCATATAAATAATGTCTCATATTCTTAAGGCAAAGACTACGGCAGCTAATTCTAAGTCATGAACGAAATAATTTTGTTCATAAGGTTTTAGTTGTCTTGAGCATATGCTATTACCTTTCCGATGTCGCATCAATACAAACCAAGCCCCTTCTTCGATGCGTCACTGTACACAGTTAAACCCCCATGATCCGTCAGGTAATAGTGAGAATAGGGGTTGTGGTCAACCTTTCCTTTAGTTCCTGGAAGTTTGCTCACATGTTTGTTTCCAGACAAAAGGATTATTCTCTTAGTGAGGTTGGTTAAAGGTAATGCTATACTTGAGAAATTCTTCACAAATCGTTTATAATATCCTGCTAATCCAGGAAGCTGTGCACTTTGCTGACTGTTGTTGGGCGAGGCCACTTGCTAACTGTTTCAGTTTTAGCAGGATCTACTAAGAATTCCTTCTTGCTTTAACAATATGCCCGAGGTAGGCAACTTGTCGCGCCCAAAACTCACCACTTGGAGAATTTGGCATACAACTTTTCATTTCTTAATATGGAAAGAACGTCCCTAAGATGTTTTTCATGTTCTGCTCAGACTTGGAATAGACCAAAATATCATCTATAAATACGATCACGAAGTTATTAAGATGGTCCTTAAAAATTCTATTCATCAAGTCCATGAAGGTTGCTAGGGCATTCGTTAATCCAAAGGGCATCACAACGAATTCATAATGCCCATATCTTGTTCGGAAAGCAGTCTTGGGTATTATCCGACTCCTTGATTCGTAGTTGATGATATCCAGATCGTAAGTCTATTTTGGAGAATACTGAGGCTCCTTGTAATTGGTCAAATAGGTCATCAATGCGTGGGAGTGGATACTTATTTTTTATTGTCAACTATTTTCAACTCCGATAATCTATACATAAACGCATTGATCCATCCTTTTTCTTAACAAATTAAAACAGGTGCTCCCTGGAGACACGCTGAGGGCGTATAAATCCCTTATCTAACAATTCTTATAATTGTATTTTGAGTTCTTTTAATTCCGCAGGTGCCATTCTATATGGTGCTTTAATATTGGTTCAGCTCCGGGAATTAGATCTATACAAATTCTATTTCTCGATTTCGGTGGTAAAACCCGGTAGCTCTTTTGGGAATACATCTTCAAATTCTCTTATTACAGGGATGGCCCTAATTTCATCCTTTTGGTTTTTTTAAATCTACTACGCTTTGCCTAAATATGCCCAAGCTCCATGGTTGAGCAAATGCTTAGTTTTTAAGGCTGAAATTATTCTTTGGACTATTATGTATTAAACTCGTTAAACTTAAACTTGTTCCTGTGGCAAAAGGTGAATATGACCTCCTTTATTTATGGCAATCTATTGCTTGGCATAGTTTGTTGCTGAACCATCCATACCTAGTATTATGTCGAAATCACTTATGTTTAGGATTGATAGAGGGTCACCCCTAGTTTTATGTCTATACTGACAATTCACAGGTTTTCTACTACTGAGTTTGGGCCAAACATAGATACTTCCGCAGGAGTAGCTACGGCATAAGAATAAAGCCTAAGGGCTTTGATGTTAATTGAGCCATGTTGTGCAAATGTTGAGAGATGAATGAATGACTAGAGCCCGAATCAAAAATAGTGAAGGCATAATACTCGAGATGGGTAATGTACCTGTAACCACTGCATCTTGATTTTCTGCCTCTTGACGTTAACAGCAAACACCCGTCCTTTCTGTTGTTGGGTGGTCTGGGCAGTTGATACTTGGTTTATGAACTTTGGGCAAGCCCTTGCATAGTGACCCGTCTGGCCGCAGTTGAAACACACCCTTATGTTCCGAAAACATTGCCCCTGATGGTGTTTTCCACAATTTCTACACTTTAGAATATGTGAATGTTCGGGCTCTTTTGTTGTGACTGTATGCTCTGAGTGCTTCGGAAAATTTTTGCTTGCCGTTGTGAACATTGGAAGCCTTGTTGGGTGAATTTCCTCTTTTATTGGCATGAATCCTCGTTCTGAAGTTGAGGTTTTGGCAACAAGATCTACTTCCATGAGTAAGAGGCCGACTTGAGGGTAAGGACATATTATTTGTGTCGGAAAGCAGTAAACTATGCTCGAATGCCTTCTCTTAATTCCCCAAATAAACCTTTCCCCTTCTTCTATTCTGTGTCCACTAGTCGAGGGCAGAGTGAGACAGAAGATCAAATTTTCGTTCATACTCTGCCACGACATGTTCTCTTGACGAAGATTAAGAATTCCACTTCCTTTTGATATCTCACTGTCAAAGGAAAATACTTGTTGTAAAAAGCCTATTGAACTGCTGCCATGAGACTGTACCTTGATTGTTCTTTGTGTGGAGTTCCACCAAGAACTTGCATCGCCTTTTAACATGAAGGTGGCACAATTTACTTTTGTTTCTTCTGGAATGTTCATATGGCGGAAAATAGTTTCCATTCTGTTATCCCAATTCTCTGCTTATAATTGGATCCAACAGATGATCCATCAAATGTTGAAGGGTTGAACTTCCTAAATTTTCGAATGTTCATCGAGTCATTTTTTAATCGTTGGTTGTTGGTGTGGTGGACCGAGGTTGTGTTTCCATTACTCATATTTTGTATGCAGTAGTTTGTAGCGCCTCTGGTGTAAGTAACACATAAGGCGTCTGTCCATGTCCTTTGATTTTGATCCCTTGTGGATTTCACTTCGAGGTCTGCCTTGTCGTGTTGGAGCCCTTCGTGGTGGCATCTGGTGCACACATTTTTATTTTCATAATAAGAAAGCAATCTAATATTTTTTTTAATTATTTACTAAATTACTCGTTTGAAAATTCCTCTTACCAACGTATTTGGCCAATGGCTAATTGGGCATCAACTTAACAGGCCGAACATCAAACACAACGACTTTCTAATGCAAAGAGCCTATTTGGCCCAAACGCTCTGATACCAATTGTAAACGCCCGGATCCTTTCACCTTATGATCCAACCGCTACAACATGCATACTTAGACTTTTCTATCATGAGATGAGTTTTGGTTGAAATTTCAAAGAACATATTTAAATTTTATTATTTAGATAGAAAAACTATATAAAAATTTATTTATCAAAACACCAGGCATCTATAAAAACATTAGCGTGGTGGTAACAAAATGCATGTGCCTATAATAGTGAGTTTGATGTTGCCATTTAAGCGACGTCCAACTCTGCCATCTAGCTGTGTCCTTACCTACAAAGTCTGTAAAAATATATGATGAGTATATAATATACCCAGTAAGTAGTTCTCAACATAGGGTAGTGACCAAATGCACAATCACAAGCAACATGTCATGAAAAAATATGATTGGGACCGAAACGTATAATAACATGTGGTGGTCAGTTATGCTTCAACATAAATCTCTCCGCCCTGATAGGAAGATGAGGACCTAAGCGAAACTAACTCATCTGATGATTAGTGGGCCATGCAGTCAATAGGGCCAGAGTCACATCCAATCATCAACCATTAGCATAAACGTTATGCTTCCAACATAAATCTCTCCGCCCTGATAGAAAGATGAGGACCTAGGCGGAAACTAACCCATCTGATGATTAGCGGGTCATGCAGTCAGTAGGGCCAGATCGCATCCAACATCAACCATTAGCATAAACGTAATATTGGACTAAAAGGAGTGCAACCATACATACCCTGCTAGTCTCTAGCATAAACAACGTAAGATTAGACCTGGAGGGGTGCAACCATACATGTCCTGCCAGCCCTTGAAGCATAAATTTCTCGCGCCTGATAGGAAGATGAGGCCTTAAGTGGAAAACTAACCCATCTGATGATTGAGGGTCATGCAGTCAGTAGGGTCAGAGTCACATCCAACATCAACCATTAGCATAACCATAAGATTAGACTGGAAGCATAACTTACACTAATTAAAACTTGATTTAACGTAATCGTGAACAAACATAATGCATGGGGTCCCTTGTAGAGAAACGTGTTCTAAACATGTAATGCAATAAACAATTAACATAACCATGAAAATAATATAAAGGTACACTACCATAGAACATTTAAAGAGAAGGGTGAGATAAACTACTTACCTTGACTGTGATCTAATTAATTCCTTATTATTCTTTATGATTTTATCAGCAGAGTTTTCCCTTCTAAATCAAAGAAGAAATTTGGGCAGCACTTTACCCGAGCTTTTCTCTTTTAATCTCACAGAACTTCCTCATTACACTTACTTTTTCACACGATTCTTTGTTACGGAGATTTGTTTGAGAATGGGTTAAATCTTCGGCAAAGGGTCCTATTTATAGTAGTTTTCAGCTCTTCTCAGTGTGAAAATCATCGTACAAGTGGCTTCTTTAAAATTACTTATGGTTTAAGGATTTCTCTCATAAGACACCTAATCTTGGGCTAATGTTTTCCCTACGTCATCATTCTTTGTTTGTATTCAATTTTAGGGTTTTTCCATGTATAATCTATAAGATCGTGGCCAAATTCAACGCATAATTCACGCTTCTGTCCAAATCTCGCTCACCTGCTCTTAAAATCTCGCTCTCTCCCGTTTTCTCGCTAGAATTCACTCTGTCCAGTTTTCTTGCTGGAAATCCCGCTCTTTCCATTCTCGCTTCTTAATTTTCTTTCCGTCTCGCTCTTCTCCAGCTTTCTCGCTTCCTGCTCCCACTCCCGCTCTCACTCTCGCTCTCGCTCCCCACTCTTTCCTACTGTCTCGCTAAGAATAGCTCTTTTACTCTCGCTTCTCCCCAAACTTCCTCATTATAATTCTCGCTTTCCTCCATTTTTCCATACTCGCTCTCTCTCCAGGGTTCTCACTTCTTTCTACACTCTCGCTAGCCTCAATCTCGCTAGGCATCGCTCGCTGGGTTTCTCGCTCTCCAATTCTTTCTTCGATCGCGCAGCTCTCTTCTCAGAAATCTCATTTCTCCAGTTTTCTCTCGCTGGTGTGGTCCGCTTCTCTCCCACTTTCTCGCTCCCGCTCGCTCCCTTATTCATTATCTTTTGGATAATGAATAAATTTCCAATTTCAAATTTATTTATTTATTTTTTTCCTTGTAAATTTCCACCCCTTTAAATAAAATTTCGTCCTGCTTATTATTTGACATTTAATTTCCTGTATGCGTACAAATCTGGGTCGTTACAATCCAACAACTATATCACCAAAATTAACCTTTATCTCTAATGAATAGTGACTTTAGACCTTCTAATCCAACCTCCAAAAATCATAATTAAAACAAAAGTTAAGCCGACACTTCATAGATATTCAAAAGTTCTCAACAAGGCTTCCAAACCTTACAAAAAAAAGGTCGAGCAATTTTAATCTTGTCGGAAAGCACTTTAAGAGTCTGTAAAACCCAAGTTCAACATCAAAATAATATGAATAAGCCAAAACTTAAACCAAAATTTGATGGGTATTCAAGATCTTCCAAGAAAACCCATAAAACACCAAATAACTTACCCAAAATATCAATTTCGGCTACAATGGCGCTAGCAGCGGTGGCGAGGTGGCAACTATAGACGGGCGTTGCTGTCGGATGGCACAAATTGTTTAGGCTAGCGGTTAGTAGTAAGAGTCTTGCATGAGGAGGGTTTATAAGAGTGAGAGAGAAATGAAATTTCTAATTTTACAGATTCTATTCAGCAGTGATCAAGGACAAACCCGAGCTCCAAACAACAATCCAACCATTCAAAACGAGACTCTATATGTCCCGAAAAGACAGACTAAATTTTAGCACGATCCAACTATTCAAACTTTGGCAATCGATAATTTTGTGAAAATTGTCGTTGAAAAGACGTACTACTGTCTTTCTTTCTCTCCAATTCTGCTTCTTTGCACTCTCCTTTAATTTTAAACATCTCAATTCTTTCATTTTTTTTCAAATTTTAAAAAGATAAATCAAAGATTTTATCACAATATCTCCAAAATCTCCAAAGATTCTATCAAATTAGTAAATCATTTAACTTCTCAAATTACCTTAATTTAGGTTCCAAAAAACAAAATTAAAGGACATAAAATCCATCAATTGGTACAGATTAAATCCTTCCAAATATTTAAATCAATTTAAAACCACATAAAATTAATTATCTCCTCAGTTGTTTTAAGTTGGCTCCAAAATCCGAAAACTAAAACAAATTAAAACCCAACAATTTAAGATAATTAACCCCCATTTATCCGAAACTCGAGATGTTACCCTTGAATTTTGAGAATTGTATCAATTTAAACCCTAAACTTAGGAGTGGAACAAAAAATCGAAAAATCAAACCAATCCAAGCCGATCCAATGGTTTGGTTTCGTTTTTAATATAAAATTTGACATCTTGGTTTGATTGTGGAAAAAACCAAAAAGTATTGGTTAGGATCAATTTTTATTAGAAAAAACAACCAAAACAGAACCAATCTTATAGTATATATGCACCCTTAAAAGTAAACTATTTTTTAGTATTTAATTATTGTGGTGCATATATATTTGTTGTTTAGAAAAAAAAAAAACACAACTATTATGGACCGTGTATGTTTTTTATTTAAAAAATTTCCAAGAAAAAAAATAAAAATGCCAAATTTCAATTTAAAAAAGAGATAGGGAAAGAAATAGATCCAATTTTAATTTTAAATTAGCAAAAAGATCCAATTCAAAACAAAGTCGTAATAAAAATAAAAATTAGAAGGAAAAAAAAAAGAAAATGTCAAAATCAAGAACCAAACTAATATTAAATCGGTCCAAATAAAACCAATCTAATAGTTGTGTTCTTTATTGGACATTGGTTTGGATCCAAACGGATAACCACACCTATCTAAACCCTGAATTTTTGTAAATGTATAATTTAAATACTTTGTAAATTGATATGAAAGTTCAGAGTTTAAATTGATACACTTGTCAAAGTTCATGGTTTAAAAATATTTATGAAAGTTCAAGGTTTGATATATTTATAAAAGTTCAAGGTTTAAATTGATCAAATTGTTAGTTTAAAATTTAAATTGACATAAATCCCAAAATTCAGGATTCAAATCGATACAATCCCTAAAATTTAAAATTTATATTGATAAAATTATTAGTTTAAAATTTAAATTGATATAACCCCTAAAGTTCAATGATATAAATTGGTATTTCTTGAAGTAATTTTTTTATATATTTTAAATGATGATATGACATTATAATTTAAAAAAGAATTATAAAAGAATTATCCATTCTCTCTCCCTCCACCATCCTTCACTGACCCATTCTACCTTCCTCCTTTGATCATCCTCCAAAGCTCAAAAAATTAATGACCTATTTAGATTGACAAGAGGAAAAAATATCTGTCAAAATATTCATTCATTTTTATTTAAATCCTTTCGATAAAATCTAGTTAAAATACATTTTAAAAGTTACTTCGAAAAATTGTCAAACACTCTCATTTCTTTCAAAATAAAACTTAAAAGAGTTTATCGATAATATCAATTGGAATGAGCTTGCATTATGTGACAAGAAAAGGCACAAAAGAGAATTACTTTTCGGATATTCGAGGATTAAAAAGTGAACCAAACAAACTTATACCTAAAAACTCATAAACTAAAAATGTAATTTTCCTTATTTCTTTTTAATTCAATCTCGCTCTTTTATTAACTTATATTGTATAAACTCTTTTGTTTTTCCATTTAAACTAATTGAATGTGTCATTGTATAAACAAACACGATCTATCGAAGGAAAATATAATTATCTGCAAAACTATATGGACAAACGAGCCAAATGTTAACTTTCTTATCGATTAGTTTTAACCTCAAATAGTAATAGTAATTTGAAATTATTTTCTCTCTTTTAAAGTCCTGAAATTTCAAATCATAACCCACATAGTAACACTAGTTAAATTTTATTTAGAATAGCCTAAAATACAATTTGCTCACAAGATAAGAAGAAAGAGTCAAGTGCTTAGTTTTTTGAAGTTTTCATACTTGTTCTTGATGGCTTCCCAGAAGGCAGGTATTGCAATGTTATCAGGAACTTCCTTGAAAGAAGGCAGATAATTTACATCCACAATAACATGATCCCCACTCTTGTCTTCAACCTGAAATTTTCACCCAAATCTTTAATGCATTAAAAACCAAATCATCTTCCAACAAATCCCGGTGGATCCACTGCCTCAAAGCATACTGCTGGTATGTAATTTTTTTTCCAAACGGAAACAAACCTCCTTATTGAAGATGCTAATGCTCAAAATACAATAAAAGAGAAAAAAGAAATAACCAACGAGAGATGAAATCAAGTACAATGCAAAAACTTAGCAAGAGATTACATGCTAACTAATAGAAGAAGAAGAAACAAAACGCTCCATCTTAAACTAATGACTTGAATTGAATAGTTCTACAAATATTGGAAAGAGAGCACCAAGAGGAGGTTTTGGCTCGAGCAATCTCAAAACAGCCTAACCAATGAAGTGACTCGTCTTAAAAAATGTGATGAATCCTTTCAGTCCAGAATTATGGAAGAATGGGAAATTGACAGATCCAATAGGCAACTTCCTTGATTGGATAATCATGAAACATAAATAAACAAACCCTCTCCCATAAGGTCGATAGGAAAAAGAATATTAAATGAACAAAATAAAGATGAGAAGAAGAATTACTTACAACAACATCAAAACCGAAGATTGAAAGATCAAGTACTCTCCTAAGCCAGTTTGCAGAATTTTGGACAAGCTCAATATTCATGTCCTTGTTTTTATTATCAGAACTTTTGCCTTCTAAATGCTGCTGGCTTTCATTAGCAATGGGCAGAGATTTTAAGCTGTGCATAAAACCGATAATGTTATGTCACTTCATTATCGTAAGATGTATTATAGACCTACAAAGAGAACTAATTGAGCAAAAGTGCAACCTGTCAAAGACCAACGGTCCAACACCTTGGTTTAAATTGATCAATGCACTTATGTTCGGTGTCGACTTCTTAACTGCATAAAAAATCTTTTCACCTAGTACATAAAATTTGTATAGAGTTGATGAATGATCCACGTATTCCTGCAGTTTCAGCACCGACAATTTCCAAAAAGTCTTTAATCAATGTACCACAAGAAGAATATAAGTTAGCAGGTTAATAGAGGTCAAGGGGATAACTCGTCAAAGATCTCATGAGATTTCTCACCTGAATAATAGCTGGAAGAGGAACATCCAAATTCTTGATATCTTCAACGTAAAAAATTATTGCCTGTTACATGACAGATTACAAAAATTTCTGCTAAGCGAATGATTCTTATACTGGAGTGGCATATAGGTTATGAAAAGAACCTAATTTGAGATGGCAGAAACGTAATATTCTCCACAAAAAAGGGGGAAAAGAAAAGGTAAACATAATTCAATGTTCTGTAGGCAACCATTCAGCGTTATGCAAGATACCAGTCCAGCAAGGCACATATATTCTGCTTTTACAACACAAAAAATCAAATTAACAAATAATAATTGAAGAAAAGAAACATATAAATACCATTTTGTGAGCATCAGAAACTCCGCAAGCAACTTGCGGCTTCACTATACAAGGAAGAGATAGTTTAGCTTCAGATAGCTTTTGCACCAAGTTAGCCTCATTAAAATTACCAACCTGCATAGTTAGGCACCACGCACATAAGTTTAATAGGAGGAAACTCCACACGTTCCACACAACATAGGACAGGACCAAACAAACAATTCGTCATGCATTTACTTGGAGATTACAGGATACCAGGTCTATTGGGGTAAGAATTTTCAAACCCCTTAAATTATCTATCATATGGTGATTTTCTTAAAAAGCAGAGCGACGAAACATGGATCCACAAAATTTAATGTGTATCTCAATCACTTCTTTTTGTTCCAAAATTTTCAAGCTTTAATGATTGATGTAAATCATAAATAAGAGGCCACACGAGGAATGGCTCAGAACATTTTCATTTATCTTCCGACAGAAATCTAAGAATTGGCGACATTTGATTACCAACCTCGGATCCTTCAAATATTAGAGAAACATGACAAGAATAAGACCTTGAGAAAATAAGGACCCCTGATTATGCAGCCTTCAGATTTGAGAGCCTCCAGTCCGAGAAGAATCTGTTGAATTTCCACCCGATCCAATACAGGTTTTATATTATCAAGTGGGTCAATTACGCATAAATCTGGGTGGACTTCAATATACCTGTGCGAGCATACAAATTAAGAATTACTTAAAAGTCCATTTCTGAGTAAAGAGTTTGTTAGGAACATCATTAAGGAGGGAGGGAGGGGATCTCATAACTTATATTAGTCATGAACTGAAGTGTATGCTAGCAGGAGTTTGTTAGTCCCTAGAAATTGCATTGAAAGTACATAAACCACTGCATTATTGCCTACCTTCATCCTCTTCCATATCTTCTTTTTATAACCGACTGCCTCCTACTAACTTTTTGGCTAATGACTACTATAATCTCAGTACCCTAATAATGTTTAGAACCACCGTCTTAAAGATATTCTTGACATTACCCCATCCCAAAATACACTTTTTTCCTCAAGGCATAGTTAAACAAAGATTCAAAACAATTGTAGATGGAGAGAAAACTCGGATGACTTCTTCCCATCTTTTATCCCCTCAATTTTTTTTTTTAAATTTTGGCTAAATTATACAAAATACCCTTGAACTTTGCACTTCATGTCAAAAATTCCCCTGAACTTTCAAAAGTTGCATGATTACCCTTGAACTTTCAAAAAGAGTTCAAAAATATCCTTACCGTTAGTTTTGGACAGAAACCATTAGTGTTTTGTTTCAAAACTACCCTTGAACTCTCAAAAGTTTCAAAAAATATCCTTAAACTTAAAGAAAACAAAACTACCCTTGAACTCTCAAAAGTTTCAAAAAATACTCTTAAACTTAAAGAAAAGCTCAAAACTACCCTTACTATTAATATATGAACTGAAACCATTAATACCTTGTTCCTAAAATACCATTAAACTTACAAAAGATTGCATTAGTAATCTGATAAAACTCGGCTTATGTATTCACTATTTAGGCAAAATTGCCAAGGGAGCCAAGATTCCCTTCCCTCACAAGCTCTTCAAGCTATACTCAATACAATGCAAAAAGATGCCCGACCTTTCTTCCTCTTGGGCCCACACAGTGACAAACTCAATTCCTTCATGTTGATTTTTTACATTTAATTCACCCTCTCTTTCTCTTCCACATATATCTTTTAATGGTCGGGGGTCTATTGCTATCTGCCCCCAAAAAACCACCTTGTCCTCAAGGGGAAAATCCGGAAATTGTTCCGTAATTTGGAGGCCATTTTCCCATGTAGCGTCTTCTCGTGACATATCCTTCCACTGGATCAGAACTTCAAAGTCATTAGGAGAGAGCACTATAGCTCCAACCTTGCGTATACCGAGGACTGAATCCGGTTAAGGATGTAAGAGGCCATCGTTGTTCAGCAAAGGGGGCCTTGCAATTTTGGGCAGAACTGAACCTACTTCCTTTCGAAGTTGGGAGACATGGAAGACCGAGTGGATATTGATGTTGGCTGGTAAATCAAGTTTGTAGACCACCGGTTCGATGCGCTCGATAATCTGATAAGGCTCGATGAATCGAGGCACCAACTTAGGATGTTTGTGGATGAATAGGGTGCTTTGTCGGTAGGGTCGGAGTTTAACGTACGCCCAATCCATAATGGCAAACTCCACATCTCTTCGTTTTGTATCAGCTAGTGAACCATCCATTATTGTGTTCGAGCCAACGTGGCACGCAATTGTTTCAGCATCTCATCACAATCTTTGAGAAGGTTATCGACCATGCCTACAACAGCAGCCCCAGCTTCATACAATATTAAAGGTGGCACGGGTCTACCATAGACGACCTCGAACGGAGTCTTCTTTAGTGATGAAACAATGTGTTATAATTATATTCGGCCAAAGCTAGCCATTTTACCCACTTCTTAGGTGACTCCATAGCAAAACATCGCAAGTATGCCTCTAACCCTCTATTCACCACTTCTGTTTAACCATCAGTTTGAGAGTGATAGGTTGTACTTCTCTTCAGCTGGGTACCCACCAAACAGAATAACTCCTCCCAAAAAAGACTTGTGTACCTTGTCTCTATCTGAAATAATGTTGTTAGGTACCCCATGGAGCCTCAAAATTTCTTTAAGGAAAATCGTGGCCACTGTGGCTGCTGTGTATGGGTGTCTTAAAGCAATAAAATGGGCATATTTCGACAGTCTATCCACCACCACTAGTACAGAATTGAACCCCTCAGATTTAGGTAGGCCATCAATGAAGTCCATGGAAATGTTGTCCATATCATCTCCAGAATTGGCAAGGGTTGCAACAACCCCACGGAAGCAAGCGACAAGTACTTAGCTTGCTGGCACATTGAACAATCTGCCATGAAAGAGCGCACACGAGCCTTCATACCTTTCCAGAAGAATTCCCTTTTCATACGCTGATACATTTTAATAGCATTGTTGTGGCCTCCAATCGAATTATTATGGAATTCTTGAAGCAAAAGAGGGATCGTAGGAGAGTTAATGGGCAACACTATCCTTTGTTTATACAACAACAGGACTCCCTTCAATGAGTATCCCGTCAGACTTGGATCACCATTCTGAATACTTAGGTGAATCTTTCACAACTCTTCGTCTTGATCTACTTGAGTTATAAATATAGCAGTGTTAATGTTCTCAATGAAGCTAAGCGCAGAAAATTCGAGTGTTGATGGAATTCAAGATAAAGCGTCTGCTGCAGCATTCTCCCATCCTTTTTTGTATTCGATTACAAAGTCATATCCTATTAACTTGGCCACCCACTTTTGATATTCCCCGGCAATAATTCATTGTTCCAGCAAAAATTTAAGGCTTTTCTGGTCTGTCTGTATTGTGTATCGACGCCCCAACAGATACAATCTCCATTTTTGCACGGCCAGGACAATGGCAATTAACTCTCTTTCATATACAGGTTTTAATCGATAGGTCAATGGAAGAGCTTGACTAAAGAATGCAAGAGGACAGCCTTGTTGCATCAGGACGGCTCCCACCCCAATGCCAGATGTATCCGTTTCAACCACAAATGGTTTCGTGAAGTCGGGTAAACCCAACACGAGAACTTCAGTCATTGCTGTCTTTAAGGCATCAAAAGCCGATGGAGCTTCATCAGACCAATGAAAATTGTACTTCTTGAGTAGCTAAGTGAGAGTGGGAATGCTATTGATCCATAACGGGCTACAAACTTGCGGTAATATCCAGTTAAACCAAGAAAACCTCGCAGTTGTTTGAGTGTTGTAGGTGTCTACCACTGTTTCATAGACTCTATTTTAGAGGGATCAGCTGCTACCACTTTAGTGGAAATCAGGTGTCCCAAGTATTCAATTGTGGATACTGCAAACGTACACTTCTTGAAGTTGGCCATGAATTTGTTCTCCGATAGCAACCTTAGCACAACTGTGAGGTGTTCCACATACTCATGAATTGAGGCACTGTAGATATGCATAGGTGTGGCTTTAGGAGATCATTCATAACTAATTGGAACGTAGATGGCGCGTTACGCTACCCGAAGTGTGTAACCAAGAACTTGTAATGTCCCTCATGAGTCCTAAAAGCTGTCTTATGAACGTCTCTTGGTGTAACCCGTATCTGATGATAACCGGACCCAGACTTAAGATCAATTTTTTAGAAGACATTCGCACCTGCCAATTCATCGATGAGCTCATCAACAACTGGTCGCTTGATTAAGGGCCCGATAATCCACACAAAATCTCCAACTGCCGTCTTTTTTCTTAACCAATAGGACTGGGATGGAGAATGGGCTAGTACTTGACTGTATTATCCCCGCCGTAAGCATTTCCTCTACCAGACATTCGATCTCATCCTTTTGGAATTGGGGATAACGATAGGGTCGAACATTCACAGGACCCTCCCCGGTTTCAATTCAATGGCGTGATCATGGCGTCTAGCTAGTGGTAAACCTTTGATTGGTCAGAACATCGATTGATACCACCACAATACCTCCCGAATTTTCGGGCAAGTATTGATAAGGTTTTGGATTTCATCCGCTTCACCGTTTTTAGAGAGTCCAATCCTACCAGGGAGGTAAGAGACAATTCGACCGATTCAGCTTCTGTCGAGACCATATCTAACGTTTCCAGAGTGGGTTCGGGAACTTCCTTAGCAGTGAGCCCTTCTCCGTTCCCTTCAGCAATGATCTCTCCCTCATCATTATAGATTAAGAGATTTAACTCCTTGTTTTTGCAGCAATGGCCAGACGTGTATCTTTCGTCACAACGGTAACACAATCCCTTGTCCCTTCGTGATTGCATTTCACTGTCAGATAGATGTTTGAAAGAACCTGTTGTGAATGTTTTTCCATTGATATCGCACAAGGTTACCATATTTGACGAAGCACACAAGCTTCGATTAGGGCTGAGAGAAATAGTTTGAGCTGCCATTGGAAATAACCCAGAGTCGACGTCGATCCGATGGGCTTGGTAGTCTAGGTCATTGCTGCAGTCTGTCTGCTTGTTTTGGTGGGTTGGTTTGGGCTTGGCCTGCCTCCTCCCCATTCAATTCTTCAGGCTTCTTCAATATCCTCAATTAGCTAGGCCATCCTCATCTTCTCCTTGATACCCACCAATTTAAACATCCTCATTTCAATCAGACAGTCTTTTAGAGGCCAAGATAGTTGCTCGAATCGCCTCCGATAAGCTCGCACCGTCCCCTCCCGCTTTATGTGAGAAACTGAGCTCATCGGTCTTCCTCCTTCGCCGGCAAGAAATGCAGGAGTTGTTCTTTGAACCTTGCCCAAGAGTCCATCGGCGTCCTTTCTTCCTCCCAATGATGCCACTCCAGGGCATCCCTTCGAAACATAGGATCACAACTTCTAGCCTATCCTTCTCCATCAGGCGATTTACCACGAAATACTGCTCAACTCAGTGGAACCCTCCCAGCAGATACTCTCCCACCTCTCCTTTGAAATCTGGCATCTTAGGCTTCCGCAATCGCATATCGAAAAGAGGTACCTCTCGCTTTTCTTTTTCCATTTTACTCCCTATTCGTCCTTTGCCTTCATTCATGGGTTGTTTTCCTTTTTCCGTCAATGTTCACTCCAACAACTCGGACATTGACCCTCCATCTACCGTTCCTCCTCTTCTTGACCATGCCTCCAAGGCAGACAACATTTTCTATTCAATCGACTCGTTCATAGCCTTTATCCATCACTTTTTTTGTTGCACATTGCCCTTCCACAAATTGCTAATCCATTTCGGCAAAACGTTGATCCATTCATGCCTCCATTCCCACTTGTAGCAAGGTGAATTGTTCTTCGATCGCTATCATTCAGGCCCCCTTCTTCACCATCCCCCGAGGAAGATTGGCTCTAATATCACAATGATAGAACTCAGTTTATGTATTCACTATATAGGCAAAATTGCCAAGGGAGCCGAGACTCCCTTCCCTCACAAGCTCTTCAAGCTATACTCAATATAATGCAAAAAGATGCACAACTTTTCTTCCTCACTGCCCTAAATAGCCAGTTTTTCTAACTAACCGAATATTTCCTCTTAGGCCCACACAAACCGTTACACACCCCACCCCTTATAACAAACTCAATTCCTTTATTCACCCTCTCTTTCTCTTCTCATATATCTTTCAATGATCGGGGGTCTATCACAATCTTATATTAATTTTAAAAAAGTTAAATGTGCTCTTACTGTTTATCTACACCCCGTTATCTCCCTCTTCCATTTCCCCAATCTCCTCTACTTCTATGTACGACTTAGCATTTCTATACTAATGCTAGGAGCATTCTTAAACCTTTTTTTTTTGTAAGCTAGGAGTATTAATGCATTTGAAAATTCAAGAACATTTTCGAGTAATAAGGGTTTGTATTCATATGATTTTTTGTTTAAGGAAACGATATTCCTATGTTAATTAAAAGTAAGGATATTTTAGAAGTTTTTTAAAAAAGTTTGAGGGTATTTTTTATACTTTTGAAAGTTCAAGGGTATTTTTGTAATTTTAAAAAGTTCAAGGTTATGTTTGAAATAAAACATTAATGGTTTATCCAAAAGTAAAGACAAGGTATTCTTGAACTCTTTTTGATAGTTCTAGGGTATTTTTAAAACTTCAGTATTTTTTACACAACATGCAAAGTTCAAGGATATTTTGTTTAATTTAGCCTTTCATTTATTTTTTTTTTTACTTCTTTTAGAATAGTTCAGCCTACTTATACAACCACTCAAATATTGGAAACCCAACTACTAAAACTCAACCCCAACATTTAATTCACACCCTGTCCATCTTGTTTTGTGCTTTCGAAAGAGAATGAACGAACTCTACTATGCTTTTAAAATCCAGTCCGATGCTAATGCTGCTGCACCCTTTTCAAGACCCATGAGCCCCACTCCCTTCGAAGGTCTTCTCCTTAACACTTCACGGGGATATGTCTACTCTCTTCCATCTCCCTCTTCTTTGTGACCAACCTTCACCTTAGTCTCTACTGACTCCTGTTCACGACAATTTCTTCACTACTGAAACTCTCCAACTGTGCTTTCTGCTTAGTTTACCTTTTCTTCCTATTCAAAACATTCTCAAAAATGAGATGAGATGAACCCATTCAAGTCAAGTGGAAATTTCGATCGTTTGTGCATTCATCCTCCATCCTTCCTCAACCTAACCATATCTGCCCTTGGTAGCATTCTGTTGTGCCTTGTATCTGGTGACTCCCTCATAATTCGCTTGGTGTGCAACTCCTGACATTCAAGTTTCCACCCCTTCTGTTTCAATTTGTCCTTCTCCTTCATTCTTTGATATTGCAAGGAATCCCTCGGGTGGAATCTCTTGATTAACTCTCTCCCAGATCATCATCAATGATGCCTGTAAGGCCCCTTGCAGCTTAACTGTAGCTTCAAAGTGATAACCCTGATGTGTAGGATAAGTGGGAGGCGGTTGATGACACACTATAACCAATCCTACAAGACCACTCGTTCGCCTAACTTCTAAGGATGCCCAACAGCAGCACCAAGTTTTTTTTTTCTTCCTTTCTTTTCTTTTTGGGTGGTGAGGAAGGGGTTCCATGATCTAAAATTGTCTCAAGGAGAAATACCACCACTGATAAATTCTGCCCATAGGCATTTCCTACCAACACAAGGCAGGCTAGAAACTCAAGATGAGCTATAGTAGCTACATGAACCCAAGTCATTCTTTCCAGAATACTCGCTGGCATGCAAGACATGACTAAAACCAAGGCTAAGCACAGAAACTCCAACAAGAAACCTACCATCAACCAATAACACAGGAGCAGAAACAGAAGCCAGAATACGTAATTCGATCATTAGTTTTCCAAACAATTTTTTCTTCAAATCAATATCCACTCCCAAGGGTGCTAACAGTCTAATACCAAATTGTTATGATCTTAATCTCAAGGAAAAAAAATTACATAAATTGTATCACAATATAAAAAGGAAAAACACAGTGATATAACTTTTCATGGGTGTCCTCTTTTCCACAATGGATTAATTGCCCAAATTTTGTCTACCCACCAAATTCCATATTTGTTCTATTTATAACCACTCTGCTCCAACAACCTTCATTAGTAATTAAAACTATGCCACTATGAATATCCCAATAAAAGTCCTGATATTCCCCTTACTGTGCTCTTGATCAACCGATCCTCCTCCAAAAAAACAAAAAAAAAAAAAAAAAAAAGAACTACAGAAGATCAAAATTAATAAGGTTTGTGATAACTATCATTTATGAGGGACATTTAGACCTCATTTGGCTTGGACATTGTTGAATCTCCCTCTGCTGTCGTCATTTGTTGGCTTTAAATTGGTTGAATGAATTCTTATCATTGCCACTTCCAATCAAGTTTTTCTGGTATTCTTTCCCCTGTAAACTCCAACGTTTTACAGCTTTTATTTATTCATCAGCGGAGTTCTACATCCAGAATACTCTATACTCCATTTCTTCATCTCAACTAACGCTAATTGCATTGGTTCTGCAATATTTCTCATTTTGAACAGCAACCTTGTTAACCTTTAACACTAATTCTGGATATACCCATGGCCAGAATCAATGCTCATATATCAAATTGTTAGGATTCATTTCTTAAGAAAACAAACAAAAATGTATGACGAATGACAATATAAAAAGGACAACCCCCTAGTGTTCCACAAGCGTTCTGTGACGTCACCACTTCATATAAAATAGAAGTACCATAATTCCGGGAAATGTTTTTTATTGAATAACATGATTCAATGAATCTTAATGTTACCTTTGCAATTCCTGCATTCTACTGGAGTAGGTTATTTTGTTAGAGAGATCTGAAGAGTTGCTAAGCTCAACATATAGAATTTCATCTGTTGCTTTATGGAGAATCATGTCAACCTCAGGCAATTGAGATGATAAAGGGAGATCAAACGTCAGGGGCATGAAAATCAACCCATTGTCAGTAGGATACAGAGGAAAGGCACCCCTCTGCAACATTCAGAGAAATGAATTAATTTCAAACCAACCCGAATACAAATAACACATAAAACGCCCAGCAATAAAGGAATTAGCAAGCACTAACATAACAGTACAAAGCTGTTGTGAACAGAATGCAAGTTAAATCGAAAATCAAACTTCAACTATCAAAGGAAGAGATTACTTGATTGCGTGCCAATTAGTAAAAACGAGCAACAGAGGGATAGTCTACAGGTTGCAAAAATGAACATAAGGAAGAAGCATAAGGGTATTTCCTTCGCAAAAATACCCAAGATCTTCATGTTTATGAAAAAAGGGGAAATGGAGAGAAGTCTCTCTATCCAGAGGAGGTAGATTGACCCTGACCCATTCGGTGCTGAATAGTCTCCCTTGCTACTTTTTCTCCCCCATGAGAGTCCCCTTGAAGGTGATTAATCATTTACAAAAAATCATTAGATATCCTGTTTGGATCGGTGGTGCTTTTAAACTGGTCTCCCACTTTGTGGCTTGGAAATGGACAACATTACCTACTCAATACAGAGGCCACAAGATTGGTTCTCTCCACCAAAGAGGCCAAATGGTTATGGAGATACACCCATGAGGAGGAAACCTTATGGAGAAAGTTATTTGTGCTATCTATGGTACGATCATAGGGTCGGGCTTCAAAAATTTCTAAAAGGAAAGGAAGATAGCGACTGTGGTCCGATATTTTTCTTGAAGGGAATTGGGAGTGGATTTTCTCGTATTTGGTCGTATTCCAAACTATAAAAATGAGAGGCAATGAGTAAAAAATTATAGCATTACACAATCAATAATGGAGTTTTGGACCTGCAATTGCATCCTCACTTTCTGACTACCCTTCTAATAAATCGAAACCGATAACTACATCGAAGCTAACTCCCGGACTAAGGTACATGGTCCAATTATGAGTCTGAAACTCAGACGAGTTACAACCATTGTGGTTTCTTCTTCCGCGATGGCTAAAGAGGTCTTGCAAATGAACAATCAGTTTTTGTGTAACAAAGCCATTCCAGATGCATTGAAAGCTCATGGCCATGACGAAACTAGATTTGTGTGGATTTCTGTTGCTCCTCTCTGGAGGAACGTTAGCAAAATTTGCAACAATATGTTGTTTGCGGGAAAATTCTGGATTCCAAAAAGAATCTTCGTCGGAAGAAAGTGGAAGAGCTAGTGGAGATTGTTCGGAAATGTGCATTGAAAGGCGAGGCAGTGGATGTAGGGAGGTTAGTGTTTGCGACTACGTTGAATCTACTCTCCAACACAATTTTCTCTGTTGATTTAACAAATCTGAATTTTGAATTAGCAAGAGATTTCAAGAAGTATGTGTCGGAAATGATGGAAGCAGCAATGGAGGAAGCGGACATTTCGAGGCTGCCATATCTACAAGTGGTGGTGAGGAAACTTTCCGATTACATCCCGCAGCTCCATTGTTGCTACCGCACAAGGCGCAACAAGAAGTGGAAATTGCAGGTTTCACAATCCCTATAGATGCTCGGATTTTGGTAAATGCATGGGTGATTGAAAGAGATTCAATGAGTTGGGAGCATCCGGAATCGTTTGAATTGGAGAGGTTTTTGGGATCGAACATTGATGTCAGATGGCAAAGCTTTGAGCTTATTCCATTTGGCGGAGAGAGGATTTGCCCGGGACTGCCATTGGTGATGACTGTGGTCCGATATTATGGACATACGTTTTTTTCAGCTTTGTAGATTTTGTGGTGGGAAATAGTAGGCGAATCAAGTTTCCAGGAGGACAAATGGTGGTGCAAAATCTCTGGCTACCAAATTCCCTTATATTCATTACAATTAAAAAAGACGTTTCCATTGTTGACTTTTGGGTCAGTGATCAACAAACTTGGGACTTGGGGATTAGAAGACCTCTTTCTGATAGAGAGTTGCAGAATGTAGTGACTGCTCGATTTCCTAAACATTTGGGCTGTGGAAACGGAAAACAATAGTGACAAAAATGTGGACAAACCCATCTGGTAGCTTTACTGTTAAATCCAATTTCTTGAATCTAATAAAGAGGGAGTCAAATCTATATGTGTCACTGATTAACTTGGTTTGGAAATTCAAAGTCCCAAACAAAGTTAATCTTTTTGTGGTCCCTAGCTTATAAAAGCCTGTATGTACCGCTGATTAACTTGGTTTGGATGGGTTTTATATAGTTGTTTCTTCCAGGGAGGGGTAACATCTACCCCTTGCCCTTGGGTTGTTCCCTTTCTCTTTTCAGAATACATAACAACAACAAAAACAATAATTGGCAGAACTAAGCAGTTTGGGGAAAAAAATGGTGCGTTCATATATATAGAGAGAGAGAGAGTTACTAATTGCCAATGATTTGAGGAATGTTACCAAATTGATTCTAGTGGTACAAAGTAATAGAGAAACTAAGTTCCCGTGAAGCACATATATTCTGATACTTGTACTAAAGTACTTTCCCAAATAACCAATGCAACAAAACATAAACAATACCATACAAAGGATCAATCATATTGTTTGTAAGACAATCAACTTAGAAGAATGCCTATATATATTTAAATATATATAAGAATGCTCACCTTAGAAAAATCAAGTTCACGTGAAGGCTTCATTGTGTAACCAACTACAAGGATGCTACTGTCAACTGCCTGTTAGCAATGTGAATTGGAGAGGCCGATAAGAGATGTAGGATACTAGATTTGATTGAAAAAAAAATGATAATAATAAAAGAAAATAAAATCTACACGATGATAGAACAATATGTAGTAATCAATTGCTATCCAAGGCATCAGATTAACATGATGTCCATTTACAACATAACTGAAACAAATACCTTTTTTAGAATAGAAACAAGATTTTCATTGATTTAATGAAATGAGACTAATGCTCAAAGTACAGAAGAGGAAACAATCCAAGGCACCTTACACTTTGAATACACGTCCAATTTTCAATTGTTGGTGGTATAACTTTGACTTTCGATTTTTCCTTTTCTTGTTATTGCAGATTTCTGACTTTAGAGTCTCAGAATAGCTTCAACACATTACCACATTGATGCAAGTAAAATATTTGACAATCATCAAGAAACAGAGTCATTACCACAGGATCCAACTCCTACAACTAAAACCAAGACATGTGGGTTCTCCCAAAGCCTTTACAAGAGAAACCCTCCAAATGGTTGAGATTCCAAAAGTAAATCGGAAGAAACAATCCAAGTCAAGAGGGAAGTAACCTCTAAACTCACCCCAAAGATCTCACAAAATAGCACACACCTCAACAAGCCATAAAAATTGGCCCATTTTCACGAAAAGGCTAACTGAGGAGGAACTCTTCCCATATCACTATCATCCCTATGACAGGCTAACATGAAGCCAAAAGTCTGGACTTGGAAGAAACAATCTCAATCAAATCAAAACTTGGAAGAAACATCTCCACATAATATGATCCAAGTCTTCCTCTACCTTCCGACACATAATGCAACAAATAAGCCCCCACAAACGCTGTTAACTTCCTCAACAACCAATCCAGAAAAGATGATTTACAAGAAAACTCACTCGAAAGGTCCAAGCTCTCTACACAAAAATCTCTTCTCCTAATCCTAAAGCTGCATTCCCCAATCAAAGACAGGCGAGAGGAAACATCAGCCACTTCTCTATCAGTCAGCGACCGTCTAAAACTAGAAGAAAAAGAACCAAAGCTTCGCGTCCAGACCATAAAAAGTCACGAAATGATTTTTAAGGAGGACGAGGAAACAAAGAGCAAAGGGATCTATCCCCCACCCATTAATTCTCCCAGAAGTATGTTCTTTCCCTTACTCCACCACACAATGGACAAGGCAAGAAAAAGAGGGGAGTTCATAAGAAATATCTTTTCACAGATACTGGAAGGTGACTTTAACAACTCCACCCGACAACCACTCAAAAGGGTGAGGGCATACTCGCTCTCAATAATCCTATGCCAGAGAGTCTTAGGCTCAAGGGAAAAATGCCAAGGCCTAAACCAACAAGGCTTTGTTTGGAGTTTTTAAATTCCCAATTTCTAAGACTTCTCACCAGTGTCTCATCTTACCAGTTCTACCCCTTAATATCAACCCCTTCCTAGGAAATTATGCTTGAGCTTCTCGATAATCTTGCATATCAAATTACGGGCTCTGAACAGTGAGAAATAGTAGATAGGGATGCTACTTAGAACAAACCAAATAAGCATCAATCTACCAACTTTGGAGAAGAAGTGCTTCCAAGAGGCCAATCTTTTCCTAACCTTATCCACCACCAAATTCCAAAACGAGACAGTCTTGTATTGCTTCCAAGAGGGAGCCTTAAGTAGGAGGAGGGAACAGAACCTACTTCACAACTCAACCCCTCAACCCAACTCCTGAGCTTCTGCGAGAAAAATTAATACCTATATCTTAACACCTACCCCTATTGATCCTAAGCTCTAACATGGCTTCAAAGAAGGCCAATATGTGTGTGTGTGTGTGTGTATTGTGTTAGTGCAGCCTAACTGACATGACTTTAAAGAAGGCTAAGATATATAATGCAGCCACGTCAGGCCCTGACATGGTTTAAAAGAAGTAGGTTATTTTCCCTCCTCCTACTTTGGTTTTTATTGTGTTAGTGCGGGAGTTTTCTTCCCTTCTCAACCTATATATGTGTGTGGGTGTGTGTGGCTTTTTATTGACTTGATGAAATTACATAACGGTTTCTCCTGCTATTTTTACATTCTCTTTAGTTTATTTCTATATTTTCGCATGGAAAGTTAAGTTAAAACCTCACTTTTTACCTAAATTCATCTCCATAATTGATGCTCCATGTAAATTACTGAAAAAGGTTGGTACCATAGTTTTTTACACCTTCAAGAAAGTAGATTAAACTAATAGTCCTAAATAGACATGATAACCTCAGTTTCTCATTTTCTTTATAGAGAAGCATATTAAAATGAATCTAATATTATCAGAACAAAAGGACAAGAGAGGGAGTACCTTCCTATTTAAGCGACAGATGCTCAAAGGCAACTCTTCTAGCTTGCTAATACAAATCATTCCCAAATTTTCACATGCACTGTCATCTTGAACATCTGAAAGCAAAGTACCATTGTCAACCACATCACACTAAAGTGTTATTGTACTGTCTTGCTTGAGTAGCCTCAAATAGCACGAAAAACCAATCATTTCTCCCTTTTCATTTTCTTTTATTAAGTTGGCATACAGCAGCAGGAAAAAAATCCAATGAACTATAGGATATGTCACAGCTAACAGTAAAGTTTAAACTACAAACAGAATTTCTCTGCAATCTTTTGTAACTTTTAGTACAGGAGAATTCAATGGAGGTCATATGGACCGATAATTTCTTTGTTTCTTCCTCTAGGAATATACACCATAGAAATTTACCTAGCATAGTCCTTCAATCATTTCAGTCATAGAATTTTAATGGTAACATGCAAGGCCTTGGACATGGTCCATCATCTGCTAGTTATTGGCTTCTCAGTTCTCACCCAAGAGACCCACACTACAGAACTTCAAGGCTGTTGACAATCAAATGCGCATGGAGAATTTATTCAAAGATTAGCCCTACCATTTGTCTTCCTTAATTTCAACTATTTTTCTTTTATTAAAAAGACAAATACTCATTGTTAGAATTCAAATACAATCATTGACCAAAGCATAAAATTATAAATACCCATTAAAGAAATAAAAAGAGTAGAAGGATTTGAAAGAGGTAACCACCAAGTAGCACTTGCCAAATCCCACCTTTCAAACCAATCTAAGACTTTTCTTTCGAAGCTTATTGGCTCTTGTCAAACCAAATACTCTAAAGAATTATTTTTACAAATTAATGCATATTCCATGATCATTTAACTTTGATTCTAAACTTTTCTCCACACAGAAGCTGGACTCGAAATATATACTCCTTTAAACTTTTTTAAAAAGTGATAATTAAAGATCTTGAAGATCTTACCAACCTAAGAAGTGCTGACACTAGACATACACAGAGGACGGGTTATATATATGAAACAACATGGACATGATGGAAATGAACATTGTGGGACGTTTTTGTTTTCAAATTTTTTTAAATCTATGAATATATGTTTTCATGTTCAATACTTGAAAAAATATGTGGCCATATACATATATCTTTAGAAGAAGAGGTCAACTTAAAATTTCAAGTTTATTGTGATCTCAGCTAACCACATCACATAATCAAGAAAAAGGGACCAGTTTCTGAAAATAAGGAGAAAAGAAAGGAATATGGTAATGCTTTAGTTACAAAATATATGTATATATAAAATTAAAAATAATAATAATAAATAAAAAGAAAGGAAGAAAATGAAAGAGGGAAGTGGGGTGTGGTAGGGCAGTTTGTCGGTTCCACTAGGGCTTTTGAGAATTAATTTTGGGGAGGGAGAAAGAAAACGTACTTCTTCAGAGGTCATCTCCCAGTAAACAATGTCCTCTCTCCAGTATGAAGATTGAAGAGAGAAAGGAAAGCTCTCTCTTTCCCTTCATCAAACCAGTAAGAAAACTTATTTGTTCTCTGTCTATGAAATTTCAGAAAGCTCTCTTCCTTAACTGTTTGTATTACGAGGAACTCACTACAATACTTGATTCCTCTCTTTGTGTGACTTCTGCAAAGCCCTTTTAATAGTGACCTTTTTCATCCAAAAGGAGTTGTCACCATCATTTATCTTATCAAGGAAACTTAAATTCATGTAAACAATAAAGAGGTCTGGAAGCATATCAAGAACTAGACTACAATCAACTTCTCAGAGAATTCAAAAGAATTCAGCACTCCTCTAGCTCTAACTTAATCTCCTTTTGAATCGAGTTCTATTACAAAGATCTTCTGCTCAATCCTACATCTACCCACAGAAACAAAGAGCCCATAGTAGCTCATTCTGGAAGAAGAAGCCATGAAAGAACCATGAATGTCGAATAAAAGGAATAAAATTGTACTCACTCAAAACAACAACGAGCCATCCCTGATCAATTAGGTGATTGATATCATCCTTCCTCTCACTTGAGATGACATACAAGATAGAGTTGCAAACATCCCCCCATGATAGCATGATTTCATTAATATCATCTTTTGTCAAAAATGCACTCAAGGAGAAGAAATCGATTGAGTGAGACTCTGCTTTCTCTTTGATAATATCCTATAACAAGATGATATTTATATCAATAGCTATGTAAGAGTAACAATGTCTACATATTGCATAGTAGGATAGTAGGAGGGTCATTTTCGACATCAAAATACTAATAATAAAAACTATTGGAACTTCTGGATATTCAACTACCAACAAGCAACATGATTTCTTTTTTCAAAGAGAGCAGCTTATTTAAATGTTATCTGAGTACTGCAATAATTTCTTAGATGTAGAATTATGTCAACATATCACATCATTGTCCTCATAGTATGCTTAGGAAAGGGGTATCCAAACAAAGTAAAATGAAATCCACCTTACAATCTGAAGAGTCCAACCTGGAAGAAATTCCCTGCCAAAATGAAAACCAGTTGCCAGGTCAATTATTAAAATGATATCATAAACAACAGAGTTTTATACAGCAAACGTTGATCAAAGTATAATTATTCTAATCTATGATGTAGGAGTCTCGTTCATTTAAGGGATGTCCAGAATAGTTCTTGGTCAAACTTTTCCTAGCTGGCTTAGTTTTGCCTTCATGTCATTTTCCACCTTTTACTAATTTAGATAAGGGGTGTGCGTATTTGGAGTCCTAATTCGACTGACGATTTTTCATTTTAATCCTTTGTTCTTTTGCTGGTCAACCCCTCTCTCTCTGAGTCCCTAGCTTTGCCTTTTTCTAGAAGGGGATCCACAAACAAGTTTTCTTTTTTTTAACAGCAAACAAATGTTTCCTTCATTGATAAAATGAACAAAGACTAATGCTCAAAGTCGAAGTACAACGAAACCAAACTAAAATACTAAAACTACCAAAATGAGTTCAACAAAAAGAAAAGGACTAAACCTAAGAAATAAAATCAATTCAGATCAAACGTGAAGAGGTTTGAACTCGAGTTGAAACGAAGCGTGCAATCCAAGGAAGAGACTTATCCTGTATAAACTGCTAAACTCTTTCAAACCAAAGCAGTAACATAAGAACTTTAACACCAACTAAGCTTGAGAACATGCACACAAAACAAAGATGCAGCAAGATTATGTAATCAACCAAAAGAAGAGGGTAGGAAGCTGGAGAATGAAGAACCCAAAAGATACAACATCCTTTGACTATCTTCAAAAAGAGATAATCCTTGAAAGAGATCCTTCAACATCCTTCGACTATCTTCGAAAAGTGATCCACGGACAAGTCTAACACATTGGACTAGGTGTCAAGGAAGGTGCCCAATTTGATTGGTCTATTGTGTTACATTCTTTGTAGGAGGGAAACAGATGATCTTGGTCATATTCTTCGGAGTTGAGATCTAGCTAATGCAGTTTGGGATTGATTTCTTAAGGAGTTCGATCTTGACTTGGCTAGCACATTGATGTGGCTTAGTAGCTTCGTTTTCTCTTATTTGTTCTTATTAGAAATTGATATAAGTGCCCTTTATTTAGGGTGGTAATGGCTTAGTGATCTTGCCCAGAGAAATTTTTAAGGTTAGTAGTCTAGTTAGTGAACTGCACAAGTAAAATTAATACCTCAAGTTTTATTCAATAATGCCCAAAAATACAAGAGGCTACCATATTTATAGACGTGGCAGAATACCAGGATATAACTAGTAGCGAAGGTGAATGGTTAGTAAATTAGATCCTAACCACTATAGATACAAGAACTTGACCAAGAATTTAAAGAAACAAAGCTACTTGATAAAGATTAAAAAGAAACCAAGAAGTAATACAAGAAAAGTCAAGAAAGGTCAAGAACATCAAGATGATCCTGCGTCAAATCCTTCCCCCCCAAAGAAAAACTCGATCATGAGATTAGTCAGCCATGGAAAAGTCGTCAAGGGGAATGATAATCAAAGAGATCTGAAACGTTGAGTGATGGACTAATGGGCAAAGGGGGAAAGTCAAGTTTGTAGGCACTACAAAATCTGAAATGAGCTAATCTTTTTACTAGTCATCTTGGTATGGTGTCCGGCGTGAAGGCTTCATTTCCTCAAATGGAACATGACTAGATCATCACCAACTTAAAAAATCTAAGATCTTATGTGAGCATTGACATTCTATTTCTACTAAGCATTGGATTCCTCGAGATGGCAGTGAACTTCTTCATGAATTTCCTTGATCCTACTTGTCATATGATCTGATTCAACACTAAGATCAATATTAGAAGGAAGGATAGATAAGTCCAAAGTGATATGATTTGCTTCAACACTGAGGTCAATATCAGAAAAAAGTAATTTGTGGGAGTTTAGTGTAAACTATCTCAAATGGTGACTTCCCGTTGATTGATTTGTCATATGATTAAAAGCAAATTCTGGCTGAGCCAAGACAAGATCCCATCTCATTGGTTCAGTATATCACCACTTAAACATCGAATTAAGTTCCCCAAGGTTCTATTTGTCACCTTTGTTTGATTATTAGTTTGGGGATGGCTTGAAGTGCTAAAAAGTAAACCTGTTCCAAATCTTTTCCACAAGGACTAACAAAAAAAACCTCATAAATTTTACATCCCGATCAGAAACAATAAACTTTGGATATCATGAAGACAGTCAATTTCTAGAAAAAAAAAAAATTAGAATAGCAAGATTCAAAGAATCAGCCTTTTATCTTGCTAAAATGATCAACCACAACTTGAATAGAATTATGGCCCCCATTGTGTCCTAGGAAGTCCTAGGATAAAATTCATTGAGAGATCTTCCAAAATGGAGTGTGGGATTGACAATTGGCAAACATGTATAAAGTCCAGTATTTTGGCTAGAACTCTTAAAGGTTTGGCAAATATAGCAACATCTTAAAAAAAATTGGTTACATCTTTTTTTCAATTGTGGCCAAAAAAATCTTGAAGAATTTGACGTAGCTAAACCAGCCAAATGAGTGTCCCTAGCATAGGCAAATTTAGATTATTGGAGAAATACTAGAATTTGAAATCGAGGGTGCACGTGAACCAAATGGGCATAGTGGGGAAGTCTCTTACAATGCCAAGAGTGCACAGGTAACTTGAAGGGTGTTAGCTTGAGTCATTTAGCCCATATAGTTGAGAATAGTTAAAGTTTTCAAAGAGGCATGCCAATCCCAGAACCTAATGCACAGTAACCAAAAACGCTAGCATTGTCATAATTGATAGCATGTCAATCCTTAGTGAGGCCCAAGTGATTAAGACTAAAAGTATCCCCAGCCCTGTAAAATTGGTTGCCATAAGAAAATGATGGAGGCTAAAGTTTCAGACAATCTTATTCTTGACAGTGCAAACAGTTAATAATCACTTACAAGAGTATGACCACATTACTCAAAGCAAGCTGCCTACACTTCATTAATCAAGGACTAAGTCACCATCACTCAAGTCTCAAGCTACCAACCTAGCTCAGTACACAAGTTCAATTCACATAGGCTCATCACCAGTCGAGGAACCAACCCAATGGTGAGCTCCCATAAGGTGTTAACTGATTTTATTATGTAAGGAACCTAGGCTCGTCAAGTCCAATAGCATCCTACAGAATCCCTAGCATACACCCCAGTTTTTATCAACGGGCTGGTGGGGAAGATCACAGAATTGATCAGACAATAACTATTGACGTTATCAATTCAAGGTCAATTTTCCTTGAAGGGAGGGGTAATGACACGGGAAGGCTATGATCATTTGATGGGGGTTGTACAAAACAATTCATTCCTCCTCTACCATTTCTTTTTGTCTCTTCTCTGCAGGCAAGCCAGGTACACCAGTCTATCAGCGCTTACACTTTAAACTAAATAATAATTGAACACTATTGTTTACCCACTCCCAATTTCATACCCATAATGTATATGTTCCATCCTGTGAACCAAATGAACATATGATTCAGAGAATATTGAGAAAACATTGAATAGGTTTAACATTAATTCTGTTTCAAATTTGTCTTCTTTCTTTCCCCAATTTCATGAGTCATAATCATGATTATTAAGCAAAAGACAAATGGGAAGCGTGTCTAGAAGAACATAAACATAAACATATCACAATAAGGAAAATGAAGAACATCGATCCCACTTGTATACTCAAATTTTATAAACAAAATCAAATGTGCAGTGGGAAAGTGAGAGATACCGTTCGAAACATGGAATAACGGAGGTAGCGGAGGAGAGCATCGGCAGCGGGTCGTAGTGAATGCTTGGGATTGTTGCCACCAGAACTGATAAACAGTACAGAATCATCCAGTATTACTCCCTTCACCGCTTGCCCAACCATGATTGAAAGAGTAGACAATTGGAAGAAAACAGTACAGAATCCTCTAGTATTCCATTTACTCCCTTTGATTCAGTTCATCGCCGACGCCAACCCATCCATGTTCGCCGCAGTTTTGCCTCATGGAGACGAGGTTCAAGTACAAAGGTGGCATCCTGTACCTGTAAAGAAGGCTGCCAAGTTGCACTTTTTATTGGGTTTTTTTTTCCCTAAATTATAAAAAATGCCCTTAAATTTTTCACAGAAATAAATATGTACTTATGAAAGTTCCAAAATATTTTTATCATGAAATTCGAGAAATTATTTTAAATTACAAATTACTTTGTTTAAAACGAAAAGGATTTAGAATGAATGTATTTAAGATTTTATGTTTTGATGGTAACTGAAAAAAAAGAAAGTTACTAATTTATTAATATAAACTTTTAACTATAATGTGTTAATAATAAATTAGAATCGAATAGATTTACATCTTTATTTTAAGTGTAAGTTGAATTCTTAGCCAAATTTCGAAAACAAAAACAATTTTTTGAAAGTTGGTTACTAAAACCAGACTTAAATAATTTATTTTCAAATCCTGTAAAATCTGAACATTTTAGTCCGAATTTTTTTAGTAAAATAGGGTTTGAAATCACTTCAAATTTTAAAATCTTTCTATTTTTTGTGGTTCCCAACAATGGAATTCAATTGAAATTCATTATCAACTAAAATTTCTCAAAATCATGAAGTTCCAAATATATCATTAAATCTTTTAAAAAAAATTAAAACTATCTATACCTAATTCTAGATGAAATCATTAGAGCCTTTGATAAGAGATTTTGCAGGATGAAAATTGATACAAGTATGTAAAATCTATGTTTACGGTTTCCAAATTTTAGATGAGGATTTTTTTTTTTTCTTCCAAAACTATATATAATTTCATTTTAGATATAGTTAATTAATTTTAATTTAAAAAGATTTTCATTAATATAAATATTTATTTTAAACCATTTGTTTAACTTATTTTTACAATAAAAATTTATTAAATAAATATAATTACTTTAAAAAATTATGAGGTAACGGTTCGGGTTCAGTTGGTGACAAAACCGAATTTTAAAAGAAAATTATGAGAAACCGAACCGCATCAATTTGAAATTCACTTTTTTATAATATATATACTTCTTTTTTTTAACTTTTAGCTTTCTTTCTTTTTTTGTCCATTTTTGTTTCAGCATTTTTTCTCCAAAAATTCTTAATTATTAAATTCTTATTAAACAATGCACCTCATGAAAAAAAAAAAAAAAAAAAAAAAAAAAAAAACATCCCAGGAAACAAATGCTCAAATATAAGCATTTACATAGTTAGAAACTAAGGGCATGTTGGATAACGTTTCTGTTTCTTGTTTCTTGTATCTATTTCTCATTTTTCAAGAAGTTCCAAAATTTGAGAAACGTTCCTAAAAATGGGGCCAAAATTGCCGGTTTCGTTTCTATTTTATTTCAAATTGTTCTTAAAATATATCATAAAAGGAACTTTACTTATTGGTGTGAAACTATGTTCAATTCACTTTTCAATTCCATAAACTTTACTTATTGGTGGAAACTATGTTCAATTCACTTTGCAATTCCATAGTCTTGGAATCAAATTTTATAGGGGACTTTTTTTTGTTTTATTTTTCTTTCTTTCTATATTTTCTTTTTCTCTATATTTTTTATATTTCTTTTATTTATATTTACTTTCTTCTTTCTTTCTTTTATATTTCTTTTTTCTCTATTTTTTTTATATTTATTTTCTTTTTTATATTTTCTTTGTCACTATCTTTTATATTTCTTTTATAATTATTTATTTCTTTTATTTATATTTATTTTCTAGAGTCTTTTTAAATATAAAAAAATATATTTAAAAATAATTATAGCAAAAAAAATTCAAAAACGCAGTGTAAATATTTTTGAAATTTTTCTATTTATAAGAATTTTCTTTATTTTCTGTATTATTTTTTAATATCTATATTTTAATCTAATTTTGAATTTTGAATTTTGAAATATTTAGATTTATATATTATTTTGATTTTCAAATTTCAAAATTTCACTAGGGTTATTTTCAAATATAGGAAAATGAACCAAAATATATATAAATATAGCAAATTTAATTTTGAATTTTTGAATTTTCAAATATTTAGATTTATATATTATTTTTATTTTCAAATTTCAAATTTTCACTAAGGTTGTTTTCAAATATAGGAAAATGAATCAAGATATTTACAAATATAGCAAATTTAATTTTGAATTTTGAATTTTCAAATATTTTGATTTATATCTTATTTTGATTTTCAAATTTCAAATTTTCAATAGGATTGTTTACAAATATAGGAAAATAAACCAAAATATTTATAAATATAACAAAATTTCACTATCTAACAGTCTATCGTAAATAGACTGTGATATTTTGCTATTATTTATAAATATTTTCAATAGTTTTGTCATTTAAAATAATATTCTTTTTCAATATGTATATATAAATATTTTTTTAATTTTGAATTTTAAATTTTGCTAAAACGCATTTTATATAGGTTTAAAATTCATATATTTTTTTAATTTTTCTGACATACAAAACTAATTATAATTTTATAATAATATAAATTTTGTTTACTAAGATAGTTATTTAGGTTCCTTTTAATATTTTTACAACCACGACATTTACATAATAATATATTTGAGTTAGATTTGAGACTACATCATTTAAAATTTAAAACAAATGACTTGAGTGAGAAATAATATTGTAAATCAAATTTTAGCAACATATGAATGATAGAAACAATTGTATTATCGATATTAATTTTACTTTGAAACTTATGTGTATTCGATAGTTTAAATTTTTTATAACTATTTTTATACTTTAATGCATGGTATGTATCTTTTTATTTTATATAATTAGATTATAGTTAAACTATAAAATATGGAACAAAAATGTAAGGGAAAAAATACAAGAAACGAGAAACAATAAATAGTTATCAAACAAGTTTTTGTTCTTGTTTCGTTTTTCCAAGAAACAGGAAACAAAAATAGTTATCAAACATATTTCTATTTCTTGTTTTCTCTTGTTCTCAAAAACGAGAAAACAAGAAACAAGAAACAGGGAACGAGAAACAGGAAACAGGAAACGGAAACGAAATCAAACGCGCCCTAAGAATTGGCAAATTTTTCTGTGAATATTAAAACGATAAAACCAAACTGTGAGAGAGGGATCGTTGTTTGTTTTGTGAAGGATTTTAGTCCCAATTCCAATTTTCACAAATTTATATTAAATTTGAAGAATAATTTTTTTAAAAAAATGTTTGGTTCAGTTTAAATTTGATTTTCAAAATTGAACAAAATCTAACCGAATAATTCAGTTTCAAAATTTCACTAAACTACACTGCACTACTATTTTTGGTTTTATAGAGTTTTTGGTTCGATTTTTCAAAGGAAAATTTTCCAAAATAGAAAAATAAGAACAACTATTTATACAAAATAACAAAATTTAATCTTCTTTGATAAAAGCTGATAGAAGTCTATAAGTATCTATTAGTGATTGAAACTGATAGAAGTTTATAAGTATCTATTCGTGATATAAACTTATATAGAAGTCTATCATTGATATTATAGTGATAGAAACTGGTACAAGTTTATCACTGATAGACGCTGATAGAAGTCTACTAGTGTCTATCATATATATATATATATATATATATATTGCTATTTCTATAAATAGTTTGACATTTTGGGCACTTTTGGAATTTTTTTGCTATAAGTGTAAATACTTTTAGGATTTTTCTATTTATAAAAATTTTTCTTGACATTTTTTCTATCTGTGAAAATTTCCCTTTTTCAAAACAATTCAATTTCTACAGTTTCAATGACCTTTAAGTTATTTACATAAATTATTAATTAGTTAGCTAACAATATCTTAAATATATTTAATTAATAAATTAGGCTTAATTAAATTTAGTTCGTACAAAAATTTATTTTTGAATAGTAATAATTTATTACCTATTATTTGTTATGATCAAACAATTATTTATTGAAATTAATTTTAATATGATCATTAATTATGAACATAAAATCATTATTATAATATATTAATTATTGATTGTAATTAATTTATATTACTTCATTCAATATTAACCTATCACATTTATGAAACTTAATATTAATATTCTTTATTAATTATGTTTGTTAACATATCATATTTTATCCCATTTTTTTCACTTTTTAGATAATATGTTGCTTATTAAAATATTTTTTTCTTATATTTTAAAAATATTATATTATACAATTAAAATTAAAATGATTAATGTTGGATTTAATTAATTATAAAAATGATTAAGTATAAATTAAAATTAATATGACATTCATTAAATGTATTAACTAGTTAATTTTAATTTTAATTTACTTAATTTTTAAATATTTATAATTAAAATAATTATTGATTTTTAATTAATTAATTAATTGTTATCAATATATTGAATGATATTTATTATTTAATTAATTAATTTATTAAAAATATATAAGATTGTCCCGCTTAATTTAATAAATTAAATAAAAACCTAATTTTTATTCATAAAATTCTGATAGTATTTCTCATGCACAACCAAACATTCATCTTTAATGGCCAAACATCTCATTGTTAGGCATCTTATTCTCATACATCCTTTATTCCAAAACATCTATAAAACCTTAAACTAACCGACCACTTAATGGTTTGTTTCAATAAAAGCATGAATTTCTAAAAGTATAAAAAACACTTTTGTGGTTAGTATATGAACTTTAAAATTAAAATAAATGAATAAAAAGATTAAGTATACTGATCCGATTTTTTGAAATTTTCTTGAATTTAAAAATAACATATTTTAAAATAAATTACATAGATATCCTTATTTTTTTTTTCATATAGATGCTCTCTTTTTTTTTTCTCATATTTATTCCGTTCTTACACCAATTCTTCAAGCAACCAAAATTTAAAAATCTCACAAAATTCTAAAATCAAAACATCCCCTTAAAACATACCAAAACGATAAATAGTCATATAAAAAATGTATTTGGCTATTAACATATACTCAACTACTAATGTATAACCTTGTTAAAACATTTAAATTCTAAGATTCGTTTGTGTTTTCATTATTCTTTGTCTTCTTGTTACAGTCTAAATACTTTAACTGAAGTAGTTAGTTTTATTCAATTATTTTTTTTTAGATAAACAAATGTCAAACAATTGAAAAAAAATGGGAATGAGGGTATATATTGAAGAACAGAAGAGATGGGAGGGGGGGAGGGGGGATTTTTTAACTTTTTTTTTCTTTTAAGTTTATGGGTATTTTAAAACTTTTGAGGTATTTATGACACAATACAATAATGGTTTTCATCCAAAACGTATAGTAAAGATATTTTTAATTTTTTTAAAAAATTTAAAAGTATTTTTCAAACTTTTGAAAGTTCAAAGGTAACAAAGAACAAAATTTAAGGGTATTTGATATTTTGTGCAATTTAGCATTTTCTTTTTGCAAAAATCCTATTACCATATTGAGTTGGGACAGGAAGTAGACAAGAAACACACGATTGCGTAGTTTATATATATATATATATATAGAAAAAAATGAAATCAAGACAAAGCAACTTCATTTGCAAATGAAATAAAGGTTATTTAATACACAATTAAATTTGTTACACGTGATCTTAATGTTTGGATTTATGTCCTAAATCTCGTAGTCCGTAAATTGTAAACAAATTATTGAATAAATAAAGTATTATTCATTTTCAAATAAATTAAGTGTTATTTATTATTTGCATGACTCAAATCCAATAAACTAAGATCCAGTATGTGGTTTGTTGGTGTTGACAATCAACAGTCGGAAGCAATTTGGATATTAAGCACTCTAATTCTATTAGTTTTAGCAATCAAGCAAGCATGTTCATATTAAGGAAATAGGGTTTCTGAAGTATACATTTGATGAACTCTTCAAATTTTACAAAATCTGGCTTGATCTTTTCTCCAACAAATTGTAGACAACCATTTAATCTTTCTAACTATACTTTTGGCCCTTAGATTAGATTGTGGAATCCAAAATGAGAGTGAATTTAGAAAATTTTGGAGGATTTTTCTGGTTTTGGTAGCCAAAGGATGAAGAACCCTTTCTTCTTAAAAAAACACAACCTTTTTCCAAAACTCTCCAGCTGAGATTCTCTACCTCTTTTTATGAAGAACCACATGCAATTAAATTGCATTTCAATTTGACACCAAAACATGCACAATTGGGAGTGGAATTTTAGGTGTAAGAATAAGTGGAAACACTGGGATTTTCCCATTCACTTCCATTTTTCATTTCAATTGAATTTAATTAAAAAATTCAATTTAATTTGAAATCTAATTTCAAATTTAAAATGAAAATAATAATAATAATATATTAATTCAATAATTAATAAATAAATTAGTTTCAAAGAAAATTAATTCTATAATTAATTTTAGGATATTTGTAATAGATAATAGAATAAGAAAAAAAATCTAAAAATATATTACATCTTTAAAATATTTGCAAATAAATGAGTTGACTAGTCAATCCTTGATTTTTTTTTTTTTAATTTTCAACTTTTTTTAGTCTTTTTATTTTCTTTATTTTCTTCTATTTTTGCTTCTTCCCTCCTGCTTTTGCTTCTTCCATTTTTTTAATTTTATTTTATTCTTTCCTTCTTCCCTTTCTCTTATTTTAAATTTTTTCTTTCATTTATTTGAATTTTTTCTTCTTTTCTCTTTTTTGTTCACAAGAATTATGTGGCTGAGTTTCGTACCCAAGATTTGAAAGTATTCAATTCATAAGTGACTTAACACCAACAAGCCAGTCATCAAGTTTGATTATTATAACAAATAATAAATATAAATAGCAAATGAAAGTCTATCAGTGATAGCCTATAATATTTTATATCATTGATAGCTTAATTTTTTTTATTATATTTTCATAGTTAATAACCACTTATAGAAATCTATCATTGATAGCTAACTTAGTGAATTTAATTAATAAAGTTGAATCTCAAACTAAAATGTAAGTAGAATGCTTAGAAGTTATAACTAATAGTATGTTTATCAGTGATAGAAGCTATCATCGAAAAGAAAAAGGGATTTATAAATGTCTGGGAAGGACAAGAAATGGGCAAAAATGTGTTCAGTGGCTATGATTGATAGAAGCTACCACTGATATCATGTTACCAATAATATAAGCTAATACTAATAGCATGTTATCAATGATAGAAGCTACTCGATAGCACATTATCGGTGATAGAAGCTACCATTAATAGCACGTTATCGATAATAGAGAACTATCACTGATAGCATGATATCAGTGAGATCATTGATAGCATCTTATTAGTGATGTTATCAGTGAAAGAAGCTATCACTGATAACTACAATATGAGTGATATTAGTGATATTAGTGATATTAGTGATAGAACTTATGTGACATCTATATATTGAGTTTCTTTCAAAGGTGATAACCAGTTATAGAAGTGTATCATTGATAACCTTAAGTGTTAATATTTCATGGTTCATTATAATTGATTAAAATCTATCATTAATAGTGATTGGTAGTTTCTATCAGTGATAGCCATGATAAAAGATATTATTAGTGATAACTAAGTTGTTGGTTTTCTTTCAAAATTGATCACTATTTATAAATCTATCATTGATTGCCACTGATAGCGTTAAGTATTAATATTTCAAGGTTGATTCCAATTGATGAAAGTATATCAATGATAGCAACTGATAATTGATAATAAATTAAAAGCTAATATTTCAAGATTGTATTAATTTTTCTCAAATTGAAAGCTATCATTGATAGCAACTATCATCGTTAACAATTGACAAAAGCTATCACTGATAGCAGCTAACAGTGGCTATCACTGATAGTTGCTATAAGTGATGACTTTTAATTTGAGAAAACTGGGAAGAAGCGAGCAAAATGGTGACTAGGCATGGGTGTTTTATTCTTTTACTATTTTTTTAATCTATATATGCAATTTTATCCTTGCACTACATATTCTATTATTTTGGGCTTGAATTCTATTTATGCAACTAGTCCTTAATTTTAACTAAAATTGATTCTTTGTAATTAATTAAAGGGATGTTTTTAAATATAGATAAATGAACATCTATCATTGATAGTTCTAAAATTTTGCTATATTCTATAAATATTTTCAACAGTTTTATCATTTGAAATAATTTTCCTTAATTAAATAATTAAATTAATTTAATATCAAATATTAAATTAATATAACACCTATTTCAAACATGAATCCCTATTTATGTATTTAATATTTAAATCATATTTAGATATTTTTTTAATTCTCCACTTTTTTTTAATTCGTTAACTAAACGTTTAATTATATCACATATAATTAATAATTCCCTTAATTTGTATTTAAACGTTTCAAATTCTCTCATCACTTTATTCTAAGGTTTAGTTCGGCTTTGAGCTAGTAGGGGGACCTAATGGATCTACAGATCATGAGCTCCAATGATCCGAGATTAATTGGCTAAACTCTTTAAACCGAATTAATCAATATTTGTTAACTACCAGGTCTTTCACTAAAGCTCAGTAGCTGCACTTTCCTAACTATAGATATATTTCTGTCTATTCTAACTATAATCAGTAAGTCAATCTTTCAAAGGTTGTTCATAATAACGGATGGGTCAAAAGTTGTTTTACCCCTGAGATTACATCTTGCTCCTTATGTCCCATTGATTCTCTAATGAAAAATTGGTTTGTGATTAAATCATCAAATTGAGTCCCTCTCGGGCCAATGAAATGGTGGGATCCCTTGTTCAAGACCCAGAGTCAGCACTTAAGGGAAAAATCTCTCTACTATCCTTAAAAGCAGGTAGGAATGAATTTCGTCTTGCACCCTATGTCTCCAGCTATCTACCCGGTCTTACCCCTGAAATGGGGGGCTTATTAAGCCAGTGCTGTTGGGCCAACTCTTATCCATGCAAATCTAAGGATAATCCCGAATAAATAGGAGCTCATAGTTAGATCAGAATTAAGGTCAAGTTACCTAGGTCATTACTTTGAACTAGTTAGTCTTAAACAGTAAATAGCATTATAAAGTAATAGTGACTTATTTCTTGGTCTGGTCTTATACAAACACTTTGCATGGGACACCTCTACTCACATGTCTCCACATGAACGATTCAAGATCACATCGTGCAAATTAAATAATCAGGATCACATGAATAATTCAGGATCAACGCAAACAAATTAAATAAATTTTCCTCTCAACACTCGTGCAAATGGAGTGATTCCAAAGCCATTTAAACCCTAAATGTGTCTAGTTGCTGAGGTTGGGTTGTCGGAAGGAAATTCCAGAGGAACCAGGCTAGAGATTGAAGAATCCAGCTGAAGGTCAAGCTCTCGACTAGACTTGAGCCAGTCTTAATGATTTAAGGTTTATAACCAAACCACAAAGAGTTCTAGGTTGAAATTTTAAGGTAAGCTTGCTAAGACATTTTAGAGCAAGTTTGTAGAAGGAAATTTCTTGAGAAAAAGCTTGGAAAATTGGTTATTCAAATTGTGAGTTGAATATGGAAATCTTGAACAAGCAGGCAGCTGCTTGGGTTGAATAAGCAAGCAACATGAAGAGTTAGAAGGTGATGCTTAATGCATGCGCTAAGAGCTAAGTTGCATGCAAGGGATGCATTGGCCTGAGCATAAGGATGCGCTAAGAAGTGTTGGACCATGCAGCGCACGCTAAAGCCATAAGCATAAGAGTGCTGTGTGGGCGTTGAACTATGCGGCAGAGTGAACGGGGCTGTACAAGCAGGGGCACGAGGTGTTAGGCACAAAGGGGCGCTTGAGAGTGTTGGCGCACAATTTGGACAAACGCATGGGGCATGTGTTAATGTGCCACAAGTGAGCGCATAGGCTAAACGATTGGCGCAAGGGATAGCTAGGCGTTGGGTCATGCAATGGGTTGTATGGGTGTGAGTTGAAAGCTTATACGCATAAAAGGCAGGCCACGCGTTGGTGTGTGGCGGAAGGGAACACCTAAGCCATGTGATGGATGCATGGTATGTGTTGATGGTGTGTGTGACTACCACATAACAAGCTCAGCACCTAGAAGAGAAATCTAAGTGTTCAACACACAGTGAGCTTAACATTGAAAGGTAAGGCTGCACACTAAGACAAAGTAAGCTAGTTATGAAATGTTAGTCCCAAAAGGGAGGCCAATGCTAATAGATAGAATGAGGAGTACTTTAGGAGGATTGCCAAAGACAATGAGTGACTTTAAATGCTTTAAATGATTTACCAATGCTTTATGAGTTTTAGCAATTCATGTTTACTGAAAGTTATTCATGACAACTACAAATAGTTTCTAAAGTAACGCATCTCTCTTTAATGTTATGTTTATGCATTGACTTAAAATGCTTCTAAGTATGTTATGATATGTACTTCAATGATCATGAGTATGCGTTAGTGCTGTATGCCTTACGACAACTAAATCTTAGTAGAAATAATAATGTGCCATAGAAAGTATGAATAGCTCAGTACTGAAAGACTAAATGTGAAAGTACTGGAGCTCAACCCTAGAAATGAATAGCTCAGTATTGAAGGACTAAATGTGAAGGTGCTGGAGCTCAGTCCTAGATATGAGATCAGTATGAATAGCTCAGTACTGAAGGACTAAATGTGAAGGTACTAGAGCCAAGTTTTAGATATGAGTTTGATGATAGGATCCAATCTACGTGCATGTAAGTCAGGCAAGACTAGAAGAAAGGTGATGGACAAAGGTGACACACCTTATCCTAGGACTATGAGGTAAGGTGATGGACAAAGGAGACACACCTTAACCTGGTATAGTATGAGGAAAACTAGGTAGAAGGTAGTGGACAAAGGCGACACACCTTGATCTAGAGTAGTATGGAGAAATGGACAAGAGGGCTCCTTCTCTCATTTAAGTAGTAATGCAATTAAGTATGATAAAGAGTGAGCAAGAGGGCCACTCTTAACTGTGGAATAGTTCAGTGATAACTGGTAGAAATACAAGTTATTACACTCAAATAAGTAAAATGATGAGAGAATGCGATGGCAAAATAGGCAATATCATGTCCGAAAGCGCTAAATTGAAAGGAATTGCGATCGTGAGCGCTCATCTCATAAAAGCAGTTAATTTACCTATTTTGTGCAGGTACAATGCGATGGCGCATATGAAATTGCGATCCAAAGGCACAATGCGTCAGCGCGTTTGAAGTTGCGATCATAAGAAGTTTTTAAAAAAGGTGGCCGCATAAAGACCTCACATCAAGGCAACAACATAATAAATCATGGCGGGACATAAAGCTGATAACGATCGATTCTGAATTTAGTTGACAAGTCATTAAAAGCCACACTATAGCAAGTACATTGAACATTGAACTTTCGGTGACTTTTAAATAGCACAACATAATAGGAAAATTAATGCCGCCTATCTTTGCAATCATTGTAAGAAAAGATGCTTCACCTTGAAATCTATAAATACCGAAGGCCACCAAAGAGAAAGGGAGTTAGTTAGTTAGTCCATTCCTGCATATACTTATACATATACATAGAGGATGGAGAGAGCAAGGAAATGAGGCAAAGCCGAGAGAAATCGTTCCCAGACAGATCGAGAGACTGTCGGAAAGCAATACAAATGAGAGAGGGCCAACCCTTGCGAGAGCAAGAATTCACAACTAGAACAGAGTTGAAGTGATAAAGAACAGTGTAAAAGGCCACGGGAAGCAAGACATTGCTTACCAGGCTTGTTATCTCTCAAATCCATTTGTTGTTTTGTATTCAGTACTTTATTTGCAGAAAATGGAAACTTCATTTCAATCTATGTTCAATCTCCCCATACCATGCATGAGTAGCTAAATTTCTGAATGGGTTGAGAAGCACTTAGCTAGCATGACTTAAGATTTACAATTTTTGCGATCATCTTGTCTTATGTATGCATCCTTCACCTCTGGACGTACTTGAGAAAGTAGTCTAAAGATAGAATCTAGGCTTGAAAGAGTTAGATTAGATCGCATAAGTAAGAGTAAAAACTTAGACATAAGTTTTATCTGCTATTTACACATCGCATGTGCCTTAGAAATAGGATTGGTGGTATGCGGTCACCTTGTCTTATGTATGCGTCATTCAACATTTGGACATACTTGAGAGAGTATTTTAAAGATAGAATATAGGCTTGAGAAAGTCGGATTAGATCGCATAAGAAATAATAGAAACTAGAAATAAGTTCTATCGACATTTTAGCATATGCATCGCATGCGTCCTAGAAATAGGAATTGTGGCATTCTGCATTGAGAAATGTAGTATTGATATTTGTGCGTAGCATGATCGCATAACTTGTGCATGATCTTAGGAAATGTTAGCTAAACCCCTTCTCAACCCCTTCATCGCATACTTATCGTAACTCTACACTTTCATCACTCCGGGTTCAACTCCGTCGCATAGGAAAAATCTAAATTAAAACACTATCCACTTCATTATTTTTACCACCGCAATAGAATCAAAGAGTGTCGCATATCTACTTAGTAGTCCCTGTGTTCGACCCTGGACTTACCAGGAAACCTAAGAAGGCTTATACTTGGGCCTTGTTAGGAAAACTTACATGATCACTGCATAACACACATCATCGCAAACTCACACCATAACACATCAAAATTCTACGCATCAAGTTTTTGGCGCCGTTGCCGGGGACTACGGTATACACTAGAAGAAATTTGACCTTTAATGTCGGTTGGCAACCGACATTAAAGGTAGTGTTATTAAAGGCCTTTAATGTCGGTTGCCTTTAATGTCGGTTTTAAATCGACATTAAAGGCCTTAAGTAACACCAATATTGCAGCCTTCAATGTTGGTTGCAACCAACATTAAAGACCTTCAATGTCTGTTGCAACTGACATTGAAAGTCTCAACATTGAAAGTCTTGCAACCAACTTTAAAGGTCTTTAATGTGATTAAAGGTCTTTAATGTCGGTTCCAACCGACATTAAAGCCTGTTTTCTTTAATTCTTAACCGACATTAAAGCCTGTTTTTTTTAATTCTTAACCGACATTAAAGCCCGAATCTATCCGTTTTTTTTAAAATTCTGTTGCCGAATCCATTTTTTTGGTCAAATAAGTTAAAAATGACATTATATATCTCGTGTTGAGTCAGGAAATGTCCGTCATTGTTTTATATTAAATAGTATAAAAAAAATTGCATGGCGAGCCCATCAATATTTGTCTTCTACCTATGAATTTATCCACAAACAAGAATCAATATTTCCAATCCATTACATATACTCATCAATATTTGTCTTCCACCTATGAATTTATCCACAAAAAAGAATCATAATACCAAAACCAGACTTTCATAGAATACTTACACCAAAGCCATCATTT
>NC_052353.1:33816688-33837846 GCF_009727055.1 Benincasa hispida
CAACTCTCTCTGGTCAGCATCAGGCGAAACATTCTAAATATATTGAATACCTCTCAGAACACGTATCCACTTCAATTATTTTTTACCACGCTCTAATATTAGAGCATTGCATTTTAGCCAATAGTGCGCCAGAATCAACCCCATAAGAGAAAAGTTGTACTACAATATCTGATCTACTCCTTCATAGTAGTTCCCTAGTGTGATTCGGAGCGCCTGGACCTCTCCCAGGCAAATCTCAATCCAAAGAAGAGAAGCTTATACTTGAGGGCGTCTTCGTTCGGAGAACCTTACATGATCACTGAATTGTGCCGATAACTCAGAGCAGCGCTTCATCCGATTGCACCACTCTCCACATTAATCTCACATAACAGTTGGCTCAAAATTTCTATTCAAAGTTTTTTAGCGAACACCACGCCTCTTGCGTTGCCCTCAATCCAGAGAGTTATGTGCAGTTTGGACTACGGTAGGTTACACTAGAAGAAATTATGACCTTTAATGTCGGTTGGCATCTCCGACATTATAAAAAGTGTCCAGCTTAGTATTCACTACAATACTAAATTGGTGCCTATTAGATGTTTAATTTTGAATAGCTGCTGTTCACACTGCCGACTTTTGATTTTATTGTCTCGGATTTAATAATCGACATTAAAGGCCTTAAGTAACACCAATATTGCAGCCTTCAATGTTGGTTGCAACCAAACATTAAGACCTTCAATGTCTGTTGCAACTGACATTGAAAGTCTCAACTTGTTGAACAGTCTTGACAAACCAATCTGTTTAAGTGTTAATGTGCTTAATAGGTCTTTAATGTCGTTCCAACCGACATTAAAGCCTGTTTTCTTTAATTCTTAACCGACATTAAAGCCTGTTTTTTTTAATTCTTAACCGACATTAAAGCCCGAATCTATCCGTTTTTTTTTAAAATTCTGTTGCCGAATCCATTTTTTTGGTCAAATAAGTTAAAAATGACATTATATATCTCGTTTGAGTCAAGAGATGTCCGTCATTGTTTTATATATAAATAGTATAAAAAAATTGCATGGCGAGGCCACATATCTCTAATACCATAGTCAGATGTTTCAATCTTAAATCTATCAAGTATTTGTCTTTCTAATTCCTCATGTGAATTTTATCCACAAACCAAGAATCAATATTTCTCAAATCCACGAATTCACACCTATACTCTATGTCCTTAATATTCTGTCTGTCTTCCCCCTATGAATTTATCCTACCAAAAATTAGACCTCAATAATATACCAAAACCAGACTTTCATAGAATACTTACACCAAGCCATCATTTCTCTCAGTTCACAAATATCAAGTTAGTTTACTAAATCTTCATGATTTATTATGACATAGCATATCACTCTCGGAATACCAGGAATTCACTTGAATCGACTTTGGGCTTTGATGATCTTCTTGGAATGATCAGCCTTTGGGCTGTTCATCTTCGCGATCAGCCTTTGGGCTTGTTGATCTTTCTTGGATATCAGCCTTGGGCTGTTTGCACTCTAGATTGATCGGCCTTCGGGGCTTGTTGTCTTCTTAGAGATTAGTGTTCGACGAGGCTCTTAGAGAAACTTATTTCGTGGAGTTGAACTTTGAGTTGGTTGTTGGTGTGATTGTTGATTTAATGCCGATGTGATTCGATACTCTTAGTACTGATCCTTCTGATTCTCTCTGGTGAATGCGTTACAATGAATATAGAAGCAGATCATGTGGGATGTTCTTGACTTAGAGGAGTCTTGAAATAATGCTTTGTATGTATCTTCAAAAGGACTATCAGGTCTCAAGCGTGGTCAGGAATGCTGCTATCGGAACTTGTGAGGTCTTGAAAGAATGCAAGTTTGAAAGGAATTAATGCGATGCACCTGGAACAAGTAAAGTCTTTTTGAGTTAAAACTTGTGTCCTTAAATTTAGAAAATTTTAGAAGAAACAAGGATAGAGATTAAAGAAGATTGGTTCATAAAATTGAATAAGGCACCTCGAAAAATCTAGGTAAAGAAAGCGGAACTGACTTACTAAAGAAATCCTTTAGTTTATGCTTATACTTGAATACAGCTTCCAATTAAACAGATCATGTCTTCCACCTATGAATTTATCCATAAACAAGAATCACAAATACCAGAACCAGACTTTCATGAGAATACTTACACCAAGCCAACCAGAACCAGACTTTCATAGAATACTTACAAAGCCATCATTTCTCTCTATTGACAAATATCTAGTACTAATTCCAGATGATAAACCAGAATCACAATACCATAAATGCACCTGTTCAAATGTATAAACAGATCATGTTCTTCCACCTATAGAATTTTCCACAACAAGAATCACAATACCAAAACCAGACTTTTCATAGAATACTTACACCAAGCCATCCATTTCTCCTCATTCACATAATATCTAGTACTAATTCCATTGAATAAACCAGAAATCACAATACCATAAATACAGCTTTTCAATGATAAACAGATCATGTCTTCCACCTATGAATTTTCCACAAACAAGAAGATCATAATACCAGGAGCCAGACTTTCATAGAAATACTTACACCAAAGCCATCATTTCTCTCATTCACAAAATATCTAGTACTAATTCCATGAATAAACCAGAATCAACAATACCATAAATACAGCTCCAATAATTAAAACAAATTATGTCTTCCACCTATAAATTTATCCACAAAAAAGAATCACAATACCATAAATACAACTTTTAATGTTAAACAAGATCATGTCTTTCCATCCATATGAATTTATCCACAAACAAAGAATCACAATACCAGAACCAGACTTCATAGAATATTTACCACCAAAGCCATCATTTCTCTCATTCACAAATATCAAGTAGTACTAATTTATCCACAAATTCATTCTAAGCTAGCATTTACATCTATTGAGACAAAAAAAAAAAAAAAAAACAAGAATTACATTCCTTACACAAATCGGTCAACAAAACTTGCCCATTGGTCCGAACTACGTCGATCTCTCCTTGTGTATATGTCATCTTTTGTATTGAACTACAAAAAGGAAAAAAAAAAATAAATTCAACATAAGTTTACGTCCATTTATTAAATAGCTAGCACTATATAAAAAATAAATAATTTACGTACGAGGCTAGTAATGAGTGGCTAGTAGTGAGTGAACATTTCGTCGTATTTTACTTTTGCACATAGTACCCAACATCCTACAAAATCTAATTGATGAGGGCACTGCAGATAAAGTTGAAAACAATTGTTAAATTGTTATAAAGAAGTCGAAATGAACATTAAATTTTAAAAAATGAATACAAATTTACCTTTACAGGTTTCCATTTTGGAAAGACCGATAGTGTTAGAGATCGTGCTTGGCTTGCCATGTTTTCAATCCACTATAGTATAAAAACATTAGTTAAACATAAATACTTCAATTAAGAGCTAAGAAAGTTCAATTACACTCACATATTTATAACTCCATGAAAATCCTCTTGAACCTTGCTTCGAAGAAATTCAAAACATAAACACAATTTTCTTGTAGATTGATTTATAATCAATATCCAATGATAACTACATGTATTAATGCGAATTAGCCATAACATAAAACACAATTTACTTACCCTGTGTTATATGGAATGAGGACTATTTGGTCTAAATTAGCCAATTCTAGTTGATTGGCTAAATTTCTGGATCAGATATCTTGAGACTTCACGTGTGGCGATATTCTTGCTTGATCAATTATAAAAAACTTCTCGTAATATCACGACCACATTCATCCCAAAGATACCTAAACAAAGTAAAATTTATTAATTTATCAACATGAAACAAAGTATACATGAGTGAATCTAGATGAGTAATATGTAATGTATGTAAAAATAACATGTAGCCTATTTCAACTATATTACAATATTGGAGCAGATCATCACGGACTAAATAAATAAATTTTCTCTTCCAAATATATGCTCGTCCAAAGAGATACAGATCATGTCTACATCGTTCGTGTTATGCATGGCATGCCCGGTTCAATAATTTTGATAGTTTACCATTAGCGTTAGCATATTTGGAGGACTGGCTGAAGCTTCTTAATGGTGAATGATCCTACCATAACCAAAGTTACAAAAATTCAAAGTAGGAAAAATAATAAACCAAACTCATAAACTGAAAAGGGAAACATACTTTTTTCTCGTCACCCATAATACAAGTTCACGAGGCCATTTACGAAGTTACCCATTGCTTGCTTTAAGAACTCTATTTTACCCTTCATAGGAATTGGTATAGGCAAATATTCTCCAACTTAATAAAAATGTCAATCAAAACTTTAACAGTTAAGCATGACACATCATCATCAAATGCTGTGGCTACTGCAACAATATTATCTACAGTTCCTATAGCCAAGTGGCATGGTGTCCCCTTAACAAATTTAAAAGAACTTATGTCATGCATGGTTAAGCACGTACAATTTGATTAAAATTTAAAAGTCACAATAAATAAATTACCTCCAAATCTTCTTTAGACATATCTCAGTATCTTATTCTTTAGACATGTTCTCAGTATCTTCTTCAGATGCACTTAGTGCAACATTTCCAGCAGATGATTTGGATTGATGAGATTGTTTGTTGTGAGTTCTTTCTCTTGACATTTTACCATGTCGAACAATTTTTTGACTAGAGCCTCCTTCAGTTTCTTGGCTCATAGAGGACTTTGGTTTTACTTAGTATTTAAATACATATAACCATAGTAAATGACATACCATGTTTAATACATTATTTATCAACCCATCGACTCTTACAGTCATGTCTAATGTATGTGGATGTTGTATCATCAATCTCAGTAAGTGTATCAACATTGGGCATTCTTTGCATACCTCCATAACCACACTCTTGTAGCATATCTCTTATTTCATCTTCATAAAAATCATCCTCAATTGTTCGTTGTGGAGATGTTAAAACAATTGACCAACTCGAATTTGCGGGGTCTTTTACATAGAACACTTGTTTTGCTTGAGAGGCTAAAATAAATGGGTCTGATTTATGTCCAATACGATTGAAGTCCACAATAGTAAACCCAAACTCGTCTGTTTTGACTCTAGTTCTATTTGAATAAAATAAATGACAATCCATGATAGTCAAGCTCATATTTCTTGTATTACTCCATAAAAGGTCATATCTTACATGATGGGCTTTTTATCCTTAGCACTAGAGACTTGCATTGTGGTAGCCGTTATACTAATTCCATTATTTTGAACCCTCCTAACATCATCGCGATTCTTTGTGTGATATTAGTAACCATTGACCATATAACCATAATATTTTGCCACAGTTGGACAAGGTCCATTAGCTATCCATCTCAAAGAAGGCGATATGGAATTTTTGGGTACTTCGAGAGCTAGTGCAACCTAAGATATATTTCATAATATTTTAGTAGTTAACATTTAATTACACATTAAATAGCAGGTCTCTAGAGATTACCCGTGTGGACAACCACCGACTGAATGTACGATTATGCTCTTCTTGAAGCTACTTTCTACTTTTATTTTTACCAGAATTGAGCTTAGACAAAATATCCATATGTTGCCTATTATAAATGACAAAGTTAGTAGATTATTGAATAATCAAGTAACCTAAAACCAGAATAAGATGTAGATCTACATACTCGACGTAAGGAAGCACATCATTTACATTTTGAAGGACATAAAGATGAGCTTGATCCAACTCATCCTTATTCGATCTAATAAAAGAAGCAGTTGACAATGCTCTATCAATGTTTGAATTCGCTTTCTTTGTTGATGAGTTTAGCCCAATAGAATTAACACCAGATATGAATCAGAACAAAACTCTATAGTTTCTTCAACAATATAATTTTCTCCAACACATCCTTCTGGTCGATTTCTATTTCGTACATAAGTTTTCAACACTTTCATGTATCGTTCAAAAGGATACATCCACCTCAAATAAACAGGTCCACAAAACTCAACTTCTCTTACGAGATGCACTAAAAGGTGTACCATTATTGTGAAGAATGATGGAGGAAAATACTTCTCTAAGAGGCATAGAGTGACAACGATATCCTATTGCATACCCTTTAACTGAGATGAATCGATCGCCTTGCAACATATAGCATTAAAGAAGAAGCATAGGCGAGTAATTGCAAGTCTTACATGTTTGGGTAAAATATCACGAATGGCTACTGGTAATAATTGTTGCATAAGAACGTGATGGTCATGCGACTTAAGTCCGTAAAGTTTCAAATCTGTGAGCGGCACTAAACTTTGAATGTTCGATGAATAGCCTTCAGGTAATTTAATTTCTGATAGTACCTTACAAAAGCTCAATTTCTCAGCTCGTGTTAATGTATAGCATGCGGGAGGTAAAAAGACTTTTTTCTCTCCTACTTGAGGGGCTAACTATGATCTAATGTTCAATTCCACCAAATCTAATCTAGTCTTTATTCCATCTTTTGTTTTACCAGGAATATCAAGCAATGTGCCAATAAGATTTGCACATACATTCTTTTCAATGTGCATCACGTCTAAACAATGTCGCACGTCAAGATACTTTCAATATTCTAACTTGAAAAGAATAGATTTTTTCTTCCAATAAGTTGAAGTGTTATCTCCACTGTCTTTTCTTTGATCCTTTTCTTACCAAATGAATATTGATACTTACTTGTTTCTGCAAGAATTTCTTCCCCACTTAATGGTTTTGGACCAAATTCTAATTCTTGTGTGCCATTAAAAGCTTTCTTTTGTTTCCTATATCGATGATGGCGGGGTAGAAACTTACAATGCCTGAGATATGCCATCCTCTTCCCTTTTGGTAAATAAGTGGATGAAGTATTCTCTCTACAAATTGGACATGCATGATATCCTTTAACCGTACAACCACACAAGTTACCATACACAGGAAAATCATTAATGGTCCATAATAAAATGGCTTTAAGCATGAAACGTTGTTCTTCAAATGCATCGTAACATTCTACCCCATCTTTCCAAAGTTTTTTCAAGTCATCTATTAACAGAGCTAAATAAACATCTATACCATTTCCCGGTTGTTTAGGTCCAGATATTAGTGCAGTCAACATAAAAAATTTTCGCTTCATGCACAACCATGAAGGAAGATTGTACGTCACTAACATCACTGGCCAACAACTATATCTACTACTCAGATCTCCATGTGGATTTACCCCATCTGTTGAAAGAGCAAGACGAAGATTTCTAGGTTCTGACCCAAACTCTGGCCACAAATTGTCTATATTTTTCCACGATAGGGCATCTTTGGGATGTTTTAATAAACCATCTGTTTCTTTTTTTTTTTTAGCATGCCACGTCAATAAACTTGCTGTCTCTTTACTTCGAAACATTCTTTCAAATCTTGGAATTGGGGGGAAATACCACATGACTTTTGCTGAGATATTCTTAGCACTTTCGTTTAAATTTTTTTGAAGCTTCCATCTTGACGTACCACAAATGGGGCATACATTTTCATTAGAGAGTTCTTTTCTAAACAAGCAACAATCATTTCTACATGCATGAATCTTCTCGTACTTCATTCCAAGAGTACCCAACATTTTTTTTGCTTCATAAGTAGAAGTTGGAAATTCATTAGGACTAGGTAATATGTCATGAATTTATTCCAACAACTCAGTGAAACTCTTATCACTCCATCCAAATTTAGGTTTTAAATTATATAACTTTACCAATGTAGATATTTTGGAAAAAGTTTTACAATTTGGGTACAATGGTTTCTTCGCATCATCTAATAATTCTTCAAAATTATCGGATTTTCCACTAAAATAGTTATTGTATGCAGCCTCAAACATTCCAATTGGTTCATCAACATCAACATCATCCTCATCAGCTTCGTCTCTTTCACTAGTAGACACATTTTCATTGTTCCTCTTAATCGGTAATGATTCACCATGAAAAATCCATGTCTGATAACTTTGATCTATACCATTAAAAAATAAGTGTTCTTTTATTTTGTTCACATCTAGAGTCTTTGCATTAACACACTTCAAATATGGACAACTCATGACATTCGGTATATTTGAATGTTGTAGACCATTTTTAATAAACACCTCGACCCCTAAACCATACTCAGCTGACATTCTATTCATTTTCATCCATGACTCTGTCTCTTATACACATCTAGATGTGTATAAGAGACAGCTCTAAACGGTAACATATGGAGATGACAAGCATGAACCATTAACCACGTTACGTATAAATTAGAGTTTATAAGAAAAATGAAGAAAACAAGACATGAGATCTCACAAGATGTTACAATAAAATTGCTCTAATTAGGATGATAGTATACTTTTTTGCTCTCACCTCTCCATTCCAGTGAAAAATAATGCTACAAGGTGGCTACGATTAAAAATGAAGAACAATAGGATGTGAATGCAACAGAAGTACATGACATCCACTGTAAAATCCTCAACACTATTATGTTGCAGATTTCTAGATTTGTGAAATACAAACTAAAAGTGGAATTTACCAAGCAAAATTTTGGAAATCAACCGCCTAAATGTAAAAAACAGCAGTATAAATTTGACAGAATGCTTATTTCTTTCAGCTAAACCAATTTCAGGTAACTCTTGCTTATTTCTCTTCACCTTAAAGTGTAGAATCAAAGATGAATCTACTAAGATAAATTCCCAAACTTATTATTCTTCAAAATCTAAGAAATTTCTAAAAAAAACTAGAAGAAAACACTGCTATCTTCTATTCAAAGTTGCTGTTTTTGTTTTGTTATTTTATTTTTTTAAAAGCCAGAAGAGGGGAGGAAAATTAGGCAGCTGGTATAGAGCTGATACAAATTCTCACAATTTGTGCAAGTGTGAAGACCATTATCCTAAATTATCAGCTGGATAGAGCTGTTATAATTCTACCACATTAACACACCTTGAACTCTAACTACATTCCATCTAGTAAATCGATACCTTTATCAAACAATGGTGAAAAGGGAGAATATGGAATACCTGATCTAAGGAGGCAGGGTCGGAGGAAAAATGGAAAGAACTATGGAGAAAAGGGAGAATATGGAATACCTATGATGGAGAAGCTTGGATGACGAGCTTGTTTCCGGTTCTAGCAAGGCATGTGACTGAGCGAGCGAAGGTGAGACCGCCGGATGACCGAACGAGAGAGAGAGAATCGCACTGGTTTTATATTGAACGAACGAAGGTGAGATCGCCTGATGAAGACAACCCCACCTGAAGGCAAACTACCGACCAACAGCTACTGAGAGAGGAGAGAGTTTGTTTGGGTAGGCAAATTGCCGATCGAGGGTTGCAGTACTTTTGGTAAAGTGAGACAGCTGAGAGATGAAATTTAGGGCACGCGCGCGAGAGGGAAATGAAAATTCTGATAAAATTAAAAAAAAAATAATGGGAGGCCTTCAATGTCGGTTTTAAACCAACATTGTAGGCCATCTTCAATGTCGATTTAAAACCGACATTGAAGATCTGTTTTTTTCAACCGACATAATACATCCGATAAGGCTATTTTCAACCGACATTGAAGCCCGAATTTCTTCTAATGATAGATTGCACTAACATCAAATCTCTTTGATCTTTGCAGCTTTCGACCTCTGTGCATTGCCATTCCTTCGGTAAAGGAAGAAGCAAGCATCGCATGAGCGAAGGACACGCTCCTGAGTCCAACTACGAACCAGAGATCGAAAGAACATTTCACAGAAGACAGAGAAACAGACGTCGACAACAAGGAAGAACTCATAAAATGGCTAAACAACAGGAAGAACGAGCCGCAAATGTAAACAACATAATGGTAAATCCTATCCTACTGGCAAATGATCACAATAGACCCATCCGGGACAATGCATCACCAAACTTATATGATTTCTCCCCAAGAATCTTGAGACCAGCATTGGATGGATCAAGGTTCGAGATGAAGCCGATAATGTTATAAATGATACAGACATCAAGATAGTTTGGTAAACGTCGTGGTGAAGATCCACACGCCCATCTCTAAAGCTTCATTGAAATTTGTAACACTTTTGTGTTCCCTAATATCTCCGCTGAAGAAGTTCGACTCACGCTATTTCCATTTTCGCTATGCGATAAAGCAAGAAAATGGGCATACTCCTTCAAACCAGGAGAGATAACTTCATGGGAACAAGTTGTGGAGAAATTTATGAAAAAGTAGTTCCCTCCTAAGAGAATGTCAGAAGGAGGAAGTTAATCATAAATTTTTGAACAAGAAGAAGACGAATCGCTCAGTGACGTGTGGGTGAGATTCAAGAGATTAGTGCATGATTGCTCGCACAATGGATTGCTGGATTGCCTCCAAATGGAGATTTTCTACCATGGACTAAATCCTGCATCGCAGACAGCTACCAATGCGGTAGCAGCAAAAGGTCTGCTAGACAAGACTTATGATGAGGCAAAGAACATTCTTGATCGCATATCGAAAAACCATGAAGATCGGCAAGAAAGCGATCAGAGAGCAAAACCCAAAGAAGGTAATGCAAATAACGGTGCCATAACATCTTTGCAAAATCAGATGAATGGGATGATAAATTTGTTATAGCGCATCGCAATAAACAATCTCGGAGCACAAAGAGGGCAAGTCAACATAATAGAACAGACAAGCACCAGCTGTGCTACATGTGGAGAATCACATTAGTTGAAGAGTGTCCACGAAATCTGTAGTCAATTTACTTTGTCAAGAACAACCCTTTATCAAACATGTACAACCCCGGGTGGAGAAACCACCCTAATTTTTCTTGAAGAAATAACCAACAACAAGGCTATCGACCTATGGCGCAAAAAGAAGAACCACTAGGATTTTTCCAAAGAACCAACGGTCAATAGCAACGAGAGCTGAAAAACAGACTGCAGGGAACACTGCTGAGCTCAACGAAGCTCCCACGCAACCCGAGGAACACAAGGAAAGGACACTGCCAAGTAGTCACCTTGAGAAGTGGAAAGACGACGACGGAAGTGAGGAAGGAGCCTAGTAGGACTGATTCAAAGAAATGGTGGCATTAACACAAGAATCAAACACTATAATCCCACCGAATATGCACGACCCAGGAAGCTTTATGATACCCTACTCAATAGGAGGGATCTACATCGGTCAAGCATTATGTGATCTTGGGGCAAGCATAAATTTAATGCCCCTTTCAACCTTCAAACAATTGAATGTAGGATAGCTGAACCCACGACAATGACTCTTCAGCTTACAGATAGGTCCCTGGTACACCCTGAAGAAAAATTGAAGGATGTCTTGGTCACAATCGATAAATTCATTCTACCTACAGACTTCATTATTCTAGATTATGAAGCGGACAAAGACATGCCAATCATATTGGAACGACCATTCTTGTCTACTGGTCGTGCCCAAATAGATGTGCACAAAGGAGAGATCACGATGAGCATCAATGGAAAGAAGCTCAGGTTTAACATCATCAAGGCAATGAAGTTTCCAGAAGATGAAGGCCTATCAGGTTCTAAAGATGAACACACTTGCGATGAAGATTTGAAGACCGAAGAAGAAGTTGAAGAAAGAGAGATGCAACAACATCCTTAGAAACCTGCCATGTAATAACAGAGACAGTGAACAATGAAGAAAAGTTGAATTTGAACGAAGAGAGAAAAACATAGAAACCTTTCTTAGAGCAACTACCTACACTGGAGCTGAAAACTCTACTAAATCATTTGAAGTACGTTTTCCTTGGCCAGAATGAAACCTTGCCAGTAATAATATCCTCTGCGTTACTTGAAGAAAAAGAAAATGCACTCCTCAGTATTCTGAAGAAATATATTAAAGCAATCGAATGTACACTAGCAGATATCAGAGGTATTAGCTCGATGTATTCTATGCAAAGAATTCGACTCGAAGAAAATCGGAAAGGCTCGATAGAACCTCAACGCAGATTGAACGCTACGATGAAAGAGGTTGTTAAAAAAGAAATCATTAAATGGTTAGACGCCGACATCATATACCCTATCGCCGATAGCACGTGGGTTAGCCCCATGCAATGCATTCCCAAGAAGGGCGAAATGACAGTAGTTCTGAATGCAAACAACGAGTTAATCCCCATGAGAACCATCACTGGCTGGCGAATTTGTATGGACTACTGGAAGCTCAATGCAGCAACGAAGAAAGATCATTTCCCTTTACCTTTCATTGATCAAATGATAGATCGACTAGCAGGGAATGACTACTTTTTTCTTGATGGGTATGCGGGTTACAACTAGATTATGATCGCAGTAGATGATCAAGAAAAGATCACATTCACTTGCCCATATAGAACGTTCACTTTTCATCGCATGCCTTTTGGACTATGTAATGCGCCGAGCACGTTTCAGAAGTGTATGATGGCAATCTTCTCCGAGTACCTGGAAGACTCAGTTGAAATCTTTATGGACAATTTCTCAGTCTATGGGCAAACGTATGAAGTCTATTTGAAAAACTTGGAGAGAATATTGAAAAGATGCAAAGAGACCAATCTGGTGCTAAATTCGGAAAAGTGCCATTTCATGGTTAAAGAAGGAATTACGCTCGGGCACAAGGTTTCAAAGGATGGGCTAGTGTTGGATAAAGCAAAAATTGAGGCCATTGAAAAACTTCCACCTCCAACAAATATGAAGGCTATAAGGAGTTTATTAGGTCATGCGAGATTCTACAGACGATTTGTGAAGGACTTCTCCAAAATAGCTCGACCGTTGAATGCATTGCTAGAAGCTGACAGACCTTTTGACTTTGAATCACAATGCCTCACCGCATTCAAAGCACTGAAGGACGCATTGACTAAAGCTCCTATTTTGATTGCACCCGATTGGACAAAACCATTCGAGCTGACGTGCGATGCTAGCAGATATGCGATTGGGGCAGTTTTAGCACAGAAGGAAAAGATAATGTTACACCCCATCGTATATGTGAGTAGAACATTGAACTCCACGTAGGCGAACTACACCACCACAAAGAAGGAGCTTCTAGCGGTAATCTTTGCGATTGAAAAATTCAGACCTTACTTGTTGGGATCCAAAGTTATAGTCCACACAGACCACTCGACAATAAGATATTTAATAACCAAAAAATATGCAAAGCCGAGACTAATCCGATGGGTTCTCCTCCTTCAAGAATTTAATATGGAGATAATCGACCGCAATGGAATGGAGAACCATGTCGCTGACCATTTATTGAGGTTAAAGCGGATCGTATTCAGTTGGAGGTGAACGCATCCTTCCCGGACAAACAATTGCTTAAAATTGAAGAACTACCCTGGTATACAGATATTGTCAATTTCGGTTTGCAAACAATTTATGGAAAATTACACATCCCACCAAAAGAAGCGACTCATTCATGAATGTAAATCTTACTATTGGGACGAGCCAAATCTTTACAGAATGGGACCAGACCAGATCTTGAGACTCTATGTTCCAGAGACTGCTTTTCAGCGCATACTTTTTCAATGTCATGACTCACCCTATGAAGAACATTTCGGGGGACAACGCACAGCAAGCAAAAGTTTTGCAAAGCGGGTATTACTGACCAACTGTCACACCCTGCCCCTAGACCACCTTCTCAGCCTGGGAGAGGGATGTGACTGTAGCAGTTATCAACCCTTGAGCTGACACTTACTGCCTAATGATTCTTGTGGAATAACTCTGATACCATACTATAACTTATACACAGCGGAATGGTTAAGTCAAGGAGATAAACTATAACAGATTAAGTAGGCCCATCTTTTATTACGAAAGTGATATAACGTTTATACAACTTAAGGACTTAACAACAAAGTTTACAATGACAACCATAAAAACCCTTCGGAAGTGTAATTGGGGCACATGGCAGACCTTAACCTTAGCAGCACCCTGAAACTCCTCATTTTTCGCTACCTGGTGGGGGGGGGGGATTAAGAAAACATTTTGAAGAGTGTGAGCTACTAATTTGTATTCCAACATCAACACATAACAATCATATTCTATCATCAAACAATACAATCACCTATGGAAACCTTCCTATGACCCCAATTCTCGCCAATGTGCACATCGACCATTTTATTTATCCCGCTAGCAATGCTTAGGTACTTGACCATATTTCCCACTGGTCGTCACCGACTATTATTTCCCGCCGACTGAAGCCGACCATTATTTCCCGCCGATCGAAACCGACCATTATTTCCCGTCAAGCATCTTTTGTTAAGCATGCTAACCACATCCCGGACATAATCTCAGTTTCCACAGTCACACACAAACAATATCATGGCAATCATCCTATCACCAAAAGCATGTATTTTGTATCTACAAATGCATATATTCCAATATCAGAGTATAAAGCTAAGAGAATACTCATAATATGCATTTACTATCAACACTGTATAAACACACAATATCTTTTATTTATCAAAGCAACATAACACTCATGATATATCGAAACTATAACGCTATAACACTCACACTATGTGTTAATGATCAATGCTATAACACTCACCTTAATTGCTTAGGAGCCTTTCTAATAGTTCCTTTTTCTACCTCGGGCTCCCTTTTTATCCCTAGAATCCAGATCCAAATTTCAGCTTAGATTACTCATAGTTCTAAACATTATTTTGAGATACTTACTTCTACAAAACTATTCTAAAATGTCTCAAGAAGCTTACCATAAAATCTTAGCTCATAACTCTTCATGGTTTAGCCGGAATCATCCAAATATCAAGACTGGCCCAGCTTACTCGATAGCTCGACCCCTTTGCCTTTTTCTCATTCTCCAGCCCAATTCCTTAGTTCAAAAGAATCAGACTTGTGATGCATTAGGTAAATATGACCATACCTTGAATAATCATCAATAAAACTGATGAAATATTCATACCCACCTCGAGCTTTGACATTCATCGGTCCATAGAGGTCCGAATGTACGAGCTTTAAGGGTATTGTGGTTCTGAGACCTTTTCCAGTAAAAGATCTCTTAGTCATTTTTCCCTCAAGACAAGACTCACATGGAGGTAAAGAATTGTCTTCTAACTGATTTAGGAGTCCATTTTTAACCAATATCTCAAATCCTTAGTTCCATACACGAGCATGTAGTTCCTCCATACACGAGCATGTAGTTCCTCGTTCTCCTAAATACTTGAGGATATTCTTAACGACAATCCAATGATCATATCTAGGATTGGACTGATACCTACTAACTATCCCTACTACATAGCATATGTCAGGTCTAGTACATAACATTGCATACATCAGGCTCCCTACTACGGAAGCATAGGGAACGCGTCTCATATCCTCAACCTCTTGAGGTGTCTTAGGACATTGATCCTTTGACAAATGAATTCCATATCTGTAAGGTAATAGACCTCTTTTGGAATTCTGCATTTTATACCTAGACAACATTTTGTCTATATAAGTTGCTTGAGACATGGCTAGTGTTTTGTTCTTACGGTTCCGAATAATCTGAATCCCGAGAACATACTGCACATTTCCTAAATCTTTCATTTGGAACTGCGTTGCTAGCCATTTCTTGATGTCAGTTAGGTAACCTACTTCATTCTCAATGAGTAGAATATCGTCAACATATAAAACTAAGAAGGCTATAGTAGAATTGACGATCTTCTTGTAAACACAAGGTTCATCAACATTCTGTTTAAAGCCATAAGATTTGATTGCAGTATCAAATCTTATATTCCAAGATCTAGGGGCTTGTTTCAACCCATAAATGGATTTTTGAAGCTTACAAACCCTTTGTTCTTGACCCTGTGCAATAAACCCCTCTGGTTGAGCCATATAGATACTCTCCTCAAGATTGCCATTTAGAAAGGTTGTCTTGACATCCATCTACCAAATTTCATAGTCATAAAAGGTGGAAATGGATAAAAGTATTCTAATCGACTTAAACATGGCAACGGGAGAGAAAGTTTTTTCATAGTCTCCTCCTTCTCTTTGGGTATAACCCTTCGCCACAAGTTGAGCCATATAGATAAACCCCTCTGGTTGAGCCATATAGATACTCTCCTCAAGATTGCCATTTAAAAAGGTTGTTTCTTTTGGATAACCTACAAATAGGCATAATTTTGAACGACGTTCCAATTTTTTAGGATTTTGCACCAACACGTGTGTCAGGCATCTTCAAATCTTAAAGTGACATAAACTACCTTTACGCCCTTTCCATAGCTCATAAGGTGTTTCTGAAACACTTTTAGAGGGAACGTTATTCAAAATATAGACAGCAGNGCTTGTTTCAACCCATAAATGGATTTTTGAAGCTTACAAACCCTTTGTTCTTGACCCTGTGCAATAAACCCCTCTGGTTGAGCCATATAGATACTCTCCTCAAGATTGCCATTTAGAAAGGTTGTCTTGACATCCATCTACCAAATTTCATAGTCATAAAAGGTGGAAATGGATAAAAGTATTCTAATCGACTTAAACATGGCAACGGGAGAGAAAGTTTTTTCATAGTCTCCTCCTTCTCTTTGGGTATAACCCTTCGCCACAAGTTGAGCCATATAGATAAACCCCTCTGGTTGAGCCATATAGATACTCTCCTCAAGATTGCCATTTAAAAAGGTTGTTTCTTTTGGATAACCTACAAATAGGCATAATTTTGAACGACGTTCCAATTTTTTAGGATTTTGCACCAACACGTGTGTCAGGCATCTTCAAATCTTAAAGTGACATAAACTACCTTTACGCCCTTTCCATAGCTCATAAGGTGTTTCTGAAACACTTTTAGAGGGAACGTTATTCAAAATATAGACAGCAGCCTCTAATGCATGTCCCCAAAAGGAATCAGGTAACTCAGCAAAGCTCATCATTGAGCGAACCATGTCCAACAAGGTTCTGTTTCTTCTTTCAAATACACCATTCTACTGAGGCATATTAGGTGCAGAGAGTTGTGACTTGATTTCATGTTCTATCATATAGTCCTGGAATCTTAAGTCCATGTACTCCCCACCTCGATCTGATCGTAGTGTCTTAATTGTTTTACCTAACTAGTTCTCAATCCCAGCCTTATATTCTTTGAACTTTTTAAAAGAATCAGACTTGTGATGCATTAGGTAAATATGACCATACCTTGAATAATCATCAATAAAACTAATGAAATATTCATACCCACCTCGAGCTTTGACATTCATCGGTCCAAAGAGGTAGCAATGTACGAGCTCTAAGGGTATTGTGGCTCTGAGACCTTTTCCAGTAAAAGATCTCTTAGTCATTTTCCCCTTGAGACAAGACTCACATGGAGGTAAAGAATTGTCTTCTAACTGATTTAGGAGTCCATTCTTAACCAATATCTCAGTCTTGTTGAGATTTATGTGACCAAGTCTTAAGTGCCATAGATAGGCATTAGAAGAAACTTTTTGTCTTTTATTCTGAGTTTCGACTGTTTTAAAGATCTCAGTATTTAAGAAAAATTTTGCTTTAGTTAGTCTTAACTTATATAAGTCATTTTCAAGTATAGCAGAACAAATTTGAATAACTTTTCTGAAAATGAACGCTTCATTAACTTCAAAAGATATTTTATACATTTGTTCCATAATACAATCGATAGATATTAAATTCCTCTTCATAAGAGGTGCATACAAAACATTTTTAAGTATGATATATCTATCGTCGAAAAACAACTTCAAGTCTTCTACTGCTTCGGCCAAGACAACCTCTCCTGTTCCAACCTTGAGGGTGATCTCGCCTTCTTCAAGCTTTTTCCAGGAACTAGTTTCCTGAAAAGAGAAGCAAATATGATTAGGGCTCCTAAATCCAATATCCAGGTTGAGGTATCATCCTCCACTTTAGCTAAGAGTGATTCTAGAGGGCTAGTCATGCTGAAAAAGAAAAACATATCCTTTTTAGTAAAAACATAATCTTTTTAAATCCAATCAAGTAGCAAAAAAAAAACAATAATTGTACCTTCATTATTATATTTTGCAACAATATTTTCAATGATTTTAGATAACTGCCCTGAGGGGTGACTGAACTATTTCTCCATGAACCAAGACTTATCTTGACTAGATTACTAATCAACCAGAATAACTTCTTATCCCATATAGAAATACAGTATATCGCATTACTTTTGGTCAAAGAATTTACTAACACTTAGTTATTCGTAAGGCTGGTTGACCCTCCATTTTCAGACCTCAAAGATCGGTAATCATTTTGCTCCCGAAGTTTGGAATTCAAAACATGAAAATGAACCTGAGGACCCTATCTATTCATAGAGTTCGCGGTCTGTTCCGAATCCTATAATCAGCTTCTCCGACTGGTAAGGTCGCTCCAGGGCAGACATGCAGACAACATTATATGGAATCTCACGGGTGCCGACCTAATAAAGAGACTGGTAGGATGTTGTTGACACACTGCCTTTTTCCCTTATTTACTTATGAACAACTTCCCCTATTCACCTTGATATTTGAACTCATGCAAACACTCTTCGAGAATGGAGTCCGCTCCCAGGGCGGCTCAAGCCAAGCATGAATCTCACGGTGTGAACTCTTAGGGATGCTAGAGCTAAAAGTACATTACTTCTCTCTATTGGAAGTGTTTCTAGACGGTTTTAGGGTATAACAATACTTAGCGTTCATTTCGGCTAACTAAACATATCCTAAGTCTAGGTGATTCAATCCGGAGTATAACTTTTATGCTGATTTTTTAACCTACGATGTTCTATGGTGAGAAACAATTTTATTACCTTCACCACCGCTCACGCATGCTCATAAAACGGTTAACCTAACTCAGACCGCCGAACTCGATTCTCCAGGTAGTAGGTGATTCCGTTGAACCGTAACTTAAAAACCTTCAACCTTAGTCATCTTATCTGACGTTTGCCAGATCTTGCCAGGTGAGTTTTTTCTTGTAACTTCGGTTTTACCAAGATACCGACCTATTTCTATGAAAATGGGGGATTCTCGATGGTTAACCCTTAATAATTGAGCATTGATCTTATCTTTGTTATAGATTTTAGAAGTCTAGGTTTATTTATATAACATTTATAAAATAAATTAAACATTTATAACCCTAGAGCATTCATCTAAATATGTTTCCTTCAATCAACAGCTTACTATAACACTTATATTAATTACTAAGCATGCCATAGTATATATTTTATAACAACTTATAAAGATATAATAAATGCATGTCACATGCTTTTCTATGTGGTGGTTTTAAAAACTATATTGGCATATGATACGCACACATAAGCTAACAACATTATACATTGCACATGCATAAATTAGGTAAACAACACTAAAAGTGGACCGATTTTGGCATTTAAAACAAAACAAATAACTAATTTTATTACAAAATCTCAGGCAACCAACTTTCTCGAAAATCAGCTGGTTCGAACCACTTTGAAACCATCATGAAGGCCGGACCAAAAAAACTTCTCAAACCGGCCCAAAAATACTCCAAAAAACCCAAATTGACCGGTTCAAAACCGGCTCAACCAGGTTTCAAATGGACCGGTCCAGATCGTCTGGACCGGGGACTTTGCGTAATGTTCGCTGTGCAGATCAACGGAAGTGCGAGGTCGGTGTCGACGGAGGTGGCAGCCGGGCGCAAAAATTTTGTGAGGGCAGGTAGAGCGGCGGGCAGATTTCGAACGGTCGCGCGAATCGGAGGTGGGTGATCGGTCGGATCCGCCGGGCAGGCGTGCGAAGCCGGCCGCCACGTCGAGGCTTCTCCGAACCGGGGTCGAATTGCTCGGGCTGGCGAGTCGGGTTCTAGGAGGCCTCCTCGTTATCTGGGAGCAGAACCGGGGTCTGTTAAGTATTTTTCTTCTACCTTTGATGCCTGTCCTCTATCCCGGAAATTAAAAAAATTAACAGCCTAATTTTTCATACTCTAATTGGACCCCAAAAAATATACCAGACCCTTATTTCGACACATTAATGCTCATAACATGTGGAGCAATTACCGAATTTCCACAAGAAAATTTAAAGAAATAAACAATGTCAAAATCATATAAACCCACTTTAGTCATAATATTTTCATTCAACAACTTGAATAGAAAATTGGAAAAAAAAAAAACACCCACCAAAAAGCAATTAGAGCGTAATTCTAGCATGTTGGGATACCACATGATGGAACACGAGACATACGCAGCGAATTAGACCTAATTACACTCTAATTGATTTTAATTTAAAAGGAAAAAAATGCATGCAATGAAGGCAAAAAACAAACAATAATTAACTTACCTTTGAAGCTCCCGAAAACGCTTTCCTCGTTGAATCTCGACCCGAACTCTTTCGAACCACCACTAGAGTTGACCTACTATCCTCTGACTCAAAACCGGGTTTGTGGAACCCGATGTGAATAAAACGATAGAGAGAAAAGAGATTGAAAAAAGAAAATGGACTTTGTGGTAGGTTTCTGGTATTTTTTTCTAGCCCAATTTTAGAAAAATTTGCAAAATTGGCAAAACTCTTTTTTCTTCAAATGAAAGCAATTTATATAAAAAAACCATACAACAATTGCATGAACCAAATCCATAAAAACCCAACACCTATAATCCACTATCTTAGTGGGCTTAATGTCTCCACTATAAGCCACACTAGCCCACTATTTTGTTAGTGGAAATTATCAACAAAGTTTGGATTTTTCCCATTAACTTTAGTCAAAGGGCAAAATAGTTCATTGGTCAAAGTGGACTTTGACCAAAAGTCAACATTTTGTCATGATTTTTCCGTGTTGACTAATTTTGACCTACCTGAGCATGAATCCACATTCATTTTCTCGAAATTCAAATCACATTTGAATATAAGGTTGGTCAAAGTTGACTTTTCAAGTCAAAAGTAAATCTTTGATTTTTTACATCTTTGACCATTTCCCTCATTTCCGAGCTTCTGAATATGAACGTTATTCATTTTTCTTGATATTTAAATATTAAACTATATCTCTTAAAACTGAAAAACTCGACCACTATATCACATTAACTGGTCGGTTTCTCTCTCTTCACCTAATTCGAACAATTCGAATTATTCTATCATACTGTTCTAAGTTTATTCCATATGAGCTAGTAGGGGAACCTAATGAAGCTATAGATCATGGGCTCCAATGATCCGAGATTAGCAGGCTAAACTCTTTAGACGGAGCAATCAACATTCGTTAACTAACGGGTCATTCACTATAGTTCTGTAGTTCACGTCCCCACTATAGATATATTTGTGTCCATCCTGATATAACCAAATCAGCTAAGCTAAATCCCTTCATAAGTGTTCGTTA
>NC_052353.1:33838269-33917498 GCF_009727055.1 Benincasa hispida
ATCTTGGTTGGGTCATAAAAATCGTTTTACCCCCAAGACTACATCTTGTTCCTTAATTCCACTGATCCTCTAATGAACAATTGGTTTAAGGTCCAACCTATAAACCGAATCCCTCTCGGGCCAAGGAGAGGGTGGGGCCCCTTGTTCAAGACCTGGATTTAGTACTAAAGAGAACAACCTATCTACTATCCGTATAATGGGTAGGAGTGAATTCCGTCTTGCACCCTATGTTCCCAACTATGCACCCGATCTTACCCCTGAAATGGGAGGCTTATTGGGCCAGCGATTATGAGCTGCCCTCACCTATGCAAATCTAAGGATAATTTCGAGTGAACAGGAGTTCATAGTTAGCTTAGGATTAAGATTAAGTTGCCTAGGTCATCAATTAACGAAATAGTTAGTTTTATACATAGAACGACATTTAGAACGTAAAAAGTGACTATTTCATGGTTCAGTCTTATGCAAACTCATTGCATAGGATGCCCCCACTCACATATCGCTATATGAATGATTCAGGATCACATCGTTTGTACTAACTACAAAGTGGGGTGCATCTATAGTGTCCCCAGAATAAGGCGCTCAACCTTATTCATATACTATAGACCATTTTGGCTATATATTTGAACTCTATCCACATTTATGTCACTACATAAACTTCAAACTACATTAAATAGCCCCAGGACCTTAGTTTATTGGATTCAAGATTACAATTTCAATAACAACTTTATCAAAAAATAAAATAGAATATGTTTATTAATTTACAAACTACAAGTTTTAGGACATAAAATCCAACACATGAGACCATTCCCTCCATCAAATGGTCATAAATACATTCTGTTGGCCGTCGACTATGTTTCCAAGTGGATTAAAGCAGTGCCATGCATCGCAAACGATGCGGCAACAATCTCCAAATTCTTACAGAGAAACATCTTCACTCGTTGTGGCACCCCACGTGCAATAATAAGTGACGAAGTGACCTACTTTGTCAATCAGATCATTAATAAACTTCTGATCAAATACAATGTCCATTATAAGATCGCCACGGCATATCACCCCTAGACAAACGGACAGGCTGAGGTTTCTAATAGAGAAATCAAGCTGATTTTAGAAAAGGTGGTGAATCCCTCACGGAAGGACTGGGCCATGAAGCTTGATGATGCCTTGTAGGCATATAGGACTGCCTATAAAACACCCATAGGCATGTCACTGTATGCATTGATGTTTGGTAAGGCGTGTCATCTGCCGTTGGAATTAGAGCACAAGACGCTGTGGGTAGTGAAGAAGCTTAACTTTGATCTGAAAGCTACAGGGGAGGAGAGAAAACTTCAGTTACTCGAGCTGGACGAATGGAGACTACAGGCGTATGAAAATGCCAAAATCTACAATGAACGTATGAAGCATTGGCATGACAAGCGATTTTGTGAAAAGAATCTAGGCTTGAGAAAGTCGGATTAGATCGCATAAGAAAGAATAGAAACTTAGAAATAAGTTCTATCGACATTTTAGCATATGCATCGCATGCATCCTAGAAATAGGAATTGTGGCATTCTGCATTAAGAAATGTAGTACTGATATTTGTGTGTAGCATGATCGCATAACTTGTGCACAATCTTAGGAAATGTTAGCTAAACCCCTTCTCAACCCCTTCATCGCATACTTATCGTAATTTTATGCTTTCATCACTCCGCTTTCAACTCCGTCGTATAGGAAAAATCTAAATCAAAACACTATCCACTTCATTATTTTTACCACCATAATAGAATCAAAAGTGTCGCATATCTACTTAGTAGTCCCTGTGTTCGACCCTGGACTTACCAGGAAACCTAAGAAGGCTTATACTTGGGCCTTGTTAGGAAAACTTGCATGATCACCGCATAACACACATCATCGCAAACTCACACCATAATACATCAAAATTCTACGCATCATTCAATAACTGTCCTAGCTCTACCGTATCTTTTGTTTCATTTCTTCTGGAACAATCAAAAACACTTTTTTGATTATGGATCTACTACCAGAAACTCAATGCCTAATCTTAGGGTCTTCGTTCAACTATTTCACGGGACTTTTAGGTCAGATGAAAAGCAGCAAGCCCATAGCATAGGAAGTTGTAGCTATGTACGTATATGATATGTTATATTATAATGTTTATATGAATGTTGTTTATGTTTCCAGTTAAAGCTTTCAGTTTTATTATCAGTTTTATGTATGATACTTATGTTTTAAATGTTAGCCACTCACTAGGCTTCTAGCTCATATTTTCAAAATGTCCCCACTAGGTACCGATCACTCCCCAAAAGATATCTCTGCTGCTGCTCTGCCACTCAAAGACACAGGTTGAAAGAAACTTGATTGAGGACTCTGTAATTGTTAGTACTCGTGTCTGTCATATAGGGACTATTGTACATAAGTTGATATCAAAGCATAAGATTTGGGAGAAGGGAAATTTTATGTATAAGTCTGAGTCCTAAATGAGACCCTAACATGTGTACTACATAGTAAGTGTAAGATGTCAACCAGAATTAGCAGGCAAAGCAAGGAAACAGACGACAGGGGTACTGACCCTACCTTCAAAAGTGCTGAGATTCAAAAGAATGAAGATTCTAGTAAGTGAAAGCTAAAGATCCAGTAGCTCATAAGACAACTTTAGGAAGAAAAGTCGGGAATCACACGGGTAGAATAGACTCTTGACTAGAAAGATAGAATGTTTAGCAGGTTTGCTTAGAGGTTGGTGGCAATGTGGAGTCTATTATGGTGAATTTAGGAAAAAAGATGATATCGAGAAAGCCCTAGTCAAAGTTAATACTAAGAGGAAGGGAAAAGACAAGCAACAGCGAGCTCAGAAAGTACCAAAGGTACACTGAGTATAAAAGTAGGAACATAGTGGTCAGCAGAAGGAAGAAAGGAAAAGGTCTAGGTCTACTGATGGTCTAAGTAATAGCTCGAAGTTTGAACTTGTTAATGAGCTAAAAGCTAATACGTTTAAGAAACCCTTGTGTGTAAAGTGTGGTAAGCCGTAGTTGGGAAAATGTTATAGTAGAAAGAACATCTCCTCCCAAGTGTGGACAAACAGGACATTCTAGGAAGAATGCCCTCAGTTAGGTCAAAAAGTTCAGTCGACACAGGGAGTGATTTCACAGCTAGTAGGTTAGTTCAAAGGTATGAAAACTGGAAAAGAAGATTCCAATGGCATTGTAAATGAAAGGGAAACAGGACCACCCTAGTAATAAAATGGATGTCATGACTCAGTAGGAAATGGAAGAGTCACTAGATGATGTAATAGGTACATTGAACTATTATTACTAGGATGTTCATACATACTAATATTACTTACTATGAACAAAATTAATGTCAGAGTAACACAGCAGAAGTGTAGTAAAGAAGAAGGTTATAAATTCTCATAACTGAGGATGTTGTGAAACCCTAAGTAAGTCCAAGCAAATTTCGAGGATAAAATTTCTTTTAAGAGGAAGGTAATTGTAAACCCCGTACTCCATTTTTCCCTACATAAGTGAGTAATAGGCATGCTAAGCAAAGACTAAGGATATGTTAAAGTAAAGTTGTAAAAAGAAGTGAAGAAAGCAGGAAGATGGAAGAAAATATGGCTAAGTGTTAGTAGGGTGTAGCCTATGCGTTAGCCTTATGTTGGGAGTTGGAGGAGAGCTTTTATACGTTGACCTTACCTTTAGAGGTTAGACGAGCTCAAGGAGCTAAGTGTGGCTGAGAGAGAGGGAGCTAGGCATTAGAGTTATGCATGCCAAGAAGGACATGTGAAGGCTTATTACCCTATGCATTGACAAGGCATGCGGTAGCCTAGGGGCTTGCGAGGTTGTGAGCATGCGACTAAGTGTGCTAAGCGAGACATTAATGCGCTGAGGTTTGGGGTAGGATATGTGGCAACCAAGTCTTTTTGAGGTTATTGGGTGCATGATATGGGCGTTGTGCGAAGGTAAATGCATGGTTGCACGCGGGTTGCATGACAATGAGCACAAAGTTGTGTAAGGTTGGGCGCAAAACGATGAGCGCAAGAGGTTAGACGAGCTTTCATGCGTTGACCTTACCTTTAGAGGTTAGATGAGCTCAAGGAGCCAAGTGTGGCTGAGAGAGAGGGAGCTAGGCATTAGAGTTATGCACGCCAAGAAGGACATGTGAGGGCTTATAACCCTATGCATTGACAAGGCATGTGGTAGTCGAGGGGCTTGCAAGGTTAGTGAGCATGCGACTAAGTGTGCTAAGCAAGACATTAATCCGTTGAGGCTTGGGGTAGGATATGTGGCAACCAAGTCCTTTTGAGGTTATTGGGTGCATGATATGGGCGTTGTGCGAAGGTAAATGCATGGTTGCACGTGGGTTGCATGACAATGAGCACAAAGTTGTGTAAGGTTGGCCGCAAAATGATGAACGTAAGACGACGGGGTATACGATGTGCGCTGGGATTGCATGATGAGCGCAAGGCTGAGCGTTGAGGCTGGGCATGCGTGCTGAGCGTAAGGCACTGAGTACACAATGTGCGCTAGAGCTATGCGATGAAACTAGGAAGCATGCGATGAGGTATACGATGCATACTGGAGCAATGCGAGGTATACGATGCATGCTGAAGCTATGCGATACAAAGGCAAGATGATGAGCACAAGGTTGGGCGCAAGGAACTTAAGGCATGCAGTGCTCGGAGCCATTGCATTGAGGAAGGCTTAACGCCTGATTGGTGAGGCGTTGAGACTAAGCTATGCGTGGGCTAAGAGCATGCGATCATAGGAGGAACGCAATAGCCTCAAGGTGAGATGCGTTGGCCAGGGTTGGGCAATGCACTATCTGAAAGAGGCATGCGGCCAAGTGATTGCAAGTGTTGGCTTGGAAATTGAGCCTTGTGTGGATGACCAAGAGGAAATGATCAACTTAGTGACCGATTAACTAAGCCAGCTATCATGCTTAAGATTGTTGTTATCCCTTGAATGATGAGGTGGCAGCTTAAGGTTTAAGATAAGCATGCAACTGCTAGTATAAAAGAAGAAACCTGTCTTCAAAGAGAGGGTTTGAGCAATTCTCTCGTTGATAGCTTGTAGAAATACAAGCTACTGTAGGCTTTTACTTAAAATTATGAGGGTTGATGAGCAGAACATGCGTTAATTTTGCTAAGAATTCATGTGGAATAATGAGCTTGCGTTGATCAGCACTAAAAATCCCCACTAACCCTATATCATGCGTTATTTTGCATCAAAATGTCTATTTTGTAGTTGTCGTAGGAGTCGATCACATGCACTGATCCCAAACCATCGCAAAGTTGATTGCATGTGTTGATCTTAATGAAGACAAGTTGGTCGCATGAAATGTCGCAACTATAGTGATAACCATGATAGGAGGATGATCGCAAAATAGGTGGAATGCATTGATACTTTAGAAGAAACAATCATGAACGCATACCTCGGGAGAATCAAAGAGATAAGATAATAATGACATTTCACCTACCGCGACAGGAATGGTAGTGATTCAGTGCGAGATTATCAAAGCTGTCGGTGTTTGAGCTCTATAAATAGATCCTTGAAGCCCAAATTCAAAGCATCTGGGCCTTCTGCCTTGGGCAGATTCCTATGATCACAGANTGTTTGAGCTCTATAAATAGATCCTTGAAGCCCAAATTCAAAGCATCTGGGCCTTCTGCCTTGGGCAGATTCCTATGATCACAGACGAGAGCATGAGTAGGAAAGTCTTTGAGAGTTCTTCACTCCCACAACTTCCTCTGATCGACGATCGGAGCTTCGCTGGAGATAGATCTCGAGAGGGACTACTCCATCACCTATCCATTCCACCACCGACAGCTTTGACACACATCTGATGGAAGCAAGAGATTGCCCACATCTTGCCATCCATCTCTCTTCTCACCTCTGTATTGTATTACATTTTGGCTTATTAATACATTTTGTAATCAATGTATCTCTTTAATTCCTTCAACATCATTTTCATCATCTTCTTCTACATTATCATCTTTTTCTTTCACCGTAATGAGTTAAGTGTAGATTGAAAAAGTTATCGCATACTCAATCATGCAGCACAGAGATATGACGCATGTAGCAAACCACCGAAAGGTGTGCATTGCGCGAGTATAGTGAGTCAATCCTGGTTACTTAGTGCAAGACGATCACAATACTTGTCTATGAGCTGAGTGGCTATAACCAACTGCCCGAGAGGGTAAGTAGTGGAACTCACTAAGCAATGTAAGCATGTTTTTAAAGATAGAAATAACCTTATGCTCAACGCAACTATACATTATAGAGATATAAAGCATGTGGCTGACCACCGAGAGGTGTGCGATGCGTTAGTGTGGCGAGTTGGGATTACCCTTGCGACCAAACTTAATGACTTGGTGAAATCTCCTCCACAAGTCTACTTCTCCATGCATCTCATCACGCGTTAACCGTTGCCGCATCTCTACCGATTCTCATAAACTCAATTGTTCAGTCTGTTTAGCTTGGAATAGAAGTAGCGCATAGTAATTAACTTCTTTCTTTTTATTTTTATTCCCCGCCTCAAATGCATTACTTTACAATCATCTTTTAGTTGCAAGTCCCCGTGTTCGACCTCAGATCATCCCGAGAAACTTGCAATCTCGTTATACTTGGTGAGAGAGCAAGAAAACTTATGACAGGAATGCATGGTCATCGCATACACGATTAACGCATAATTCATTTTCCTCATATTAACGCATGATCAACACATGACCATCAACGCATATCCATCAATACAAACAAATTAAATAAATTTTCCTCCCAACACTCATGCAAATGGAGTGATTCTAGAGTCATTCAAACCCTGAGTGTGTCTAGTTGTTGAGATTGGGTTGCTGGAAGGAAATTCCAGAGGAATCAAGCTGAAGATTGAAGAATTCGACTGAAGGTCAAGCTCTCAAGTAAACTTGAGCCAATCTTAATGATTTGTGGTTTTCGGCCAAATCATGAGAAGTTCTAGGTTGAAATTTTAAAGTAAGCTTGCTAAGACATTTTAGAGCAAGTTTGTAGAAGAAAATTTCTTGAGAAAAGGCCTGAAAAATTAGTTATTCAAATTGTGATTTGAATTTGGAAATCTTGAACAAGCAGGCAGTTGCTTAGGTTGAACAAGCAAGCAGCTTGAAGAGCCAGATGGTGATGCTGAACTCACACACTACGAGCAATGTTGTGTGCAAGGGATGCACTGGCTTGGGCACAATGATGCACTAAGAAGTGTTGCACCATGCAATGCATGCTGAAGCCATAAGTATAAGAGTGTTGTATGGGCATTGAACTATGCAATAGAGTGAGCGGGGCTATGCAATCAGGCGCACGAGGTGTTAGGCGCAAATGGGGTGCTGGAGAGTGTTGGCACACGACTGGGCGAATGCATGGGGCATGTGTTAATGTGCCACAAGTGGGTGCATAGGCTGAATGATTGTGCAAGGGCTAGCTAGGCGTTGGGCCATGCAATGGGTTGTATGGGCGTGAGTTAAAAGCTTAAACGCATAAAAGGCAGGCTGTGTGTTGGTGTGTGGCGGAAGGGAACACCTAAGCCATATGATGGATGCATGGTATGCGTTGATGGTGTGTGTGATTGCTGCATAACAAGCTCAGCACCTAGAAGAGAATTCTAAGTGTTCTCACACAGTGAGCTTGGCATTGGAAGGTAAGGCTTCATACTAAGACAAAGTAAGCTAGTCATGAAATATTAGTCCCAAAAGGGAAGCCAATGCTAATAGAAAGAATGCGTTGTGATGTCCACAGATTTGACATCAAATGAGGAGTACTTTAGGAGGATTGCCAAAGACAGTGAGTGACTTTAAATGCTTTAAATGATTTGCAAATACTTTATGAATGATTTAACAATTCATGTTTACTGAAAGCTATTCATGACAACTATTTTCAAATAGTTTCTAAAGTAACGCATCTCTCTTTAATGTTATGTTTATGCGTTGACTTAAAATGCTTCTAAGTATGTTATGATATGTACTTCAATGATCATGAGTATGTGTTAATGCTGAATGCCTTAAGGAAACTAAGTCTTAGTGGAGATAAGAATGTGCCTTAGAAAGTATGAATAACACAGTACTAAAGGACTAAATGTGAAGGTACTAAAGCTCAGCCTTAGAAATGAATAGCTCAGTACTAAAGGACTAAATATGAAGGTACTGGAGCTCAGTTCTAGAAATGAATAGCTCAACACTGAAGGACTAAATGTGAAAGTGCTGGAGCTCAGTCCTAGATATGAGATCAGAATGAATAACTCAGTATTGAAGGACTTAATGTGAAGGTACTAAAGCTAAGTTCTAGATATGAGTTCTGATGATAGGATCCAATCTACGTGCACGTAGGTCAGGCAAGACTAGAAGAAAGGTGATGGACAAAGGAGACACACCTTAACTTGGTATAGTGTGAGGAAAACTAGGTAGAAGGTAGTGGACAAAGGCGACACGCCTTGATCTAGAGTAGTATGGAGAGTTGGACAAGAGGGCTTCTTCTCTCAATTAAGTAGTAATTTAGTTAAGTATGATAAAGAGTGAGCAAGAGTGCCACTCTCAAGAGGAATAGTCTAGCTATGTACAGATATGATTTGTTATATTATAATGTTTATGTGAATGCTGTTGATGTTTCTAGTTAAAGCTTTCAATTTTATTAGTAGTTTTATGTATGATACTTATGTTTTAAATGTTAGTCACTCATTGGGCTTCTAGCTCATGTTTTCAAAATGTTCCCCCCTCCCCCCTCCCCAGGTAGCAGTCACTCCCTAGAAGACATCTCTGCTACTGCTCTGCCACTCAAAGACACAGGTTGAAGGAAGCTTGATTAAGGACTCTATAATTGTTAGTACACATGTGTCTGTCATACAGGGACTAGTGTTGTATGTTTGGCTCATTAAGTTGTAATGTACATAAGTGCATGTATGAACATTGTTATGAAACCTTGTAATGTAAATGTGTTAAGTTTCGAGTTAATCTGTTTAGTATGTTGTTAATATGTATGTATACCAGGGTTTAAGATAGTTTAAATAGATTAGTTAGGCAGTAAGTGCCAGCAAAAAGGTTGGTAACTGCTACCGTCACATCTTTTCCTAGGCTAAGAGGGTAATCTGGGAGGGGGTGTGACATAAAACCTAACAAACTCCCACTTGGACTAAAACTCCAGTGGGTTTACATATATACAAATATATATACTGTTGAGTACGAAAGAATAAATACAATAAACTAGGGCATCCGATACCCATTAATTCTCCCACTTGCCCTAGATTTATCTATCTCGTAGTCCTAGTCCAATTAGGTGACCCTTAAACACTTTAGCCATAAAGGCCTTTGTAAATGGATTGACTAATTTTCTTCTGAGGCTATCTGCATGACGATCATGTCCCTTTGGTGTACTATCTCTATGATGAGATGATACTTGCGCTCGATGTGTTCCCTACATTTATGGTTTCTTGGTTCTTTGGAATTTTCAATAGCTCCACTGTTATCCCAATAGAGGGTGAACGGTAGATGCATATTTGGAACCTTTTCCAAATCGGTCAAGAACTTTCTAAGTCATACTACTTCCTTGGTTGCTTCACAAGCAGCTACATACTCTGCTTCTATGGTGGAGTTAGCAATACAACTTTGCTTTATACTTCTCCATACTATAGTTCTTCCATTCAGAGTGAATACCAATCCCAAAGTTAATTTCCTAGAATCCACATCGGTTTGAAAATCAGAATCAGTGTATTCAGTAAGGATCAGATCCTTAGAACCATACATAAGCATATAGTCCTTCATTCTCCAAAGATAATTGAGGATATCTTTAACAGCAGTCCAATGATCATATCTATGATTGGATTACTATCTGCTGACTATTCCAACTGCATAACATATGTCTGAACATGTACACAATATTGTTGGGATTGGTGTCCTAATTCTCTCGGAGTCTCGTAGTTTGTAAACTTTGTACACATTGTTATTAATAAAATAAGAGTTATTTTATTTGCATTTACTCATATCCAATAAACAGAGATCCATGGTTATTGTATGTAAACTTAAACATGTATATGAGATATACAAGTGGATCATGCCTTAAGTAATAACCTAAAAGGTTTGTAGTATAAGGATATAGGAGGGATACCTTATCCTGGTGATTCTATGGATATGACCCGCTTTGTAAAGGTTTACAAGTGTTGTGAACTACTACAGATGGTCTGATCCTGACCATTCATGTAAAAACATGCGAGCGGGGTGTCCTATACAAAGAGTTTGTATAAGACCAGACCACGAGATGATTCGTCTCTTTATATAACGCTATTGATACTTGAGACTTATAGCTCACCTAAACGACCATAGGTGACATGACCTTTATCCTGAGTGTTTTGGGAACTTCTACCTATGAGGGCGGTTCTTTGATTAGTATGGGTGAGAGTGGCCAGATTGCCAACTCAACAAGCCTACCTTTTTTAGGATTTGTTTGATTGGGAAGCTGGGAACTCAGTTAAACAAGATGGAATTCACTCCTTCCCCGAAGCAGGGCTAAGTAGATAGATTGCTCCCTTAAGGGCTAATTCCGAGTTTTGAACATAGTGGCCACATCCTTTCTTTGGAAGAGAGAACCCAGCCATAGTATGACTATGACTTATTATTCATTAGAGGAATCAGTGGTACTTAAGGAGTTAGATGTAACTACAGGGGCAAAACGATAGATTGGCCCAACTATAGTTATGAGCGATCTGTGAAGGATTATCGCACTGTTGATTGGTTGATATGGACATAGAAATATATCTGTAGTGAGAAGAGTGCAGCTGTCGGTCTTTAGTGGAGTGCTCGACAATTAACGGATGGTGGATCCCGTGACTAAAGAGTTTAGTCAATTATTCACGTACCGTTGGAGCTTCAAGCTACAAGTCTATAAGGTCCCTTTGGTAGTTCAATAGATTCAAGTTGAGAATCGGTTCTTAGGGTTGGTTTGAAATGTTCAAATTGACAAGAGGAAATTCAATTATATATGAGATAATTGGTGTGATGTATGAGATACATTAAGTGGAGGATTAACCTTAATATGATTCACATTAAGTACCATAAAATAGAAAAAGAACTATGGTTTGTATGGTAAGTTGGTTATAAATATAATATGGTAAGTTGGTTATCATATTAATTTATATAATATTAATTATTTGATAATTAAATATTTTTCTCTAATAACCGATTGAGTAGGAGGTTATTGGTGGTTTTATGGTAACCGTAAGATAAAAGGGAAAAGGTTTTCCTAAATTTAGAGAGTTGCTACTTTTGGAAAGAACTCACGGAGAGAGCTTTAAATTTAGAGACTAAACGATCGTGGACTTTGACTATACGATAGTTCATTAGCTGGTCGTAGCTAAACGATCGTGTGGCATTGTCTATATGATAGGCTACCATTTACTACACGATCGGGCACATTGTTTATACGATAGACGCTTCTTATCTCCCACTTGTTCGATCATCTACACGATCGTTGTCCTCTTGTCTCTTCATCAAGCCAAGTTCATACAGAGCCCCACAACTCCTGGATTCTCACACTGAGAATACCAAGGTAACCATTGTGGTGGTGTCCTCATTGAACTCGATTGTGTTCGAGGAGTTTTTGGCTGTTTGTGTTGTTCGTTCTTGATCGTGCTTTGCACCGGTCGTTGCATTCGTGTTGCTGTGCAATGGATGCTTGTAAATTGATCGAGGGAGTTTGAAGAATGGTTCTTCAAAGGTATGCATACTCTATCCCTTGATACTCTTAAAGCATGCTGTTGATTTCCGTTCTTGTACTGTAATTATTTATGACCTATTAGTTTTCGTTCTTATACTGTAATTGTTCCTGTTCAATTTCGAATGAAATTTGGAACGATCCTTCTGCTGCTCATGGAAATCCTCATGTTTGATTTCCTTCAAACACGGCCTACTTCATACTTCCAACTGCTAATGCATAGGAAATTCATTTCATAACCTTAACCTCTTGAGGTGTCTTAGGACATTGTTCCTTAGATAAATGAATTCTATGCCTGAACGGTAACATACCTCTCTTAGAGTTTTTCATTTCATATCTAGACAACATTTTGTATATATAATGTAGGATTGTATCAGCAACAGCGGAAGCACAAGGATCATTTAAGGACTCTAATTCGTTAATTTTGGCAAAATATAAAGCATGCTCTTGTAGAAAACAAGTGAGTTTCAAGACATACCTCTTGTAAAACTTCTTCAAAGCTCCTTCTCCAGCTGCTCTCTTCTCCGAATCTTGTTAAAGACCACCTCAAGATCTTCCCCACTATTCTTTTGGAACTCTAGATTGAGTTGTGGGACTCAAAACAAACTTGAATCAAGGGATGAAGGAGAAATGCTCACAGTAGCAATCTTTGTGAAGAACCCTTTCTTCAACTCGAATTTTCTCTAAAATTCTCTCTTGATTACATGCCTGAATTTTACTCCAAACTCTTCATTATATTGTATATCTACATGCATAAGAGAGAGTTGCATGAGTTGCAACTCATTCTTGGAGAAGGACAAGGCAAAGGTGAATGCTTTTGTGTGAGCAAGTTGAAAGATGGATAATGGAAAACCAAAATTTTTCCATTTGTGTTTTGTTTTTCATTTTTCAATTTTTATCTCAAAAATCAAAATATGATATTGCCAAAATCCATTTTGATTTTAAAATTTAAAAAAAAAATTAATTTCATAAATTAATTTTTAAATAAAACTTAATTAATCTAATATCAAATATTAGATTAATTTTTACACATATCCATCTTTATATATTAATCATATTTAAATATAAATTCTCCTATTCCGTTTAATTCTCAAATTAAACATGTAATTATATCTCATATAATTATTAATTTCCTTAATTCTAATTTGAACATTTGAAATTAACTTATCACGCTATTCTAGACCTAGTCCGTTACGAGCTAGTAGGGGGACCTACGGACCTACAGATCGTGGGCTCCAATGATCCGGATTAATTGGCTAAACTCATTAGACCAGATTAATCTCCATTCGTTAACTAATGGGTCATTTCACTAAAGCCCATAGTTGCACTCCTCTCACTATAGATATCTTATGTCCACATGATTTAACAATAATCAGCAAGTTGACCCTTCACAGGTTGTTCGTAATAACGGCTGGGTCAAATATCTATTTTACCCCCGAGATTATGTCTTATTCCTCAAGTTCCTACTGATCCTTTAATGAACAACTGGTTTGTGATCCAATCACTAAACCAAACTCTCTCAGCCCAGTGAGAGGGTGGGGCCCCTTGTTCAAGACTTGGATTCAATACTTGAGAGAAAACACTTTCTCTTATCTCTAAATCGGGTAGGTGTGAACTCTGTCTTGCACCCTATGTCCCCAGCAATCTATTTGGTCTTACCCTTGAAATGGGAGTTTTATTAAGCTAGCGCTGTTGAACCAACCCTCACCTATGTAAATCTAAGAGCAATCTCGAATAAACATGAGTTCATAGTTAGCTTAGGATTAAGATCGAGTTACCTAGGTCATCTAGGTGAAATAGTTAGTCTTAACTATAAACAGTGTTATAAAGCAAGAGTGACTTATTTCTTAGTCCGATCTTATGCAAACTCATTGCATAGGATGCCCTACTTCTCATGTCATAACATGTACAAATTAGGATCATATCGTATGTAGCACTTTACAACTATTTGTAACAACTACAGAGTAGGCCACATCCAATGGTGTTACCATATTAAGGTACCCAACCTTATTCAAGTACCATAGATCATTTTGACTATTTACTCGAACCCGATCCACTCTTATGTCTCCACATAAAGTTCAAATACTCATACAATAGTCATGGGTATTAGTTTATTGGATTCAGACTTTCATACAATTTATGAAATCAATAACAAGTTTATTGATTATAGAAAATGTTTATCATTTACAAAGAGTTTTAGGACATAAAACCAACAATACTCCCACTTGGACTAAAACTCTAGGGTGGATCAATATATACAAATATATACAATGTTGAGTTTACATGGAGAGAATAAAATGTACAAATACAATAAACTAGGGCATTACAATACTCATAAATTCTCCCACTTGCCCTAGTGATACAAAACTCGTAGACCTAGTCCTACTAGGTGACCCTTGAACACTTTAGCCGAGAGGGCTTTTGTAAATGGATCAGCTAAGTTGTCTTGGGAAGCAATCTGGGTGACGATTACGTCTCCTCTGTGTACAATCTCCCTGAGGAGATGGTACTTTCGCTCGATATGCTTTCCTCTTTTATGGCTTCGTGGTTCCTTTGAATTTGCAACTTCTCCACTGTTGTCACAATAGAGAGTGACAGACAGGTGCATATTAGGAACTACTTCCAGATCTGTCAGGAACTTTCTGAGCCTTACTGCTTCTTTTACTGCTTCACTTGCAGCTACATACTCAGCTTCCATTGTGGAGTCTGCAATACAACTCTGCTTGATGCTCCTCCACATAACTGCTCCTCCGTTTAGAGTGAATACTGACCCCGAAGTTGATTTCCTCGAATCAATATCGGTCTGAAAGTCAGAATCAGTGTATCCAGTAAGGATCAAATCCTTCGCAGCATACACAAGCATATAATCTCTCGTCCTCTGAAGATACTTGAGAATGTTTTTAACAGCAGTCCAATGATCATGACCTTAGTGGGCAGCAGGTACACGATCATGTAGTGCCATCGTATAGAAAATTCAACGTATTGTTTAGTTCCCATGCCAAAGCTAAACGGTCACTTAGTGCTATAGTATAGCAAATTGAACGCATCGTTTAGCTCCCGCAGGTACACGATCGTTTAGCGTTCAACATCACAACGACCAGCGCCCATTACTATACGATCGTCTAGCTTTTCTTCATATCGTGTAATGCCTAGGACTAGACGATCGTTTAGCAACTGAACCTCAACAACGATTTTAAGTAGAAGTTGAAAAACTGGAACAATAGCTCGACCTCCTTCACTTGTTTCTTCAATTACATCTTTCAACTCCAACGACTCCAAATAAATCACAGACTCTTGCTAACACATAAAAGCTCATCAAACGAGAGCCAATTACAAATTTAAATGAGAAATTAAAGAGAATTAAAATGCCAAAACTCAGAAAACTATATCACTGCACCAGTTTCATATTTTTCATATAAAATACCCACAAAACCAAAATTAAACCGAATTGAATACTTATATGATGCTCTGATACCAATTATAGGATTGTATCAGAAACACTGTAAGCACAAGGATCATTTAAGCACTCTAATTCACTAATTTTGGCAAAATATAAAGCATGCTCTTGCAGAAAACAAATGAGTTTCAAGACATACCTCTTGTAGAACTTCTTCAAAGCTCCTTCTCCAGCTGCTATCTTCTCTGAATCTTGTTGCAGACCACCTCAAGATCTTCCCCACTATTCTTTTGGTACTCTAGATTGAGTTGTGGGACTCAAAACAAGCTTAAATCAAGGGATAAAGGAGAAATGCTCACAACAGCAATCTTAGTGAAGAACCCTTTCTTCAACCTGAATTTTCTCTAAAATTCTCTTTTGATTGCATGCTCGAATTTTACTCCAAACTCTTCATTATATTGCATATCAACATACATGGGAAAGAGTTGCATGAGTTGCAGCTCATGCTTGAAGAAGGACAAGGCAAAGTTGAATGCTTTTGTGTGAGCAAGTTGAAAGATGGATAATGAAAAACCAACTTTTTCTATTTGTGTTTTTTTTTTCATTTTTTAAATTTTATCTCAAAAATAAAAATATGATATTACCTAAATCCATTTTGAATTTAGAATTTAAAAATAAAATTAATTTCATTAATTAATTTTTAAATAAAACTTAATTAATCTAATATCAAATATTACATTAATTTTTACATATATCCATCTTTATATATTTAAATCATATTTAAATATAAATTCTCCTATTCCATTTAATTCTCAAATTAAACATGTAATTATATCTCATATAATTACTAATTCTCTTAATTCTATTTTGAACATTTCAAATTAACTTATCACGCTATTCTAGAGCTAGTCCGTTACGAGCTAGTAGGAAGACCTCACGGACCTACAGATCATGAGCTCCAACGATCCGGATTAATTGGCTAAACTCATTAGACCAGATTAATCCCTATTCGTTAACTAATGGGTCACTCCACTAAAGCCCATAGTTGCACTCCCCTCACTGTAGATATATTATGTCCACATGATTTAACCATAATTAGCAAGTCGACCCTTCACAGGTTGTTCGTAATAACGAATGAGTCAAATATCTGTTTTACCCCCGAGATTACGTCTTATTCCTCAAGTTCCTACTGATCCTCTAACGAACAACTGGTTTGTGATCCAATCACTAAACCAAACTCTCTCAACCCAGTGAGAGGGTGGGCCTCTTGTTTAAGACTTGGATTCAATACTTGAGAGAACAACCTTTCTCCTATCCCTAAATCGGGTAGGCGTGAATTCTATCTTGCACCCTATGTCCTCGGCTATCTATCCGGTCTTACCCCTGAAATGGGAGTCTTATTGAGCTAGAGTTGTTGAGCCAACCATCACCTATGCAAATCTAAGAGCAATCCCGAATAAACAGGAGTTCATAGTTAGCTTAGGATTAAGATTGAGTTACCTAGGTCATCTAGGTGAAATAGTCAGTCTTATACAGTAAACAGTGTTCTAAAGTAAGTGTGACTTATTTCTTGGTCCGATCTTATGCAAACTCATTGCATAGGATGCCCCCACTCCTCATGTCATAACATGTACGAATTAGGATCACATCGTATGTAGCACTTTACAATTATTTGTAACAACTACAGAGTAGGCCACATCCAATGGTGTTACCAGAATAAGGTACCCAACCTTATTCATGTATCATAGATCATTTTGATTATTTGCTCGAGCCTGATCCACTCTTATGTCTCCACATAAAGTTTAAGTACTCATACAATAGTCATGGGTTTTAGCTTATTGGATGTAGACTTTCATACAATTTATGAAATCAATAATAAGTTTATTGATTATAGAAAATGTTTATCATTTTACAAACTGCGAGTTTTAGGACATAAAACCCAACATATAAGATGCCTGAGATAATGCTAATGTTCTGTTCTTGCGATTCCGAACTATTTGAATTCCAAGAACACACTGTGCGTCTCTAATATCCTTCATTTGGAATTACGAAGCTAGCCATTGCTTAATGTCAGCTAGGAATCCTTCCTCATTCTCAATGAGTAGGATATCATCAATATATAGTACCAGAAATGCTACAATTTTGTTGAAAATTTTCTTGTAAACACAAGGTTCGTCAACATTTTGTTCAAAGCCATAAGATTTGATCACAGTGTCAAATCTTATATTCCATGATGAAGATACTTGTCTTTACCCCATAAATGGATCTTTTAAGGTTGCAAAACTTTTTCTCTTGACCCTGTTCAATAAGCCTTTTTGGTTGAGACATATAGATACCCTCTTCAAGATAGCCATTCAGAAAGGCTATCTTGACGTCCATTTTCCAGATTTCGTAATCATAGAAGGCAACAAGGGATAAGAGTATTCTAATCGATTTAATATTGGCAACTAGAGAAAAGTTTTCTTCATAGTCCACCCCTTCTCTTTAGGTAAACCCTTTTGCCACGAGTCTAGCTTTGTAGGTATGTACCTTACTTGCTTGGTCTCGTTTTTTCTTGTAAATCCATTTGCATCCAATAGGTTTTACTCCTTCTAGTTGATCTATAGGTTTCCAAACTGAATTAAAGTACATAGACTCCATTTTGAGGTTCATAGCTTTTATCCATTTGTCTTTATCCACATCTTCCATTTCCTGTTTAAAGGTCAATGGATTCTCTAAGCCATCATTAGGTATAAGGACCTGAGTTTCTGTCAAACCCATGTAACAGTCAGGCTGTTGAATAATCCTCCCGCTACGTCGAGCACTCTCAACTTTTGAGAAGGATGTGAAGTATCAGTTCCATCAATAACTCTTGTTGAAGGACCAGCTCGATCAACAACCCTTGTTGGTTTGTCTGTAGCTTCTGTGGACATTTCATTTAATACTAACTTACTGCAAAGTTGATGATTCTTTATGTGGTTCTTCTCTAAGAATGTTGCATTTGTCGATACAAATACTTTGTCATCTTGAGGATTATAAAATAGACCAACTATTGTTTCTTTGGGGTAGCCTACAAATAGGCATACTTTTGAACGACATTCCAGTTTCTTTAGGTTCTGTACCAGTACATGTGTTGGACATCCCCAAATTCTAAAGTGGTGTAAACTACCTCTACGCCATTTCCATAACTCGTAAGGTGTTTCTGGAACACTTTTCGAGGGAACCATGTGTTGGGGTTTATGCCCTAAACTCTTGTAGGGACTTGTAGTTTGTAAACACCTATATGAAAAAATGCTTGTGATGTAATATTATGAGATATTTTCTTCACTGTTCTCTATGAAATATGTGATATTTTATTTGCATTTACTACAAACTAATAAACTAAGATCCCTGGTTGTCATTGTAACTTAAGCATGTATGTGGAAACATACAAGTGGATCATGCCTTAAGTGATAACCTAAATGGTCTGTAGTATATGGATAAAGGAGGGAAACCTTTTCCTGGTGACACTACAGATACGACCCGTTTTGTAGATAGTTACAAGTGTTGTGACATTCTATAGATGGTCTAATCCTGATCATTCATGTGGAGACATGCAAGCAGGATGTCCTATACAAAGGAGTTTGTATAAGACCGGAACACATAGTGTTTAGTCTCGTTATATAACGCCGTTCATGACAGAGACTTCATTTCACTAGGATGACCATAGGTAACATGACCTTAATCCTGACTGAGTTGGGAACTCCTACCTATGAGGGTAGTTCTTTGATTTGCATAGGTGCGAGTGGCCAGATTGCCGACTCAAACCTACCACTTTGGGGATTCGTCTGATTGGGGAGCTGGGAACTCAACTACACAAGATAGAATTCACTCCTTCCTCAAAGCAGGGATAAGTAGATAGATTGCTCCCTTAGGGGCTAATTTTGGGGCTTGAACGATGTGGCACCACACACATTCTCATGACTCGAGAGGTGTCCATTCATAGTAGGACTATGTTGTATTGTTCATTAGAGGGATCAGTGGTACGTAAGGAGTTAGATGTAACTATAGGGGCAAAACGGTTAATTGGCCCAACTGTACTTACAGGCATCTATAAAGAATTATCATACTGTTGATTGGTTATATCCGATGGACACAGAAATATATCTATGGTGAGAGGAGTGCCACTGTCGGTCTTTAGTGGAGTGCCCGATAGTTAACGAATGGTGAATCTTGTGATTAAAGAGTTTAGTCAGCTATTCACGTACTGTTGGAGCTTCAAGCTACAAGTCCATAAGGTCCCCTTGGTAGCTCAATGGATTCTAGTTGAGAATCAGTTTTTTGGGTTAGTTTGAAGTGTTCAAATTGACAAGAGGGAGTTTGATTATATATGATATGATTAAACTGGTTAAATTATATGTGATATAATTGATATGATGTATGAGATACATTAATTAGAGGGTCCTGGTGGGGAAGTTATAGACACCTTTCCAATTTGATATAAATATGATTTATAACGAGTAAAGGAGAAAAGGCTATGGTTTAAATGTTACATATGATGTGATATTAAAACTATAAGTTATAAATATAATATGATAAGTTAGTTATTACATTTATTTATAATTAAAACAATTATACGATAATTGTAGGTGGTTTCTCCTTCAACCGTGCATGAAAGTGGGAGGTTATGTTCAATTTTCATAACCGAAGAATAAAATGAAAAAAGTTTTCATTTTGTAAAGAATCGCTTCATTAAGTACAGAACTAATCGTTTAGCTCACGAGAGACTGTACGATAGCCTTCTAAGTGAGAGCCCAAACGATCGGGTACATGCGCTTTTGACTAAACGATTGTGTAAAATTTTACTAAAAGATCACGTGGCAATCGAGATTCTCTAAACGATCGTGTAAATGATCAAGCCTGTTTTTCCTAAACGATCGTGTACCTGCTAAGTTTTACTAAACGATCAAGCACAAAGTCTATACGATAGATAATATCCTTTTCCCACTTGCTTGGTCGTATAGTTCGATTGTTGTTTCCTCCTTCCCTCTACCAAATCTAACAGAGCTCACACCTCATGGATTCTCACTCTGAGTATACCAAAGTTACTGAGTGGTGGTGTTCAAGAGGTTACTTGTTCGTGAAGAAAATTGTTTGTGATTGCCCAGATGATTGACTAGACGATTGTAGAGACAGTGAGAGGTTGCTGATCCAAGTCTTCACGAGAGCGAGAGGTCTTTAGAAGAAGAGTTCTTCAAAGGTATGTCTCTCATTCCTTTTGTATTTAGTTACTAAAGCAGGTCGTAATTTGTTAGAAGATGCATAACTAGTTTGTATGTTTGTGAATGCTTGTAATTCTATCACAATGAATTTGGATCGATTATGCTTCCGCTCATGGGTTCTCTTTGATAAAAGTTCCTTCACCATGTTCAAAATATACACAACAGTTTCTATTGCATGTCCCAAAAGAATTAGGAAACTGAGCATAACTCATCATTGAACGAACCATGTTCAACGGGGTTCTATTTCTCCTTTTCGTTGCCCATTCTATTGAGGTGTACCAGGCGCTGTGAGTAGAGATTGAATTTCGTGTTCTATCAAATAGTCCTGGAATTTTAGGTCCATATACTCACCACCTCGATTTGATTGAAGTATTTTAATCTTTTTACCTAATTGGTTCTCAACCTCTGCCTTATATTCCTTGAACTTTTCAAGGGTTTCGGATTTGTGATGCATTAGATAAATATAGTCATATCTAGAATAATCATCAATGAAACTAATAAAATATCCATACCCTCATCGTGCTTTGACATTCATCAGACCACAGAGGTTTGAATGTATGAGCTCCAAGGGTTCTATGGCTCTAAGACCTTTTCCCCTAAAAGATATTTTGGTCATTTTACCTTCAAGACAGGATTCACTTGGTGGTAGAGAGTTATCTTCTAACTTATTTAGGAGTCCTCTCTTAACCAATCTCCCAATCCTATTGAGATTAATGTGGCCTAGTCTTAAGTGCCAAAGGTAGACATTAGGAGAAAATTTTCGTTTCTTATTTTGAGTTTCAGCTGTTTTAAACATCTTTATATTCAAAACAACTTTTACCTCAGTTGGTTTTAACACATATTAGTTATTTTACAGTTTTGCAAAACATATTTTAATACCTTTCGAAATAATGAACATTTCATTAATTTCAAAAGAGATTTTATACTTTTGTTCTAGCAAACATGAGATAGATATTAAGTCCCTTCTCATGGCAGGAATACAATAAACATTTTCAAGTAAAATGAATCTATCTTCAATAAATAACTTCATATCTCCCACCACTTTAGTTGAGCCAACCTCCCTGATCCCTACCTTAAAGATTGTTTTGCCTTCTGCAAGCTGCCTCTAGGAACTAGTTTCTTGAGCGAAAGTGCAAATATGATTAGCTTCACCTAATATCCAGGTTAATTTATCATTTTCCACTAAACATGTTTTAATGACAAGTAAATCATATTTACTTTGTTGTGCTTTCTTAGTTTCCACATCTATGACTTTTGTGTTTATTACTTTTAATATATCTAGAATATGTTCATTAATAGAGGTTCTATCCTTTATGTCATAGTTATAAACTTCTTCGAGAATATCGTTCTTGACAAATTATCCAAACAATGTCTATAACGAATTCATGATTTCTTTAGCAAAAACCATGTTCTCGAATTTCTTAGCTAGTATATCAGATATATTTCCTAAGACATAGATTCGAGCCTTTTGATTTGCCCGAATCCATCTGTCATATGCATTTCAAACTCTTTGGTTTGCAAATGAGCTGGAAGATGGAGGATATTCCTCTATTAAAACAAACTTTAAATCATCATCTACTAGTATTGCGTTTAACTTTGATTTCCATGTTGAAAAATTAGTACCGTTAAATTTATTGGAAACAAGTAATTTAGAATAATTCGACATGTTGAAAATATAAACAAATTCTAATTAGTAAATTGCGTTTAAATCCAATCAAATCTTTAGCAAAATTAATAATGTACCCAAATTTCATTATTTATTTGCAACGATACTTTAGTGAGTCAGAATAGATTCTACCGAGGGGCGGTAAAAAAACTCATTCACTGAAGCAAGACATTCTTGACTAAAAATACTAACTTTAGAATAATTCTTATTCCTATAGTCATTTAGTTACTATTTTTGGTCAAGAACTTACTAACTCTTAATAACTCTTGTAAATGTAACCTTCCATTTTCAGACCTCAGATGTTGGCCCCAACGATGCTATCGAATTGGAAAGTCAAGGTTGGGAATGGACCTAAGAGATCCTATCCATTTCTGGAGTTTGAGTTATTCCAAATCCCATGTTACAACCCTCCAAGGGGATAGTCGCCATAAAACAACTAGTTTATGTCGCCTAAAAATGAAAAATAGGTGCAACATAGGAATCTCACGGTCCAAACTAATGGAAGAGACCGCAGGATACATTGACATATTTCCTTCACCCACTTAATATGAACTACTTCCCCTATTCACCTTGCTATTGATCTATGCAAACACTTTTCGAATGGAGGTCACTCCCAGGGTGACACGAAGCTGAGCATGAATCTTATGGTGTGAACTCTTAGGGACATGATGTTGGGGTTGATGCCCTAAATCTTATAGGGTCCTGTAGTTTATAAACACCCGTATGAACAAATGCTTGTGATGTAATAATATGAGCTATTTTCTTTACTGTTGTCCATGATATATGAGATATTTTAATTGCATTAACCACAAACCAATAAACTAAGATCCTTGATTATCGTTGTAACTTAAGCATGTATGTGGAGACATATAAGTGGATCATGCCTTAAGTGATAACCTAAATGGTCTGTAGTATAAGGATAAAGGAGGGAAACCTTATCCTGGTGACACTACGGATAACGGATGTGTATATGTAGTGAGAAGAGTGTAGCTGTCAATCTTTAGTGGAGTGCCCAACAGTTAACGGATGGTGGATTTTATGATTAAAGAGTTTTGTCAGTTATTCACGTACCGTTGGAGCTTCAAGCTACAGGTCCATAAGGTTCCCTTAGTAGCTCAATGGATTCAAGTTGAGAATTAGTTTTTGGGTTAGTTTGAAGTGTTCAAATTAACAAGAGGAAATTTGATTATATATGATATAATTAAATTGTTCAATTATATATGATATAATTGATATGATGTATGAAATGCATTAATTGGAGGAATTGATATAAATATAACTTATATTAAATAAAGGAGAAAAGAACTATGGTTTAAATATTACATATGATGTCATATTGAAACTATAGGTTATAAATATAATATGATAAGTTAGTTATTATATTTATTTATAATTAAACAATTGTATGATAATTGTGGTTGGTTATTTTCTCCATTAACCGTAAAGGTGGGAGGTTATTTTCAGTTTTGAATAACTGAAGGATAAAATGAAAAGAGTTTTCATCTTGTTATTGGATCACTTCATTTAGTAAATAACTGATTGTTTACTCACGAGAGCCTACACGATAGCCCTCACGGATGATTTAAACGATAGCGAGAGATTTACTAAATGATCGTGTAAAGCGAGATTTACTAAATGATCGTGTAAAGAATCTAGCAAGAGACTAAATGATCAAGCATTCTTAATCTATGCGATAGACAGAACCTTCTCCCACTTGCTTGATCGTTTAGTTCAATCATTTCCTTCCTCCATCCTTCTACCAAATTCACACAGAGCCCACACCTCCTGGATTCTCACTCCGAGAATACCAAGGTTGTGGAGTGGTTGTGTCGAGGGGTTGTTGTGCATGGAGCACTATTCGTGATTACTAGATGAATGGCTAGGCGCTCTGAACAATAGCAAGAGGTTGTTGTCTGATTGGTTATGAGAGTGAGAGATTAACAGAAGAAGTATTCTTCAAAGTTATGTCTCTCATTCCCTTTTGTATTTTCTTACTTAAGCATGTTGTAATTTTGTTAAAGATGCATAATTGTTCCGTATGTTTGTGAATGTGCTCAATTCTTTCACAATGGGCTTGGAAAGATCTTGCTTCCACTCACTGGTTCTCTTGAATAAGAGTTCCTTCATGAGTGCTAAGAACAATATATCATATATATTATTAATCTCCCACTAACGTGTTCTATTTGTTTTGGGTAAATGTTTACTTAAGTACATTTCGACTAATAAACAACCTAGGTCTAAGTGATTATCCAAGTATAAGTTTTATATTTGAATTTAACCTATGTGGTAAACCATTTTATTACCTCACATAGCTTACGCATGCTCATAAAACTGGATTAACAACGCTCAAGAACCGACTATAATCCCCAGGTAGCAGGTGATTTGTAAGCCGTCAACTTAAGTACCTCCAGCCTTAGACAGGATTATAGTCCGGGTGAGATTGTAACCATAGTTTTACAAGATAACAACCTATTTTAACTATTAAAACAAGTTGTTTTGTTAACCTTAGGTGAGCATGCATCTTATCTTTGTTATGGATTTTAAAAGTTTATTTCATTTTATAACACTTTATAAAATATAGACATGTTTTCAATTCATAACATTCATCAAGCATTTCATAATTTAATATAACACTTTATATTAAAGCATCAAACCCTTCACATGCATACTGTACATCATAACCATTTATAACATACTTTCAATGCATGCTACATGCTTCCTATGGTGGGATTTTAAATAACCTACTATATGCACAGACAATATTTATTTAATTATAACATACATTCATAATGCATAAATAATTAAACACACACTGATATGGACCAGTTTTGGCATCCTAAGTAAGCAAACAACCTAAAATGTTACAATAATAATTTAAAATACATCCAAAAGCCTCTAGACCACATGAACTGACTTGAACCGGACCTCTAGGGCTCCAAAATGGGCTAAACCAGTCTAAAACTAGTTGAACCAGACCTTCACAACCCGAACTGATTGAATCGATCTAGTTGAACCACCACTCCGATCGCCTATGCATTTTGGGTTGGTTTTGAACAATGTTGTAATGGCACAGGGTTTTTCCTCCTTTTCTAGGCTGGTTGATGAACAACGTTGCAACGCTACAAGACAGAAGCTTCAGATCTCCAGTTCTGCTGTTGAGCTTGCTTCCTTCTTTCTTTAATTACAATCTAATTGCAACTTTATTGACTCTAAAATACAGACTCTCAATCACACAAACAAAGAGCCAAGTAAAAAAATTATCACTGAATTTAAGAGAAATCTTAATGCCAAAACTGAAATTATCCATATCAGCATCTATTTTCATACAACTTATGAAAAATACCCACCAAGCTAAAATTAACATAAATTGAGTGCTTAAATCTTGCTCTAATACTAGTTGTTGGTGTTGACAATCAACAAGTGGAAGTAATTTGGATCTTAGACACTCTAATTTCATTAATTTTAGCAATCACGCAAGCATGTTCATATTAAGAAAATTGGATATCTGAAGTATACCTTTGATGACCTCTTCAAGTTCTACAAAATCTGGCTTGATCTCTTCACCAACAGGTTGTAGACAACCACTTGATCTTCCCAACTATTCTATTGGCTCATAGATAGGATTGTGGGATCCAAAATGAGAGAGAGTTTAGGGAAATTTTGGAGGATTTTTCTGGTTTTGGTAGCTAGAGGATGAAGAACCCTTTCTTCTTAAAAAACACAGCCTTTTTCCAAAACTCTCCAGCTGAAATTCTCTGCCTCTTTTTATGAAAAACCACATGCAATTAAATTGCATTTCAATTTGACGCCAAAACATGCACAATTGGAAGTGGAATTTTAGGTGTAGAATATGTGGAAGAAGTGGGATTTTTCCACTCACTTCCAATTTTCATTTCAATTGAATTTAATTCAAAAATTATATTTAATTTAAAATCTAATTTCAAATTTCAAATGAAATAATAATATATTAATTCAATAGTTAATAAATTAATTAATTTTAAATAAAATTAATTCTATAATTAATTTTAACTAAAATTGTTTTTTATAATTAATTAAACAATTTAATTAATTAATATTAAATTAATACAACACCTATTCGAAACATGATATCCATATTCATGTATTTAATATTTAAATCATATTTAAATATTTTTCAATTCTCCACTTTTGTTTAATTTATTAATTAAACGTTTAATTATATCACATATAATTAATAATTCCCTTAATTCAAATTTGAATGTTTCAAATTCTCTCATCATGCTATTCTAAGGTTTAGTCCATTTGTGAGCTAGTAGGGAAGCTAATGGACCTACAGATCATGAGCTCCTTACTATCCGAGATTAACTGACTAAACTCTTTAAACTAAATTAATCAGCATTCATTAACTACCGGGTCACTCCACTAAAGCCCAGTAGCTGCATTCTCCGAACTGTAGATATATTTCCATCCACTTGATATAAACATAATCAATAAGTTAAGCCTTCACAGGTTGTTCGTAATAACGGTTGGGTCAAAAGCTGTTTTACCGCGAGATTACTTCTTGCTCCTTAAGTCCCATTAATCCTCTAATAAATAATTGGTTTGTGATTCAATCATCAATCGGAGTCCCTCTTGGGCCAATGAGAGGGTGGGGCCCCTTGTTCAAGACCCGGAGTGACACTCCCCTTCCCAGATTAACCTCTTAACCTGGAAGAGAATGTGATGACAGTAGTTACCAACCCTTTTGTGGCACTTACCGCCTAGCTAACCTGTTAAATCTGTTTAGGAAACCCTGGAATAAAGTATTTAACATTCAAGAGCTAGTAGAACTTAAAACATTTAAAACAACCCCAGGGCTCCATACATAGCAAACTCATAACATATACATACAGGAACAAGGTTCAGTAGATCCCACACTCCAAACTAGTCCCTAATATGTGACACATGTGTAGTTAATTACAGAGTAGACGACTAGACTTCCTCTTTCAACTGAGTCTTTAAGTGAGTGACTAATAAATCATAAACAACATGCCTTAAAACTGAAAACTGCCAAGCAAACTCATAATTAAAACTTTCCCATCATAGCATAGCTTAAAAACATAGCTTAACATAACCCTAGTTGAGAGAGAACCTTTTTGCTCAATCCCTCGATGTTAAACCTTAGTTGGTGTGGAGTATTCTCAACCACGTGGTTATCACTAAGTACCGTCATACCTTAAGTACTACTACCCAGATACCTTCACATTATCCTTCAGTATCGTGTTCTAACATTCATCATAAAACTCATACTTTGAAGTAAATCATTGATAACTTGTAGAAATACAAGTTATTTATGGCATCTTATCTAGATATTGCGGCCAAAAGTTAGTAATTATGCACCAATTGTATGAAAATTAGCCTAGTATTGCAATAATTATAAATGTTTGCAATTACACCCATTAACATCAAAAAGATGGAAGACAAGCCGAACTTTACTCTGTTTTGCAGGAGACCAAGACATCGCTTGCACTCAAGGCTCACAAGAGACTAATCAACGCATCTCTGTCACATTGCGCTCGTCAATCCACAATGAAGAGACGATTACAACAATGACGATGCAATGCGACAGTCGATCTAAGAGCTGTGCTTCAACCGCATGCGGTAATAAAAACAAACACCGCATGCGAACCTATGATCGAAAGATGTAGCTAAGCAACGCAAGAGCGGAGGATTGAGACACGTTACAACTAACGGTTGTGCAGAATTGACGGTCTGATTGCATAATAGAAGAAATAATATCCCTCCATCTTCGGAATTATCATAACCATGAGTGGGGACCACAAGGCCGGAGTCAAAGATCTGCACCTATAAATACCCCATTGATTTATGAGAAAAGATATGCTACTTGATACGGGGCTAAGTGTTGCTAGATTGTAGAGAAAAGGATGAGCTGAGTGCTTAAGAGAAGAAATCCGAGAAGAAGATGAGATAAGGCCGAGAGGTGAATCTCAGATCCAACCTGCCATACACCCGATCAGAAGCTCTGTGCAAAGATCCCTGCTACCGGTAGAGCAAGTCTAAGAGGGAAGCTCTTCCTACCATCAAATCCATCCTATCCGGCAAGCAGATCTCCATTAAATCTGTGCCAAGACATTGGCACTTGATTGTATCTATTCTATCTCTCTTTCATTGTGTATTTCATGTTTTCTTTATCTCTTCATTCACACACCATGTATCAAACGCTTAATAGAAATATTAAATGTTTCGATAGATTCTGTTTACCATTTGCTGTCTATTTCCATTCACCCATCCATCAAATTCTTCATGATGTCTCTTAACCCCCGATGAGCAATATGAATCACTAAGAACTTAATCTGTATTAACGATATAAAATATGTTTAGCTAAAGCATGCTAGACGACATCTTCACCTGTGAGAGCAGAAGTGAAGGTGTCATTCTGATCTATCGAGAGAAGGTCAGAAGAATGCGTTAACTAAAGCGAGTAGTACTTCCAGACATGGAAGCCACCTTATGTTCATTATGTTAGTCTGTATTTCACCACAAACATGTGGGAGCGCGGCCGATCACTGAGAGGTGTACGCCAAGAGAAGAGTGGAACAGTATTTGTACCTTCAATCTAATTAAGAACTTGCGTTGTTTGTATTGTATGTCCTTCTCTTTCTATTCTGTTCATAAGACTTGTTGCCGCATCCCATGTCTTTGCATAACTTTCACAGCCGGCCTTAATCCCAGCATCTTATACATGAAGTTTGTATCTTGTATCATCTAGCTTAGGTTTACTATATTTTTATGTTTTTATCGCATCTTTACTGCTTTCCTTTCTTTTATTGCAATTTATATACTTATACAAACTCATTTTTAAAGATTGAAAACCTGGTCGCATATATCATGAACATACCGCAATAACCTAAACTATTCCCCGTGTTCGACCTCGCTTCTGCCCATACAGCCTAGTGCCTCTTGCGCTTCGACTTTAACACATGCCGCACAGCCCAATGCATTCCCTTGCACACGTCGTTAGTGCAAGCCTTGCGCCCAACCTGCCTTCCGTGCGCACCTGCAACTTGCCTATGTTGAGTAGCTTGCTTGCTCAACGGATGCAGCTGCCTGCTTGTTCAACCAAAATCCAGTTCCAACTTTGAGCTTGAATAACTTATTTTCCAAACTTTATCTTAGAAAATTTCCTTCTACAAACTTGTTTAAAACCATCTTAGCTTACTTGCCTTAAAATATGAGCTCTTAATTCCTCGTGGTTTGTCCATAAACATCAAACATTCATCACTGGCCCCGATTCATCCGAGAGCTTGACCTTCTTGTGATCTTCTTTAGATTTCAACCTAAATTCCTTAGAGTTTTGTTCTAGCAGCCCTAGAGCTTAAACTAAACTCATCAAGCTTTCGAATGGCTCTAGAATGACCTCATTTGCATGAGTGAAATGCTAAAATTGAGCTTTTGAACTGAAGCTTCCCTTTTATACTAAGCACTACATGTCTTCAAACATTCTTAGGCTACCAAATCACCCACTAAGTGGGATTAATTCCTTAAATTCTAACAGTTGGTCCATTATAACTAGTGACTAAACTGCTAACCACCATTTAATCAATGCATAGCTTCACCTTTGTTTGGCACAATCAATGCAACTAGCCTAATGCTTTGTTTAGTGCCAATGCCTACTTTTCTTTGTCATGGCCTTTACTTGAACAATGCACAACTCACCAACGCATGGCTCAAACCTCATCGCATAGCTCTCTAGGCATCTCCATCGCATAGGCTCACCTGCCCATGCTGCGTATTAGGCCAATGCACGCATGCCCTTCTTTGACGCATAACTCATCTTGACAGTGCTTTACTTGGTGCATTCTGCACCCACGCTCATTAACGCACATGCGCAACCCTCAACGCCTTAGGCCTTCAAGCTCTCGCACGCGCATCCTTGCCCATTTAACCTCTCAAGCTTTTGTCTAACGCATGCCCTTGCTTCATGCAAGACAGCTCATGTAGCCTACACTTAGTCATTTTTCTCCATGCAACATACCCATCAAGCGCTCAACTAACCTCTTAGGAGCATGGTTGCCGCATACTTCAACAACCTTCAACACATGGCTACTTTGGATTTCCACACTTAGCCAAAATTTTCCTTACAAAAGACTTCCTTTGTCTTGCTACCCGAGAGCCATTTGTTCAACACTTAGAACATTTTCTTTTTTTTCTTCTTCTTCAAACTTTCCCCCACAAATATATAAATAACTTATTATTTAATCTTGATTAACATGTTAACTAACTTACTTAAGTAGGGAAAATAGGATTCAGGATTTATACGGAGTCAGCACTTAAGGGAATAATCTCTCTACTATCCCTAAAAGCGGGTAGGAGTGAATTCTGTCTTGCACCCTATGTCCCTAACTATCTACCTGATCTTACCTATGAAATGGGGGGCTTATTGTGCTGACGCTGTTGGGCCAACTCTCACCCATGCAAATCTAAGGATAATCTCAAATAAACAGAAGTTCATAGTTAACTCAGGATTAAGGTCAAGTTACCTAGGTCATCGCTTTGAAATAGTCAGTTTTAAACAGTAAATGACATTATAAAGTAAGAGTGACTTATTTCTTGGTCCGATGTTATACAAACTTTTTACAGAGGACGCCCTCACTCAAATGTCTCCACATGAATGATTCAGGATCACATCGTTTGTACTTGATGCTTGATTTTATGACGTGAATTATGGATGATATGTGATGGTGAAATTGTGTTGTGCACTCAAGTTTCCTCAGCAGAATCCAAGTGTAAATTCCACCGAGTTTCCTGGTAAGTCGAGGGTCGAACTCAGGGTCTTGTGAAAACAGGTTGCGTTGATAATTTTTATGAAAACTTTGCGGTAACTGGATAAATAACTATATTGTTGGGATTGTTGTTTGCGTTAATGAAAAATAAACAAATGCGATGGATTTGAGAAAAGTAAGTTTTGGATAGATGCACTAAGTATGTGGTGAACGGGTTGAGAAGGTCTTTAGCTATCGTTACCTGAGAATGCGTCAAACTATGCAATCATGCTACAACCATGCACAACAAGTCATTTTCCAATGCAAATGCGATGCTCCTAAGTCTAGGATGCATGTGGTGAATGCAAAAGTGTCCATAGAGCTTATTCCTAAGTCTCTACTTTGTCCTTTGCGATGATGCAAGATGCATAAAGGCAAGGTGACCACACAAAATCATATCCTATCTCTAGGATGCATGCGATGCGTTAATAAAAAATAGTGCTTATTCCTAAGCTCCTATCTCTTGATTATGCATTCTAATCTGACTCTCCCAAGCCTAGATTCTAACCTGACTTTCCCAAGCCTAGATCCTGTCCACAGACTACCCTCCCAAGTATCTCTAATACACGAATAAAGCATACATAATACAAGATAATCGCATAGAATGAAGATTCCCAGTCAAGTTAGCTAAGTGCTTCTCAACCCATTCAACAGATTTATTTACTCATGCGTAAATAACAGAGAGTGAACAGATATAGAGAAGGAAATTCCATTTTTATAAATGAGTTTGAGTAAAAAATAACAATGGAAGATAAAGGTAGAGAGCTCGGTAGCAATTCCTTACTGACCGAGGCTTTTACACTGTCAATCTCTATTCGGTTCCAAAGATATTCCTGCTTTCGTAGGCGTCGGCCCTCTCTCTGTTCTGGCAGTTTCTAGCACTCTCCTAAGCTTACTGGAATGATCTATCGACACAACCTTCTTCTCTCGCGTCTGCCTTGAAGTAAAAGAAAATCTAAGAACCAGGCTAAACTCGTAAGATGGTGAACTCGTAAAACTGATTAATGCCTTTTCTGAAGGATGCCTTTGGTATTTATAGAACCTCCAGGGTGAAAGGCGGTTTCTCTTTCATGATTGTACAGACAGGACGACTTTAATTCCTGACTGATGCGCTGAATATTTGTCACCAAAAAGCTTAATGTACTTGTTCGTTAGCGGCTATCAACTTAATTCAGATTCGACTGTCATCAGCTTTCTGCCCCATCGTGATTAATTATACCTTTCACCCAGATGCGCCCACCAAGTTGCACTGACCAAGTTGCGGCAATCCTTCTGGAGCAAATGTTTGCTAGCACAATCATCGCAAAGCCTTGTGGTGAAGTTGCGCTCGACTGATGATTTCCTATGATCGCAATTTCCGCCTTGTGTTCATGCATAATTTGTATAAAAACACAAAAATCAACAGTTCCTATGCGTTGAACGCATGCGACCACAATATTATGAATGTGATGCTTTTTGGATGCAACTTAACATGTTTTATCAATGCAAGCCAAAATTGTTTAAGAACTTAGCACTATGATAACGTGCATTTCTGCCCATTATCACACCCCCAAATTTAAACAATGCTTGTTCTCAAACATAAGCTAAAGACTTCCTTTAGCAAGTCAACTGCGATGTTCTTTTCCTAGATTTCTCAAGGATACTTCATTCAAATCCTATATACCAAAGTTTCCTTAAGCCTTTTTCAAATCTCTTCTTAAAATATTTTAAGACCTAGGGACCGGAAGCTTAACCTTCAAAAGGACTTTACTAAATTCCGGAACATCGCATGATTTATTTCAAAAAGAAAACTTTTCCACCAGGGTGTCAAATGATTTTATCCTTGCATATTTCTTGACATTATTATATTTTAAAAAGAAAACTTTTCCACCGGGGTGTCAAATGATCCGCTTGCCCTCACATGTGTCATGCGGACATCCAACTACGAGCAATGCGCTCTTTCTCAGACTAAACTCATACCTACTTGGCAGCGGAGTTCCGATCATTTATTTATGCGTTGATCATGGTGACTTACTTTCGTTTTGGCTTGCCCCATGTGTGTCATGCGGACATCCAACTACGGGTAAGTGCCATTCATAATTTAACTCTTATCAACATGGGTTTCCCATTACGTTGATAGTGGAGCTATTATTCTCAATTTTTTTTGTAGAATAGCAAGGTCAAAAATAAATACTTCACCCCCAAATTTAAAATGCAGCAATGTTCTCATTGCCAAAAGATTGAGATAAGGCATGCGATGTTCTTAGAAAGCTTCGTAAAGAGAGTTTGAAAGAAAGCTAGAAAACCCCTAACTTCTAGAAATATTTTATGAGGTGACTATCTTAAAGTTAAGATGACTCTAGAATATACGAAAGAAATAGAAGCTTGTTTTTCATCATTGAAATCATACTTGGCAAAGAAACAGCATGCGACATCTTACTAAATTTATCTATGTCAAATGATTGCGGTAATCAAAGAGGATGCGGTGATAAAACTTTTAAAACTAACATGCGATGCGATAACGCAAAATTTGAAATAAAGATAAGGAAGAATACACCCCCAAATTTGCGTTGTCGCCTGCATTATGTATTGACTCATCCATATTTGCGACGATCTATCTTTTTTGGATTGTGATGACGGAGTAAGATAAGTGGCTTCTTCGCGTAACATCTCCGCAATCCAGTGCCTCGATCGTTGCAAGAAAAATAGAGAGAGGGTAAAATTATTTTAAACAAAACAAAATTTGTTATCGCAATCCCCTCCCCCCCTTCGATTTTTTGAGTGGAAGTAATAATAAGTAAAATACAGATAAATAAATGATGATTAAAGTGACGAAGGGATGAGAGTTCAAGAACTAAACAAAGGGTATTCTGGGTTTTTCAGCTTCACGGAGGTCTTTTCTAGCTAGAAATCACCTCCACAATATTCTTTAACTCGCTGTCCATTAACCTTAAATGTACGGCTTCCATCTTCAGTGATCAGCTCCACCGCACCATGTTGGAATATTTCTTTAATGATGAAGGGTCTGGACCAGTGTGATTTTAATTTTCCCGGGAAGAGCCGTAGACGTGAGTTGAAGAGTAAGACCTTTTACCCGACTTGGAGGTTCTTACCGCATATGTGTTTATCGTGTCAGCGCTTGGTGCGCTCCTTGTAGATCTTTGCATTCTCATATGCATTAATCCTCCATTCTTCTTGCTCGACCAGTTGAATTTTTCGCGCTTCTCCTGCTTTCTTCAAATCAAAGTTCAGCTTCTTTCCTACCCACAGTGCCTTATATTCCAGCTTCAGAGGAAAATAACACGCCTTACCAAATACCAACACATATGGGGACATACCTATTGGTGTTTTAAATGCAGTTCGGTATGCCCATAATGCATCATCAAGCTTTATTGCCCAATCTGTTCGTGAAGGCCTTACTACCTTCTCGAGTATCAGCTTAATCTCCCGATTCGACACCTCGGCCTGACCATTCGTCTGCGAATGGTATGCGGTGGCCACTTTGTGGAGAATGTTGTATTGGCGCAGCAGCTCCTTAATAGTATGATTGACAAAGTGTGACCCCTCATCCCTTATGATGGCACGGGGAGTGCCAAAATGAGTGAAAATGTTCTTCTTTAGGAATTGAGAGACTATCGCCGCATCGCTTGCGGCGCATGCCACTGCCTGTACCCATTTGGATACATAATCGACGGCTAATAAAATATAATGCTTACCATTCGTGGGAGGGAATGGTCCCATGAAATCAATCCCCCATACGTCGAACAATTCAAGCTCCAATATGGTGTTCATTGGCATTGCATGTTTCCATGAAATGTTACCGGTGCACTGGCACCGATCACACTTCGTTACGTAGTCAGTTGCATCCTTAAACAATGTAGGCCAAAAGAATCCACTCTGTAAAACCTTGGTTGCAGTGCGTTGTCCTCCAAAGTGCCCACCATATGGTGAGTCATAGCATTGCGATAATATGTATTGTTGAGCAGCATTTGGTACGCATAGTCGCAAGATCTGGTCTGCCCCCCTTTTGTACAGATTCGGTTCATCCCAGTAATAATGTATGCATTCATGTTTGAGCTTTCTCTGTTGGTGGTAGGTGTAATCTTCAGGAAATTGCTCGCACCAGATAATTGACTAAGTCTGCATACCAGGGAAATTCTTCAATATGGAATAGCTGCTCATCCAGGAACACCGCACTCACCTCAGACTCATTACAGTCAACCTCAGGATTTTCCAGTCTAGACAAGTGATCCGCAACTTGGTTCTTTATCCCCTTTCGATCAATTATTTCTATGTCAAATTCTTGCAGGAGGAGAACCCGTCTGATCAACCTCGGCTTTGCGTCCTTCTTTGTCATTAAGTACTTTATTGCCGAATGATCAGTATGGATGAGTACCTTTGTCCTCAGTAGATATGCTCGAAAATTTTCCAATGCAAAAATTATTGCCAGAAGCTCTTTCTCTGTGGTGGTATAATTTGTCTGAGCAGGATTTAATGTTTTACTTGCATATGCGATGGGATGCAAGATTGTTTTTCTCTTCTGTGCCAAAATTGCTCCCATCGCATACCCGCTTGGATCGCACATTATTTCAAAAGGAAGTGTCCAATCAGGTGCAATTAGTACGGGTGCGGTAATCAGCGCATTCTTCAAAACTCGAAATGCGTTGAGGCAATTGTTGTCAAAATCAAATTTTCTGTCAGCCTCTAACAACGCACTCAATGGTCGCGCTATTTTGGAAAAATATTTGACAAAGCGTCTGTAGAATCCAGCGCTGTCTCTTATACACATCTAGATGTGTATAAGAGACAGAGATTCGTCTCTTCGCATCTCTTCAGTATCTTCTCCAAGTTGGCTAGACAGACTTCATAGGTGTTCCCATAAACAAAGAAGTCGTCCATAAAGATTTCAACAGAGTCCTCAAGATAATCTGAAAAGATGGCCATCATGCACCTTTGGAACGTGCTTGGCGCATTGCAGAGGCCAAACGGCATGCGGCAAAAAGAAAAGTCCCATATGGGTAGGTGAATGTGGTCTTGTCTTGGTCTTCTGGAGCTATCATAATCTGGTTGTACCCAGCATAACCATCCAGAAAGCAATAAAAGTCATTTCCAGCTAGACGGTCTAGCATTTGGTCAATGAATGACAAAGGGAAATGATCTTTCTTTGCGGCCGCATTCAGCTTGCGGTAATCCATGCAAATGCGCCACCCAGTGACGGTTCTTTGCTATATTAATTCATTGTTCGAGACTACCGTCATGCTGCTCTTTTTCGGCACACACTGCACGGGACTGACCCACGTGATATCTGCTATAGGATAGATAATGCCTGCATCTAACCATTTAATGATCTTCTTTTTAACGACCTCTTTCATTGCGGGGTTGAGTCTGCGCTGATGTTTAATCGTTGCTTTGTGGTCCTCTTCAAGATGAATGTGATGCATATAGTACGTTGGGCTGATTCCTCTAATATCGGCAAGTGTCCAGCCAATTGCTCGCACATGTTTCCTTAGAATGCACATCAACACATTCTGTTGGTCTTCGTTCAGCTTAGAGGAAATAATAACCAGCAGTTTCTCATTCTGCCCCAAAAATGCGTACTTTAAATGACTCGGCAGGGTCTTTAATTCCAGTGTTGGTGGTTCTACTAGGGATGGTTGTGTTGTTTTTCTTTCTTCTTTTTCAGTTGGCTCTTCTTCTTGATTTGCGATCATCTCTTCTTCCTTGCTTTTTTTTGTCATGATCGCCTTACAGGCAGCAACGGATGCGCTGGCATCCTCTTCTTCATTCTTTTCATCAACTTCTTTTTTAATCAAATTCTGGTCATCATCTGAGTCATGCAGGTCTTCTTCATCCGGAAACTTCATGGCACGAATTACGTTGAACTTGAGCTTCTGTCTGTTGATGCTCAAAGTGATTTCCTCTTTATGCACATCAATCTGAGCACGACCTGTTGATAAAAATGGTCGTCTCAGAATGATGGGCACATCTGTGTCGGCCTTGTAGTCCAAAATGATGAAGTCGACTGGTAGGATAAATTTGTCAATGGTTATCAGCACATCCTTCATCTTTCCCTCTGAATGCACCAGAGATCTATCGGCCAGTTGGAGAGTCACCGTTGTGGGCACAAGTTACCCCACATTCAGTTGCCTAAAGATCGACAGAGGCATCAAATTTATGCTGGCTTCTAGGTCACACAGGGCTTGCCCGATGTACAATCCTCCTATGGAGCAGGGTATAGTAAAGCTCCCAGGATCGCTCATCTTCGGTGGAATGATTGATTTTGAACTTTGAGTTAGTGCCACCGTGGCAAACTTACCAGTTCCCCTCTTCTTAGTTACCATATCCTTCAGAAACTTTGCGTAGGTAGGCATTTCCTAAATCGCTTCACTGAATGGAATATTAATATGTTGTTTTAACATAGGCAGAAAGCGTTGGTACTGTACCTCTTCATTCTTTTTCTTCATTAGTCTCTGCAGGAAAAGGGGTAACTACACTTTCACGGTTCCTGTCTCAGTTGGCTTTGAGGTCAGCGCAACCTCTGGTTCTACTGCTTCTTTTTCTCCTTCTTCTTCTTGCGTCACCGCAACTTCAGATTCTTCCGCAATGAGAGCTGTCCGACTAAGCTCCTTCTTTTCTCCCTCCACAGTCTTCCCACTTCGCAATGTTACAACCTGACATTGCTCTTTACCTGATCCCCCCGGGTTGCATGGGAGTTCTATTGAACTCGACAGAGCCTTTTGCGGTCTACTCTTCAGCTCACTCACAATCTGGCCCATATGTAATTCTAGATTGCGGATGGACGTAGTCTGATTCTAAAGCACAATTTCATTTTTTCTCTATGTATTGCTTCAATAGGCTTTCCAAGGAAGAGGATTGCGGTGGTTGAGAACTACTTGCTTGATTGTTTGTTTGAACGTTGTTGCGTGGGAAGAATCCTGGTGGCTCTTCTTTCTGTGCCACAGGTTGGAAATTCTGTTGTTGATTCTTCCAAGCAAAATTGGGGTAGTTTCTCCACCCGGGGTTGTAGGTATTCGAAACGATGTGGGCAATCTTCCATCGCGTGCCCATCATCGCAAGTCGCACACTTTGCAGTGTTTTGACTAATTGCTTTGATTTGCCCATTTTGCGGTGTTGGGCTGCTGATCGCAATTCCCTGGATTAAGTTCATCATTGCGGTCATCTGATTTTTTAGTGAAGCAATAGCACCATTACTTGCGTCATTGTCTTTGATTCTCAATCTCTGGTCACTCTCTCTCCAATCTTTATGGTTCTTAGAGATGCGATCCAAGATATTCTTCACCTCGTCATACGTTTTATCAAGTAGACCACTAGCGGCTGCTACATTGGCAGCAGTCTGCGAAGCGGGATTCAAACCATGATAAAAAATTTCCATCTAAAGGCAGTCTGGCAAACCATGTGTGGACAATCCTTGACCAATCTTTTAAACGTCACCTAGGCATCGCTAAGCGATTCGTCCATGTCTTGTTCAAAATTTGTAATTAGTTTCCTTCGTCTGGCATTCTCAGTAGGTGGAAAGTATTTCTTTATAAACTTCTCCATGACCTGTTCCCATGAAGTGATCTTTCCTGATTCGAGAGAATATGCCCATTTCCTAGCTTGATCATAGAGAGAAAATGGGAACAAAGTTAGTCGAACTTCTTCGGCACAGATGTTCGGGAACACAACAGTATTGCAGATTTCAATAAAGCTTTGGAGGTAGGCGTGCGGGTCCTCGCCATGCCTTCCTCTGAATTGTCTTGCAGTCTGGATTATCTGCAGCATCACCGGCTTCATTTTGAATCGGCTTCCATCGAGGGCAGGCCTCATGATTCCTGGAGAGAAATCATAGAGGTTTGGCGATGCATAGTCTCTAATGGGTCTATTGCAATCGTTTGCCAGCAGGATTGGATTTTCCATGACATTGTTATCATTTGGTGCTCTGTTTCCAGGCTGTTCCGCCATCCCTTTTTTTATCTAAATGTGGTTGCTATTGGCGGTTTCTCAGTCTCCGTCTAAACGTTCTCTCAATCTCTGGGTCGTAATTCGCCAGAGATTGAGAGTCTGCAAAGAATTCAAAAAAAAAAAAATACCGTTAGCACACTATTTTGCCGAAGTCCCCGGGAACGGTGCCAAAAACTTGATGCTTGATTTTATGAAGTGAATTATGGATGATATGCGATAGTGAAATTGCGTTGTGCACTCAAGTTTCCTCAGCAGAATCCAAGTGTAAATTCCACTGAGTTTCTTGGTAAGTCCAACATCGAACTCAGGGACTTGTGAAAACAAGTTGCGTTGATAATTTTTATGAAAACTTTGCGGTAATCAGATAAATAACTAAATTATTGGGATTGTTATTTGCGTTAATGAAAAATAAACAAATGTGGCACTGAGTATGTGGTGAACGGGTTGAGAAGGTCTTTAGCTATCGTTTCCAGGGAATGCATCAAACTATGCGATCATGCTACAACCATGCACAACAAGTCATTTTCCAATGCAAATGCGATGCTCCTAAGTCTAGGATGCATGTGTTGAATGCAAAAGTGTCTATAGAGCTTATTCTTAAGTCTCTACTCTTGTCCTATGCGATGATGCTAGATGCATAAAGGCAAGGTGACCGCACACAACCATATCCTATCTCTAGGATGCATGCGATGCGTTAATAGCAAATAGTGCTTATTCCTAAGCTCCTATCTCTTGATTATGCGTTCTAATCTGACTCTCCCGAGCCTAGATTCTAACCTGACTTTTCCAAGCCTAGATCCTGTCCACAGACTACCCTTCCAAGTATTTCTAATGGATGAATAAAGCATAAATAATACAAGATAATCGCATAGAATGAAGATTCCCGGTCAAGCTAGCTAAGTGCTCCTCAACCCATTCAATAAATATAGAGAAAGAAATTCCATTTTTATAAATTAGTTTTGAGTACAAAATAATAATGGAAGATAAAGGTAGAGAGTCTGGTAGCAATTCCTTGCTGACCGAGGCTTTTACACTGTCAATCTCTATTTGGTTCCAAAGATATTCCTGCTTCCGCAGGCGTCGACCCTCTCTCTCTATTCTGGTAGCTTCCGACGCTCTCCTAAGCTTACAAGAACGATCTGTCGGCACAACCTTCTTCTCTCGCATCCACCTTGAAGTAAAAGAAAATCTAAGAACCAGGCTAAACTCGTAAGATGGTGAACTTGTAAAACTGATTAACCCTTTTTCTGAAGGATGCCTTTGGTATTTATAGAACTTCCAGGGTGAAAGGCGGCTTCTCTCTCATGATTGTACAGATGGGACGACTTTAATTCCTGACTGATACGCCGAATATTTGTCACCGAAAAGCTGAATATACTTTTTCGTTAGCAGCTATCAACTTAATTCGGATTCGACTGTCATCAGCTTTCTGTCCCATCGTGATTAATTATACCTTTCACCCAGATGCGCCTACCAAGTTGCACTGACCAGGTTGCGGCAATCCTTCTTGAGCAAATGTTTGCGAGCACAATCATCATAAAGCCTTGCGGTGAAGTTGCCTTGACCGACGATTTCCTATGATTGCAATTTCCGCCTTGCGTTCACACATAATCTGCATAAAAACACAAAAATCAACTGTTCCTATGCGCTGAACGCATGCGACCGTAATATTATGAATGTGATGCTTTCTGGACGCAACTTAACATGTTTTATCAACGCAAGCCAGCATTGTTTAAGAACTTAGCACTATGATAACGTGCATTTCTGTCCATTATCAGTACTCGATACAATGTGGGCCACATCCAATAATGTCTCTAGAATAAGGTGCCCAACCTTATCCATATACTATAGATTGTTTTGGCTATCTACTCGAACTTGATCCACTTTTATGTCTCTACCTAAAATCCAAGTACTCATGTAGTTGCCATGGATCTTAGTTTATTAGATTTAGGTTCTTTCTAAAACGAAATGAGTAATTCATATATTCAATAACAACTTTATTGAATAAACTTCAATAACATCTTTATTGATAACAGAATAAGTTTATAGTTTACAAACCACGAGTTTTAAGACATAAAACCCAACATGGTTGACATATAAGTGGATTGTCTTTAAATAATAAACTAAAATATCTATAGTATATGGATAAGATTTGATGCCTTATCCTTGTAACACTATGGATATGTCCCACTTTGTAAATCTTACAAATGTTGTAAGTGTTACAAATAATTTGATCCAAATCGTTCACCTGGAGATATGTGAGTGGAAATATCCTATACAATGAATTTGTATAAGAACGAACCACAAAATCTATAATCTTTCTAAGTAACATTGTTAACTGAAGAGATTAATATTTCAGACGATAACCATGTAATTCGATCTCAATTTTGAGTGAGTTATGAACTTTGTAGGATCGGTATGGCAACTCTAAAGGGGAGTGAATATGGTTTATTAAAATTAATGAAAACGTTTCTCTAAGTGGGCCTAATTAAACAAATTAATACAATATTGTTAATTAGTAATTTAAACAAGAATTATATACAAATAAATACAATCCAAAATAATAAAGAAATTGAAAGTAAACAGATTCAAGAACAAATTGTAGCAATTGATTTTATGTAGTGAAATATATTAACAACTTAATTGCAAAATTAAATAGGAGAGGAATATAGAAATTGGCACCAATAATTTTACAATGGTTTGACACAACCCAACTGATAACGGGTAGAAATGCACGTCATCATGGTGCTAAGTTCTTAAACAATGCTAGCTTACGTTGATAAAACATGTTAAATTGCATCCAAAAAGCATCAGATTCATAATATGCGGTTGCATGCGTTCATCACATTAGAACAGTTGATTTTTGTATTTTTGTACAAAATATGCGATGACGCAAGGCGAAAATTGCAATCAAAGGAAATCATCGGTCGAGCACAACATTACCACAAGACTTTGGGGTGATTGTGTTTGCAAAAATTTGCCAAAGAAAGATTGCCACAACTTGATCGGCGCAACATGGTGGGCGCATTTGGGTGAAAGGCTAATTAATCGCGATGGGACAGAAATCTGTAGATAGTTGAATCCGAATTAAGTTGACAGACGAAAACGATCACAAGTACATTCAGTTTTTCGGTGACAAATATTCGATGCATCAGTCAGGAATTAAAGTCGTCCCATCTGTACAATCATGAGAGAGAAGCCGCCTTTCACCCTGGATGTTCTATAAATACCAAGGGCATCCTTCAGAAAAGGGGTTGATCAGTTAATCAATTCACGAGTTTACGAATTTAAGAGCTCAGCTCGTCTTTGTTCATAGTTTTCCTTTCATTTTAAGGCGGAGCAAGAGAAGAGTGGTGACGCTGGAGATTTCTCAGGGCAACTCGAGAGAGAACTTTGAGGCGTAGAAGCAGAGAGCAGACCGACTCTCACGAGAGCGAGATTATTTTTTGAGCACGAGTAGAAAAACAGTGTAAAAGCCTGGGCAGCAAGAGATTGCTATCAGGCCTTTTATTCTATACTTGCATTGTTATTTTGTACTTCATCTTTATATTTATACAATAAAAGTTCTATTTCTACATCTGTTGACTCTTTTAGCACACATGAGTAGCTAAACTAGTGAATGGGTTGAGAAGAACTAAGCTAACATGACCTAGGAAGTTTATTGTTTGCGATTGTCTTGTTTTATGCTGTGCCAAATACCCTTTAGAGTTACTCGAGAGAGAGTCTAAAGAAAGAACCTAATGACTCGAGAGAGCTAGGTTAGAATCTTGACTCGAAAGAGCAAGATTAGAACTGCATAAACAAGGAAACATGTGAGAGCAATTGGCTGGACACTACAACATTCTTTTTTCAAGCATCAAGCTCCTCTTGGATATGTCACTACAAACTTTGACTCTTTCCACAAATTAGAGTCAAACCGCTACAACATTCTTTTTTCGGGCACAAGAACAAACCTGATTCTTTCCATGGTTGGAGATCAAATCGTTATAACAACTTTATTTCTAGGATCAAGAGGAACCTTTACAAAAGTTTAGAGATTAAAAACACACTTATCAAACTCTCTAAAAGAGTAGATTTACAAATTTTGAGCTTACAACAAATCAACCCTCACCATATAATATATTTCTCTCAAGAATAAGATGAAAAGAAAAAAAATGAGAGCATGGAGAGAATAAAAATGATAGCTTTTAACAAATTGGAGGATTGTAAAATATATAATTGTTGTTTTAACTTTGGAGAAGATGAAGAGTTTAAAAAGAGAAAGAAGTAGGTGAAAACCAAATTCAATTTGAGCCATTGGATCTTGGAAAAGAAAAATGAATGGTGGAATACTTTCCTTTTTTAAATAAACTAGCCGTTAGATACAAACATAAAATAATATTAAATTCATTTTCTTTTAAAACCAACAAAAAACAAAAGCTCATCATGAGTCCAAAACTAGCTGTTAGACACAAACATGAAATAATATTAAATTTATTTTCTTTTTAAAACAATCCAAAAATCAAAAGTCCACCTTATGCTCTAAATGGCACCTTTCAATTGGTCTACTTTGACGAAAAAAATTTGTCATGTCATCAGTTCTGGATTTTTTTGTTAAGCTTGTTTCGACCATATCTTCTTTATTTAACTCTGATTTGAGTGATTCAAATTGTGTTAGAATCATTGTTCCAAGCTCTACGCAATGGACACATCAAAATACTCAATTTTGTCAGTGAATAAGAGCAGATTTGTTATCATAAAAATATTAATTAATTAATTAATTAATTAGTTAATTTGAGATTAAAGGCCAAAAGGCCAACAAACTCCTTCTCATGAGGATCATCCTTTGATATGTATGGGTGAGAGTGGTCCGAGTCATCACTCAATAAGCCTACCATTTTGGAGATGATATCGAGTGAGGAGCTGGGATCAAAGCTTCACAAGATGGAATTCACTCCTTTCTACCTTTAGGGTAAGTATATAAGTTGTTCCCTTAAGTACTAACTTCTAGATTTGAACAATGAGGCTTCACTCTCTCATTGGCACAAGAAGGACTCTGTTTATGGTAGGACTATAAACATATTGTTCATTAGAGGATCAATGGTACTTAAGGAGCAAGAGATAATTATAGGGGTAAAACGATAATTTGACCAAACTGTAATTACGAACAACTTATGAAGGATTGACTTACATAAAATGGTTAAATCAATAGACAAGTAAATATTCTATAGTTCATAAGAATGCAACTATGAGTCTTTAATGGAATGCCCCATAGTTAATGAATGTTGATTAATTTAATTAATTAATCTTGCGTCATTGGAGTTTATAACTATAGGTTTATTAGGTCTCTCTGCTCACAACAAATTAAACAAGAATATTTAAAGTTGAAAGAATTTGAAGTATTCAAATCATTTAAGAGAATTTATGTTAATTGTATATGATATAATTAATATAATGTATATAGATACATTATAATATAAAGTTAATTTTAAATTAGATTTAAATTTAAACTTTATAATATGAGAGTATTAGTACTTGAAGTTGATTCAAATATTAAATTAATGCGAATGAGATTCATATTAAAACTATAGGTTATAAGAGAATATGTATCTTAGAAATGATTCATATATACATTAAATTAAATATATGATATATAATGAATCAATTAAATTTGATTTAATTAATGTTTAATTAAATTAAATTAGATTTAAATACTTTATTAAATAACTCCCCTCCTGTTGCAGGGGAAGGGAGTTGTCATTCCCCTCACGTATCTTCTTAAGAGGGCTTCAACAATTTTTAAATGCATGTTTTTTTGGAGAACCCAAAAACAAACTCAAAAAAAAAAAATCTCTAAAACATTATTCTCTCACAAGAATTACGGTGTTAGGTGATAGCATTGCAGTAGGACACCAAGTGCATGCATGAGGCCTTAAGCATCACACTGCTATCTTGTAGCGTTACAACGTTGGGGTTATTTTAGGAAAAAGTTGACTTTTGGAAATCCTTTTCTATATATGCTTTAGGGTTGTGATCAGCCGACACACACGATTCCACCACGAAGTTTAGAGTGCCTAAAGAATGTTTTAATTAGAGAAAAAAAAATGTTAAAAAAAAATGTTTTAATTACATTATATTAATTATATCATATACAATTAACATAAATTCTCTTAAATGATTTGAATACTTCAAATTCTTTCAACTTTAAATATTCTTGTTTAATTTGTTGTGAGCAGAGAGACTTAATAAACCTATAGTTATAAACTCCAATGACGCAAGATTAATTAATTAAACTCTTTAACTAAATTAATCAACATTCATGAGCTGTAGGTCACTCTACTAAAAACCCACAATTGCACTCTTCGCACTGTAGAATATTTCTATATCAATGGATATAACTGTTATTAATTAACCAATCCTTCATTAATTGCTCGTAATTACAATTGAGTCAAATTACTATTTACTCCTGTAATTACCTCGTATCATTGATCACTCCAATAAAAATTAGTTTATAGTCCAACCATAAACTAAATTCCTCTCAAGCCAGTGAGAGGGTGATGCCTCATTATTCAAGACTCAGAATCAGTTACTGAGGGAGCAATTCATCTACTTATCCTAAAGACGGGAAAGAGTGAATTTCATCTTGTATAGTTATATTTCTAGCTCCTTACTTGGAAAAATCCCCAAAATGGTAGGCTTATTAAGTCGGCGATTCAGGTCATTCTCACCCATACAAATAAAAGGATTGCCCTCATAAACAAGAGTTCATAACTCACTCAGGATTGTAATCCTATGAAATGTTAATCTCTTAAGTCAACGATATTACTGATAACTTGTAGAAATACAAGTTGTTGTAGCCTTTTACTTAGAATAATAATGGTAGATAGGCAGATCATGCGACAATAATGTTAGAAATTCATGCTAAAAATTATGCTTGCGCTGAAATGGACACAAAAACCCTGATGATCGCATATCATGAGTTAACGTGCGTTAAAGTGTATATTTTGAAGTTATCGCAGGAGTTGATCGCATGCACTGATCATGATGGAGAAACATTGATCGTATGCCTCGGGATCTCTGATCCTGTTCTAGTAGATGTCTTGCTGCAACTTTAGAGTGATGACCATGACAGCAACATTGACATGCCCACCTACCTTATCAGGGATGGTGATTATCCATTATGGGATCCCCGAGGTCATCAGAGGGTGGCTCTATAAATAGAACTTTGACATCAATGGCAAAGCATCCGAGAACTATTGCGTAGGTAGAATCCTGTGATCATAGGCGAGAGCATATTCAAAAGTTTCTTTGAGTGTTCTTCACTTCCATAGATCACCTACGATTGATGATCGGAACTACGCCGAAACAAGAGTTTGAGAGGGCCTTCTCCACTTCAAGCTACCATTCTATCGCCAGCAACCTTAATAGACATCTGTTGGAAGCAAGAAATTGCTGAAAACTAGTCGTCCATCTTTCTATCTTATCTCTGTTGTTGTATTACATTTTGGCTTAAGACATTAATACATCTTATAATCAACACATCTATTTATATATCATCATGTCTGTCTTCATTATCTTTCTTATCTTGACCATCGCTTTCTCATTTACCATGTGTTGCTAATTTTCATGGAGTTAGGGAAGGTTAATGCTTTGAGCTAAGTTGAACCTTTATAGGTCGATCCTATTTGCTTAGTTTATAATTATTTGAATGTTTTCCTTTGATCACTCATTGAGTCAAGCAATTGTGACCAACTTCCCGAGAGGGTAAGTAGTTGTGGAACTCACTAAGCAACGTAAAAAGTGTTTCTAGAGATAGAAATAACCTTATGCTCAACGCATCATCATTTATGGGTCATAGAGATATGATAAATGTGGCTAGCCACCAAGAGGTGTGCGACAAACGAATGATGTGAGCTAGGATTCTATTTAAAGCTAAGCTTAAAGATGCGACATTGATTTCCCCTAAACCTTGCTTTTCCCATGCATTTTTGTTATGCATAAAGTTTCTGTTTCACTAAAGACTCAGAATTATTCTTCAAATTCTTACTGCCTGTTTAATTAGTCTAGTTGCATTAATTAATTCATCACATAGTAGTTAGTCACATGCTTCTTACTTTCTTTATTTTAGTCATTTAGATTTCGCCTCAAACACATTACTTTACAACTGTCTTTAGCTACAAGTCTCCATGTTCGACCTTGGATCATTCTGAGAAACTTGTGATCATGTTATACTTGGCAAGGGAACAAGAAAACTTATGATAGGAGCACATGATTAACTACATTAACGCACATTTAGATTAGCACATAATCATATTTAATGCATATAATCATCAAACAGTTACAAAGAGAGATTAATAATTTCACGGTCTGGTCTTATACAAACTCTTTGTGTAAGATACACCCACTCGCATGTCTTCACATGAACGAGTTAGATCAAATTGTTTGTAACACTTACAACTCTTGTAACATTTACAAAGTGGGTCGTATCCATAGTACCACAAGAATAAAGCACCCAACCTTATCCATATACTACAGATCATTTGGGTTATTACTTGAACATGATCCACCTGTATGTCTATCACATACTATTTAAATTACATAACATGACATTGGATCTTTTCTTAATGGATAATTTCATATATAAAATAATCAACCATTATTTCAAATGCCTTATTAACTATGACACTTTAGGGCATACATCCCAACAATCTCCCAGTTGCACTAAAGCCGGTGAGACATAAGCCGATGAGACATGCTCTATACCCAACATGCTCTCCTATTTGTCCTAATGCACTAGAGACATGTCTTGTAGACCTAGACATTATAGGAGATCCTCTCATACTTTAGCCTAGAGAATCCTGTTATGTCAACGAATACCATCTGGTCATCACCATGATGTTTCTCTCATTTTATTTTTATTCCTACAATTTGGTGTTTACAAATATCCTCACACTTAATCCTTGCACCACACTATCTCCTAATGTGGATATAATAATTCATATCTAAAATAACTTTCAAATATTTAGGGATATACTATGGCTATGCAAATTATTGCTTTACAAGCAAAAATATTGCCTTGTAGTCTAATTTATATCACATAGGATGATATATGAATTTCTCTAAACCCAGTATGAGACAGTATATCGATTAGTCTAATTTATATCACATAGTCTAAAAGATCAAATCTTGAACTTTATACACCAACGCATCATTATTCATAAGTTTTAATTTTCAAACTCGATTACTATTGATTTAACCGATATAACTAACTAATTGTATATTAAATGTTAATTAAGTTTCATGTAAGAATTATCCTTCATCATCCTCTTCAAAAGACTCATCCTTGCTTTAAGAGTCGTCCATCACAATCTTCTGTTGAAACAAAACAACTATAGGCTCAAAGACCCCAAACTGGATCAAGCTTTCCCTTTGATTATAAAACAATGTTGATGGTGAAGCATTAGAAATCATTGTCACTACAACATGATTTGTTTGAGCTACTTCATCAAGATCCAACTCAATTTTTTTTTTCACAATACTATATGAAGACAACACAGCTTGCAATAATCTAAATAAAAGGAGATAGAACAAAGCATATTTCACCAAAACTTTTCTACACTCATGATCTTGAAGAAAATGGCGATATCACTATACAACAAATTTGTTCGAAGGATAACTTGACAGACTTATTTACAAAGGCATTACCAAGTGCAACTTTTGAAACATTGATGCACAATATTGGAATGCGGCAACATAGAAATCTTAAGTGATATTTTTATGAGGGGGAGTAAATATATTGTATTTTTTTAGGAGTATGTATTATATGAAATATGTATACTTTTTCCTTCACTAGGGTTTTTCTTAGTGAGGTTTTAACGAGACATAGTTACATTTGGTGGATCTTAAGAACACACCTACATTGATGAGAATTCCACTTCCACTAATTTTCATATTATCCAATTTTATAATTTTGATTATTTTATTTCATAATTTTAGCTTTTATTTATTTATTATTATTATATAAAAATATTATTATATTATATTTTGGTTATTTTATGTTTTAATTATTTTATTTTATAATTTTAATTTTAATTTATTTGTTATTATTATATAAAAATATTATTATATTATATTTTTTATATCCATATTCCCGTTGTGTTTCTCAATTTCATAATCTATTATTGACCAATTAAGATCTTAATATGGCAAAATATTAAAATTTAGTCACAACATTAGAATATATTTGAGGTAAGAAGAAATCCGTCTCAGAATCCATAATTGTAATTTAGGGTCAAAATATGAATTTTTCGAAAAAGAGGAGAAACGAAAAGAAATTGCCCCAAAAATATTAAGTAAAACTGCACCAGCAGGGAATCGAAACCGGGTCTGTACCGTGGCAGGGTACTATTCTACCACTAGACCACTGATGCTTGTACGACTTTAGAATTATATATAATTTATTATTCATAATTATAAATAAATGATTAATTTAATCTCAATGATTTTAAAAGTATTAATTCGTGCCAATGGCAATGCTATTTTGATATATTTTTTTATATGACTATAGGTTGTGCTGGTTGACATATTAAGTTATGGTTAAATAAAATGTAGAAGAAAATATTTGTGTTTTTCGAATAACTTAAAGACAAGTTGGAAATGTTTTATAAGGATTAAATTAACTATAAAGACCAAATTGATCAACTAATGTGCTCAACCTACAAAACCAACTTCGTAGTTCTCATTTCTAAGCATAAAGTTTTTCATCCAAAGTTCATAGAAGTAGTTGTCATGCTTAATTAAATAATGGCGTAATTCTTGTGAATGATATTCGAACTCATTCATTATATTAAAACTTGACACCATACACTTTGTAATTTTGCATGGTGTAAAAATCACACAACAACAGTTAATTAAGTAGTCAGGGTAATGTATGATACATGTTCTTTGTTCTACATGAAAAGATAGTTTAAAGACGTGAGTATTAATCTTATTATGTTAGATATTTTCACCACAAGTATTAGTAAGTCAGAATGAAGGTAAGTGTTGTTAACTTTTGCTCGTAGTTCAATGACTAGAATTAGGAGGGTTAAGTTTGACGGCTAGAATAGACAAGCTAAGTTTTGTTTTGAAAGAGAGAAATTGGAATTCATGTGAGTATACTTAAAAGGTTATGATTGGCACTAAAGTATGAGACTTCTCTAGTTTAAAAGACATTTTCCTTTAAAATGAAAATAGTTAAAGAGCTTTTATTTGTGCTCTTTCTTGATGAGTTATTTTGATTGCTTGAAAAAAGAAAAAAAAAAAAAAAGAAGCAATGATCTAAGTTGTGGGAGTGATGAATATTACTTTGGTGTGTATTTTTCCTTGAATTTAAGATTATTTCTTGAAGGAATCAAGTATAATTTAAAGAAAATATATGTCTAAGCGATCGTAATTAAAAAAAATGTAAATAGCCCCTTGCTTAAGGCTATATGTTGTGATTATATAATGATTATATAATCTTTTTAGAAGTAAATGAGTCATTTGTGTTAAAAACTAATACCATTAGGCTCCACAATCTAAAATCCAACACGGTTGTATTGTGTCTTAGATGAGTTCAAACAGGACTTTCTTGATTAAAACGAATTTGTTAACTTCAAAATCTCAAACTATTATTCCACTTCAAAAGAGAAAAAATTACTGTTTTTGTAAAAATATAAATATCCTCGTGGATATACCCGATTTCTTCGCTTTCTTTGGCGCAATCGAGCTCATTGAGATTGTTAAGTTTTTATTTCTTCCATATCAAACATTTAATTTTATCTTTCTACCTTTTTTTAGTGAATATTTGATTTTAATTTAATTATGGCGGCTTCATTTTTGTTGATGGAAAGAAATTTTGATAGAGATTATAGTTCCTCTCTTTTGATATTGCTAAGAGTTGAACTAAAATTAGGAAAGATTTTCCTTCCAAATTGAGAAATAAAATTGTTAAAAGATAGAAAGTAGGTACTCTCACATGAGCTTTTGATAGAGAATTTGAATTTATCTTGTGGTTTTAGTGGTTTGTTTCACAAACACTTCCAATTTTTATTTACTGTCAATTTGGATAATGATGGCAGTGAGATTTTCTTGATCTGATTCAATTTTTTATCCAAATCCTAATTCATTTTTCAAATATGTTAATGAAATGTAATTTGTTCCATCAATATAACTTAAAATAGTTGAGCTTTCTATGGTTGAATTTGAATACCTTTAATATAGGTTGGTTTTACTATATTTTTAAGCTCAACGTCGCAACAGATATTTCAAATTTTTATGTATACCACGAGAATTTAGCAATTTTATTTCATTCCTATAGTTGAGCATGATATGTATATATATATATTTCATGAGTAGAAAATTGTCTCATGGCATGTGCTTTAAGAAAACGTAAATATTATTATTACTGTATTGCTTTTTATACCTCAAATTGGATGTTATAGTGATCACTTTGAGCGAGTCTAATTATCATGTTAGCATGGATAGAAATTATTTAATAAAGTTTACATGTGATTCATAAAATGTCATGTTAAAAAAATATTATGTTTGAACATTAACTTCCAAGAAATTTAAAAGTATTACTGTCATTACTTTTAATTTAGTGGGGCTCTGTAATAGTATTTTGCCTAATACCTTACTTGCTGGTAGTATAAAAATATGCCTAATCTATCTATGTGGAAGCTTGTAGAATTTGATGGTAGTTTAAGATATTGTCCAACTATATAAAATGAGTGATTCTTATAAGGGCTTTCAAGATCTTATGTGTACATAAGTATACATATATGTGTTTTCATTTGGTTGAAATATAAAGTTGTTCGTTTTTGTACCATTGAGAATGTTCATGATCTTGAAAAACTAGAATGTTGATTGATGATTTTTGGTTGCTATGTGATTTAACTATTCAACAACTTATGGAGAAATCTAAAAGTTATTGAAATGTAATCACGGTAAATTACACTAGATCTGATTTTGCATATGTTGTGAGTAAAGTGAGTACATATACACATAGTCCTAATATATATCATCTTGGGCTTGGTATCCTGAATCTCATGGTTCTTGTAGTTTGTAAGTTTTGTATATAAATTTTTTATTTAGTAAAATAACTTCATTCGACATTTAAATTGTATTAGCTCGATCCAATAAACTAAGATCCAAAGATATTTTATGTAACCTAAACATATATGTGGTTCACATACAGATGTATCATGTCCAAGTAATAACATATATGGTCTATAGAATATGGATAAGATTGAGTGTCTTATCATGGTGACACTACGGATATAGTCCACTTTATAATTATTACAAGAGTTGCAAAGTGTCACAAAGGATCTGATCCTAATCGTTCATGTGGAGACATGCGAGTGTGGGTATTCTATACAAAGAGTTAAGACCAGATCGCAAAATGATTAGTCTCTCTTTGTAACACTGTTAATTGAAGAGATTAAAATTTTATAAAATGACCATAGGTGGACCTTTATCCTGAGTGAGTTATAAACTCTTGTCTATGACGATAGTCCTTTGATCTGTATGGGGTGAGAGTGGCCAGATTTGCCGACTCAATATGTCTATCATTTTAGAGATTTTTTTCGAGTAGGGAGCTGGGAACATAGCTGCAGAAAACGAAATTCACTTATTCCCGTCTTTAGGGTAAGTAGATGAGTTGCTCCTTTAAGGGTAGATTTCGGGTCTCGAACATTGAGAATCACCCTCTCATTGACCCAAGAGGGATTGACTATAAACTGTTTGTTTATTAAAGGGATCAGTGGTACTTAAGAAGTTAGATGTAACTATAGGGGTAAAACGATAATTTGGCTAGCTGTAGTTGCGAGTGATTCATGAAAGATCGACTTACTATTGATTGGTTATATCCATGGATACAGAAATATACCTACAGTGCGAAGAGTCAATAGTAGGTCTTTAATAGAGAGACCTGTAGTTAATGAATGTTGATTAATTTAATTAAAGATTTTAATTAATTAATCTCGTATCATTGGAGCTTCTAATCTGTAGGTTCATAAGGTCCCAATGTTAGCTCACTAAGGGAAAAACAAGAATAAATTAATTTTAGATCACTTTTAATTGTTCAAATTAAATAAAGGAATTAATTTTATAAGATACAATTAATATAACGTATATAGATACATTATAATATAAAGTTGATTTTGAATAAGATTCAAAGTTATACTTTATAATATGTGAGAGATAAATATTTGAATAAGATTCAAATATTAGTTATATGACTAAGATTCATATAATACTATAGGTTATAATTAATAAAAATGAGATTCATATTACAACTAAAGGTTAAAATTAAAACTAATATGAATGAGATTCATATTAAACTATAGGTTATGTGAGATATATAATTTGAATATGATTTAAATGAAATTAAATATGTGATATTTAAGTTATTAATTACTTAATCGTAGATATAAATATTAAATTTGATTTAATATATATTATTTCATTATTTAAAATGTTTGCTTGAACAAAATTATTCCATCAACTTTATTGTAAAGCGTTTATTTCTAAAGATGTGTTAATATTGGTTCAGCAAATTTAGAAAGTAATTTGTATGTGATAAGGCCGTTAGCATCTAAAATGCTTCTAAATACTGAAATGTTTAGAACTACAACTACTCAACATAAGAGACAAAAAGATTTCTTCTAAAGAAAATGCGCATCTTTGGGATTTATGATTATGTCACATAAATCTCAATTGAACTGAGAGGTTGGTTAAGAGTGGACTTCTAAGCGAGTTAGAAGAAAACTCCATACTTGTATATGAGTCATGCCTTGGAGGCAATATGTCAAAATATCTTTTACTATAAAAATCAATCTAATCTTGGATATGATTACTGGACTGGATTTAAGACCATTCCCAAGTATCTTAAGAGAATGGAGAACTATATGCTTGTGTATGGAGCTAAGGATATGATCCTTACAAAATACACTAACTCTAATTTTCATACTGATAAAAATTCTAGGAAATCTACATCAAGATTAGTGTTCACTCATAACAGAGGGGCTGTAGTCTGGTGTAGCACAAAGCAAGGCTGCGTTACTGACTCTACCATGGAGGCAGAGTATGTAGCTGCTAAGGAAGCTATCTGGCTTAGGAAGTTTTTTTTACAGACATGGAAGTTGTTCCTAATATGTCAATGCCCCATCACCTTTTATTATTATAATAGAGGTGTTGTGACAAATTCTAGGGAGTAGGGAGACTAGAAGTCATAAAAGAGGAAAGCACATAAAGCACAAGTATCATTTGATACGGGAGATTATGCATCGAGGAGACGTGATTGTCATGAAGATCTTTAGAGTATAATGTTGTTGATTCATTTACAAAGGCTTTCACGGCTAAAGTATTTGAGGGTCACCTGGAGAGTCTAGGTCTACAGGACATGCATCTTGTCAAGAGCAAGTGAGATACATTATTGGGTATAGTGTATGCACTAGTTTATTGTATTGTGTACTTTACTTGTATTACACTTTGTATTGTACACTCCACTAGCTTTAGGACAAGCAATAGATTGCTGAGGTTGGTATCCTAAGTCTCATGGTTCTTGAAGTTTGTAAATTTTGTATATGAATTATTTATTTAATAAACTAAGGTGTTATTTTATTCGACATTTACATTAAATTAACTCAATCCAATAAACTAAGATCCAAGGTTATTTTATGTAACTTATACATGTATATGATTGACATACAGGTGAATCATGTTCAAGTAACAACTTAAATGGTCTGTAGAATATGGATAAGGTTCAGTGCCTTATCCTTGTGATACTACGGATATGATCCACTTTGTAATTGTTACAAAAGTTGGAAAGTGTCACAAACAATCTGATTCTAATCATTCATGTCGAGACATGCGAGTAGAGGTATTCTATATAAAGAGTTTGTATAAGATTGAACCACAAAATGATTAGTCTCTCTTTGTAACGTTGTTAATTGAAGAGATTAACATTTCATAGGATGACCATAAGTGACTTGACCTTAATACTGAGTGAGTTATGGACTCTTATCCATAAGGGTAGTCTTTTGCTCTGTATGGGTGAGAGTGGCCAAATTTGTCGACTCAATATGCCTACCATTTTGGGGATTTGTTTGAGTAGGGGGCTAGGAACATAACTACACAAGATGGAATTTACTTTTTCCCGTCTTTAGGGTAAGTAGATGAATTGCTTCCTTAAGGGCTGATTCCGGGTCTTGAACGTTGAGGCTTCACCTTCTTACTCGCCCAAGAGGGATTAGTTTATAGTTGGACTATAAACTGTTTTTTCATTAGAGAGATCAATGGTATTTAATGTTGGGTTTTATTTCCTAAAACTTGTGGTTTGTAAACAATAAACTCATTTTGTAAATCAATAAAGTTGTTATTGAAGTTTGATTCAATAAAGTTATATTGAATATATGAATTACTTATTTCATTTTAGAAATAAATCCGATAAACGAAAAGATCCATGACTATTACATGAGTAATTGAACTTTATGTGGAGACATAAGAGTGGATCAGGTTCGAGTAAATAGTCTAAATAATCTATAGTATATAAATAAGGATGGGTGCCTTATTCTGATAACACTATCGGATGCGACCCATTCTGTAGTTGTTACAAGGAATTATAAAGTGCTATAGACGAAGTGATCCTGATTCGTATATGTAGTGACATGAGGAGTAGGGGCACCCTGTGCAATGAGTTTGTGCAAGATCGGACCAAGAAATAAGTCACTCTTACTTTATAATACTGTTTACTATTTAAGACTAACTATCTCAAAACGATGACCTAGGTTAACCTAAATCCTGAGCTAACTATGAACTCCTGTTTATTCGGGATTATCCTTATATTTGCATAGGTGAAGGTTGGCTCAACAACACCGACTCAATAAGCCTCCCATTTCAGGGGTAAGACCGGGTAGATAGTTGGGGACAAAGGGTGCACGATGGAATTCACTCCTAGGGGACAAAGGGTGCAAGATGGAATTCACTCCTACCCATTTTCAGGGATAGTAGAGAGGTTGTTCCCTTAAGTGCTGATTCTGGGTCTTGAACAAGGGGCCCACTCTCTTATTGGCTCGAGAGGGACTCACTTTGATGATCGGATCACAAACTAATTGTTCATTAGAGGATCAGTGGGACTTAAGAAACAAGAGGTAATCTCGAGGGTAAAACAACCATTTGACCGGGCCGTTATTACGAATAACCCGTGAAGGGTTAGCTTACTAATCATGGTTATATTGAGTGGACACAATATACCTACACTGAGGGAATGCAACTACGGGCTTTAATGGAATGACACAGTAGTTAACGAATGAGGATTAATTCAGTGTAAAGAGTTTAGCCAATTAATCTTGGATCGTTGGAGTCCATGATCTTTAGGTCAACTAGGTCCCCCTATTAGCTCACAAACAGATTAGTCTTAGAGTAACGTGAGTTGATTTGAAACGTTCAAATTAGAATTAAGGGAATTAGTAATTATATGTGATATAATTACATGTTTAATTTTGGAATTAAACAAAATTGGAGAATTGGTTAATATTTAAATATGATTTAAATATCAAATTTATGAATAGGGTTTCAAGAAGGCTAAAGTGGTATTAAATTAATTTAATATTTGATATTAAATTAATATAATTAATTAAATTATTTAATTAATTATTAATTATTAATTTTACAAAAATTAATTCAAATTATTTTTTGTAAAATTAATAAAATTTCAGTTTTTTTAATTAAAATATGAAAATATTTTATAATTTTGAAAATAGTTTTCAAAATTAAAAAAAAAAAAAGAAAAAAGAAAAATCGAAAGTGGGTTTTTCCACTTTTGGAACCAAGCACCTTACTCATATTTTCACTTCAATTTCAGCTCAATAATGAAGGTGGAGCTGGAATTCATGTAGAAGGTTTGTTGCTTGAATGCCATGCAATATATAACTTCAGTTCTAAGTGAAAATCAGACATGCAAAAGGTTGCAATTTTGCTAACAATTTGTGTTTGAAGAAGTGTTCTTCACACTGTGAAACCAGTGACCTCCTCTCCAATTTTCTTCAATTCAAGCTTGTTTTGAGTCATACAACTCAATCTAAGGCTCCAAGAGAATAGTAGGGAAGACTTTGTGGTGGTTCACAACCAAAGGAAAAGGAGATTACAGCTCAAGATCATGATTTAAGAGGTGCTTCAAAGTTAGTATTGAAACTCTGTTTTTAGTTTATGAGCATGCTAAATTTGAAGCCAAAATTAATGAATTAGAATGCTTAATGATCCAGTTTTCTTCCACTGCTTATTTCTGTATCCCAACACATAAGAAGTTAGATGTAACTATAGGGGTAAAATAGTAATTTGACCCATGGACATAGAAATATATCCATGGACATAAACGGTAATTACGAGCGATCTGTGAAGGGTCAACTTACTGTTGTTTGGTTATATCCATGGACATAGAAATATATCTATAGTGTGAAGACTACAGTTGTGGGTCTTAAGTGGAGTAACTGCAGTTAATGAATGTTGGATTAGTTTAATAATTAATTAATCTTTTATTATCAGAGCTTCTAATCGTTAGGTCCATAAGGTCCCCTTGCTAGCTCACTAAGGGAAAAAAAGAATCAACAAATTTTGGATCAATTTGAATTGTTTAAATTAAATAAGATAATTAATTGTATAAGATACAGTAATATAATGTATATAGGAACATTATAATACAAAGTTGATTTTTGAATCAGATTCAAAATTATACTTTATAAATGTGAGAGATGAATATTTGAATAAGATTCAAGTATTAATCATATGAATAAGATTCAAATATTAGTTATATGAATAAAATTCATATAATACAATAGGTTAAAACTAATATGAATGAGATTCATATTAAACTATAGGTTATTTGAGAAATATAATTTGAATATGATTCAAATGAAATTAAATATGAGATATTTAATTAATTAATTAATTAATTTTTATTAATTAAATATTATATATATAATATTATATATAATTTGATTTAATTATATTATTAAATAATAATTTAAATAAATAAATAATTCCATTGGGAGTTATTTGTGAAGTAGTAGAGGGGAGTTATAACTACTCTCCAACCACTTCATCTTCTGTCACGTAAAAGAGAAGGAGATAAATTTTTATGCAAGATGATTCAAACAACATCATAGATAAGAGAAAATGTTTCTCCTTAAAAATTCTTCTTCTCCTTCACTCAAAAGCTCTCTCCCACACAAAATTTCTCCCTACCAAATATAAAGAACCTACACATCTTTGATTCCTTATCCGGAGAATAGCAAGGAAATCAAGTGGTAGTGTCCAGAAGAGTTACCTGTTCGTGTTCGCTTGGATTCGAGGGAAGTTTCATAGTTCGTGAGTTCGTGGAGTTCGTGATGCAAGGAGAAGGATTCATTGAAGACTGTCTTGAAGAGGTATTTCTCTTTCTCCTTGAACGCATGCTTAATACCACGATTATCCTATTAAACACATGTTTCAGTGTTTTTCGCTATTTTTCATTAGTTTCTAAAACGAATTTCAGAGGCACACACGTTCACGTGCTTCCACTGATGAATTCGATTCCTTCATATCATTGGATTGCTCTTCATTATTTATTAAGGTATCTTAAGTGTACTATGGATTATTTGTTTACATTTTAATAATTTTCATGGTTTATCAAAAGAGATATATTGATGTAAACTGAATAGCAAATCGATGAGGTATGCTTTACTTGTGGATATGTGTTTTTACTACATGAAGGGGCTATTTCATGGAAATTTGGAAAACGTACATGGAGTCTTAGTTTATAGCTCTCAAGGTAACAAGGCAAGAAGCAGAATTCTTGAGACGCCTATTGGGAGATGTATTAATACTGGTCTTTCTGCATTGTGATTCACAAGTTATCATAGATATTGTAAAAAAAAAAAAAAGAGAGAAAAAACAGTGTGTATAATGGCAAAAAAAGGGATATAAGCCTCAAACATCGAGATTAAAACAATTATTGAAGGGATTAATTGCCTCCTTGGAGAATGTGATGTCTGAGAGGAACCTAGTGGACCCTCTCACCATGGCCTAACAAGGATGGATAAGAATTCTAGAGCCCTCGGTGTGAATGGGACTCAAACCTTTAAAGATTCCATATCTCTTTATTTGCATGATCTTAATACAATCTTGATGGATAATTATTATGAAGTCTTCATAGCTCAGTTTTTGAGTGGTTTGTCGTTGGCAATCTTGATGAAGCAATTTATGTAAATGTGAATGTGTGATTTCCTTCTTTGAAAGAGATAAAGATATTTTTCTAAAGCATACACGATGACCCGAGGTTTATGTGTATGGTCTTAAATAGCACGTGATTTACAATTGTATCACAAAATCAAGAAAAACACAAGAATTGAAATGCATTTTGTGGGCCTTATCTTAATCATAGTTATTGAAATTTCAAAAGGTTAACTTACTATTTTTAATTAGATTATTGTCCTACCTCACTATGAATCAATTAAAATTGAAAGATTATGTTTATACTTCTTTGTTTGCTTAGAAAATTTTTGTCATTAATGTTTTTCTTAAAAATGGCAGTCAATCGTGGGAGATTATTATTGGAAATGATTTGTCATTGTAGGGAATGACTTGTTAAAATGCATCCCCACATTAGAAGTCTTAAAACATTTAATGTTACATTTTGATCAAACTGTTATAGATTTAATATGCTGACCATTACAAACGTTTATTTTTATTTTTACAAACAATTTTGAACATTACAAATATTTTTTTATCGTTTGACAGTTTCAATTTAATAGTAACTTTTCTAATTTCACTATATATAGAGATTAGAAATTTGATTTGACATAGATTTCTTCTTCTTTCTATTTTCTATCTCTTTGATTCTTCATTTAATGCAAGCATACAATGTTAATATGTAATAAACTTATGAGTATTCCAAGCATCATATCCCGAAAAACTAGATGCAACTCAATTTTTCCTTAAGTAATACAAGCAATGCAAATCAATGGTAACAAGTGTAAACACAGATGATTTTGGGTGTTTCCAAAATAGTAAAGTAAACAGAAAATGAAAACAAAGATTTACAATCAAGCTTCAACCATTAGGCTTTATACCTTAAGCTATGCGACTGCATCACGTCGACAGTGACCCAACATAGAAAGAAGTCTTCTTCTATTCAGTATTGTTTTCAAGTTTCCTTGGAAGCCTAAGTAATTAATCCTATATCTCCATAGTTAGCAAAATATTAGATCATTTAAGGCAATTTCTAAATCCTAAATTATTTCATGCAATTTATAAGTCCTATGGTGTACCTTATCTCTAAGGTTACATGGCAATCCTGTTAGGTTGTATATTCTAAAACTCGCAGTTTGTAATGTCAAACATATTCTATTTGCAATAAAGATGTTATTGACATTTATTCAATAAAATTGTTGTTGAGTCTGTAAATTGCACTCGTAATAATTAAATCCAATAAACTAAGATCCATGACTATTACATGAATACTTGGACTTTATGTGGAGATATAACGATGGATCGCATTTGAGTAAATAGTCAAAACGGTTTATAGTATATTAATAAGGTTGAGTACCTTATTTTGGTAACACTATTGGATACGACCCACTTTATATCTAGTACAAACAATGTGATCCTGAATCATTCATGTGGAGACATGCGAGTAGGGGCATCCTATGCGAAGAGTTTGTATAAGACAAGGACTAAGAAATAAGTCACTCTTACTTTATAATGTTGTTTACTATTTAAGACTGACTGTTTCAAATCGATGACCTAGGTAACTCGACCATAATCCTGAGCTAACTATGAACTCCTGTTTATTCAGGATTATCCTTATATTTGCATAGGTGAGGGTTGGCTTAATAGCGTCGGCTCAATAAACCTCCCATTTCAGGGGTAAGACCGGTAGATAGCTAGGGACATAAGGTGCAAGATGGAATTCACTGCTACATATCTATAGGGATAATAGATAGGTTGTTCTCTTAAATACTAATTCCAAGTCTTGAACAAGGGCCCCCAGACTCTTATTGGCTCGAGAGGGACTCGGTTTATTGATTTGATCACAAACTTATTGTTCATAAGAAATTAGTGGGACTTAAGGAGCAAGATATAATTTTAGGGGTAAAACAGCATTAGACCCAACTGTTATTACGAACAACCAATGAAGGGTCGACTTACTGATTATGGTTAAATCAAATGGACAGAAATATATCTACAGTGAGGATAGTACAACCATCAAGCTATAGTGGTGTGTCTCGGTGGTTAACAAATATTGATTAATTCAGATTAAAAAGTTTAACCAATCAATCTCAAATAGTTGAAGTTTATGATCTGTAAGGTCCATAAGGTTCCTCTACTAGCTTGTAAAAGATTAAACCTTGGATTAGAATATTGAGTGAATTTGAAACATTCCAATTCGAAATTAGGGTTTAGAATTTGAAATGTACAAATTTCAATTTGGGGTTGGGATAATTATATTCGGTATAATTAAACGTTTAATTTTGTCGTAATTAAACATAATTGGAGAGTTCAAAATATTTAAATAATGATTTAATTGATTACCTGAATAAGGATTCATGTGTAATATTTGATATTAAATGATTAATTAATTAATTAAATAAATAAAAATTAAATTCAAATTTAAAAAAAAATTCAATTTTTTAAAATTGAATTTAAGTTATATTTAATTTGTTTATTAAATTAAATGTATTTAATTAATTTAAATTTGAATTTTTGACAATTTTAGTGGATTTATCCCAAAATGAGATTTTAGTGGATTTTTCCACAATTCAACACCTAGCCCACTTCCCAAGTGGAGTTTGAAGTGTCAAATTGCTGAATGAGTGAATGTTTGCATGTTTGAGCTTGATAAAAGCTTGAATTTCTGAAATTGAAAAGGGATGAAATATGAAATTTAGAGAAATGTCTGCAAAAAATCAGTTTTGCTCTCAAACCTCTCCAATTCCACCTTAATCCTTCTCAATTCAAGGTTGAGAATAATAGAGAAGATTCTCTTGGTAGTCTACTGAATATTTGAAGGTCAAATTCGGGGAGATAAGAAAGGATTAAGTGGAATTCTTCAAAGGTAATAAACTGAAACCCTTTTCTATTTTAAAACTTATTTTATCATGCTTATTACTCAAATTAAGTGTAATTAGAGTGCTTAATGATTATGTTAACTTTTACTTTATGCATGTTTATTCCATCAATTGGTATCAGAGCATGATTTAAGCACTCAATTAACGTTAATTTGAGTTTGGTGGGTAAATTTCTAGAGATACATGTTAGGTTGACTGATATGGTGTTCATCTAACTTTGGCATTAGTTTTCTTTTTGATTCTGTTGTTACATTTGTAATTGGTTCTTGGTTGATGAGCTTAATTATGTGCTTGAGAGTTTGTAATTTTATTAGAGTCAATAGAGTTGAAAGTAAGTTGTAATTGAAGATTGAAGTAAGCAAGCTCAATTGGAAAAACTGGAGAAGAAGCCACTACCAGGCGGCATCGCGACGCTACCCATATGGCATTGCAACATTGTTCTTCTTGAAAATTGAGGCATTGCAACGTTAGGATGGAGCATTGCAACGCTGCTCATCCTAGCCTAGAAACACATGCATGCGAACTGGTTCGCAGAAGGAGTTCGGTTCAATTGGTTTGATTTCCTTATGAAATTTGGATCGGTTTAGCCTCTTTTGGAGCTGTGGAGGGCTGGTTCAGGTGGTTTGGGCTCGATTCGGGTCAGTTCGAGCAGTTTAGAGGCATATTCAAGCTTTTTTTAATTAATTTTGTAATAAATTAGTTTTTGCTTGCTTAGAATGCCAAAGTTGATCCATATTAGTGTTGTTTAAATATTTTATGCATGTGATGTATGTTATATTTAAATTAAACATGTATGAGCATATTGTATGCCATGTAGATTTAAAATCCCACCATAGGAAAGCATATTTCATGCATTAATATATGTTATAAATTGGTTATAATATACATAGTATGCATGATTAGGATTTCATAAGATTAGTATAATTGTTATATTAATGTATGGAATGCTTAAGCATATGTTATAGCATTTTTATGGTTTTATAAGGGTTGCAAAATGAATTAGACATTTAAAATCTATAATAAAGATAAGATGCAATTCACTCCTTCCCCGAAGCGGGGGTAAGTAGATAGATTGCTCCCTTAAGGGCTGATTCCAGGGCTTGAACGATGTAGTACCATACCTTCTCATGACTTGAAAGGTGTCCACTCATAGTAGGACTATGATGTATTGTTTATTAGAGGGATCAGTGGTACTTAAGGAGTTAGATGCAACTATAGGGGCAAAACGGTAAATTGACCCAACTGTACTTACGAGCACCTGTGAAGGGTTATCGTACTGTTGACTGGTTATATCCGATAGACACAGAAATATATCTGTAATGAGAAGAGTGCAGTTGTCGGTCTTTAGTGGAGTGCTTGACAGTTAACATATGGTGGATCTCGTGGCTAAAGAGTTTAGTCAGCTATTCACGTACTGTTGGAGCTTCAAGCTATAGGTCCATAAGGTCCCCTTTGTAGCTCAATGGATTGAGAATCAGTTTTTGGGTCAGTTTGAAGTGTTCAAATTGACAAGAGGGAATTTCATTATATATGAATGATTAAACTGGTTCAGTTATATATAATATAGTTGACATGATGTGTGAGATATATTAATTGGAGGAAAATGATATAAATATGATTTATATCAAGTAAAGGAGAAAAGGACTATGGTTTAAATGTTGGATATGATGTGATATTAAAACTATAGGTTATAAATATAATATGATAAGTAAATTATTATATTTATTTATAATTAATTCAATTATGAGATAATTGTTAGTGGTTTTCTCCTTAACCGTGCATGAAAGTGGGAGGTTGTTTTTCAGTTTTCATAACTGAAGGGTAAAATGAAAAATGTTTTCATTTTGGAAAGGCATCATATAATCGCTTCACAAGAGTACACTGGCTATCGTTTAGCTCACGAGAGACTACACGACAGCTTAAAGTGTTTGTCTAAACGATCGTGTACTTGCGCATCTGTCTAAACGATCGTGTTGTTTTACTAAACGATCGCATAGATTTTACTAAATGATCATGTTGTCTTTACTAAGCAATCGCGCGCCTGATTAAGATTCACTAAACGATCCTGTAAACGATCAACCTGATTACCTAAACGATAGTATACCTTTTTTCTAAACGATCAAGCACAAGTCTATACGATAGACACAAAACTCTCCCACTTGCTTGGTCATTGAGTGCGATCATTGTTTCCTTCTTCCCTCTACCATATCCAACAAAGTCCACACCTCCTGGATTCTCACTCTGAGAATACAATGGTCACTAAGTGCTGGTGTTCGAGAGATTGCTTGTTCGTGGAGAAGACTGCTCGTGTGTTAAACGCAACGAGAGATTTGGGTAGACGATTGGCTTGGCGTTCTAAGTGACAATGAGAGGTGTTGTTCCAAGGCTTCACGAGAGCGAGAGAAAGATAGAAGAAGAGTTTTTTAAAGGTAAGTCTCTCGTCCCTTTGTATTTATTTATGAAAGCATCCTATAATTTGTTCTGAAATGCATAACTCGTTTGTATGTTTGTGAATGCTTGAAATCCTGTCACAATGAATTTGGAACGATCTTGCTTCTGCTCATAGGTTCTCTTTAATAAAAGTTCCTTCAATTGGTATCAAAGCCAGGTTTTGATGTTCCAAATCTATTGTTGTATAGAATAACATTTACATTCTCGGTGGGTGAAACATGTCTACATTCTGTTTAAGTGTTAAATAGGTTTTGGATGTGGATTAATGGAGTTCCTTGGATGGTTGCCTTTGGTTATTGAGTTCTTTTACATCCAAAGTTAATTGTAAGGGCCCCTGTGTTTTTGGGCATATTAACTTGCTATCGAGTCTGTAAATTCACAGTGTTTGAGTTAATGTGAATCGCTTGTGATGAAGCTTTAAGGAAAGGAGTTGCACTATACTTCGAGGAAGAAGAAGACCAAAAGTTGTTCAGATCGTGTAAACGATGGGGTAAGCGATCGTTGAGTATGGGATACTCGGCAGCAAGAGGACGCACATGAATTAAACGATCATGTAGCTCTGCAAGCTTCATCGCTTAGTCACTGACTACACGATCGTGTAGTAAAAGTTACTTAAGCGTCTGCTCTATGATCGTCTAGATGATCGTGCTTCACAGCAACGTAGTCGTTTAAACGATCGTTTAGACTTGCGTGTTTGAATTTAGTGTGTTAAACAATTGAGTGCCTCATGCTTCATTATATTGTAAATGGTACTCAATCGTAGCTAAGTGATCGTGGATACTCGACCAATTTACTAAACGATCAGGGAGCCTTTGCCCGGGCGGTTCAAGACCCGGTTTGCCTATGAACCAGTTTGCTTGATGGATGTGTGTAACATATAGAATTTAGTTTCTGTATTTTTTAGGCTAATCATCTCGGTGCATTAGTCTTTGGTGAATGTACATGAGATGTATGTTTCAATATATGTCATATGATATTCCATATAGTTGAAATCCCACCTTAGGTTATGCATTGGTCATGGATCATCTCTATATTGTAAGTGTTATGATATAGTAGTTTGTATGACTTAAATTACATAAGACCATGCTCATGCATCATATAATATAAGATTTATATTTATGCATGCATTAAGCATAGACATGCATCATCTATATATTATAAGTGTTATAGTATAAGGGTGTATGGAAGCATGTTTCCTTAATTCATTACCAAGTATATAAAAGTCATATATAGTAATAAATGGACATTGTATGAAGCATGACACATAGGTTAAATTTATAAGAATTATAAATACCAAGTTATGCATGGCAATGTGAATGGGTTTTGGTTGTTTCTTTGATAAGTGTTATAAGGGAAATTAGAACTAAAATCAATAAGAAAGACTTGCATGCAAACTTAGGCTTGAATCATGGTTTTAAAAGAGTTTTAAAACTTGGTAGAGATAGACCTAAGATCACAGTTCTAATGAGATTAGCAACCTAAGGTTCAATCTTTTAATCAATTTCATAGGATTAAAATGACTAATAAAAGATTAAATATGTAGCAAATTTATCTATAAAGGACATTTTGTCTAAGGCGGGTTCTGTCTAGGCTGGGGTACTTAAGCTGGCGAAAACGGAACACCCCTACCTGGGAACCTACTTGGAAAGGTGAATTAGATATATTTAATGCATGCATGCAAATTTGAGGATAGTCTGTTAAAGAGTTTAATGGGACTTGACTTGAACTTGTTTAATTTCAAAGACGAGTTGTTTTTGAGTAAATTAAACTAACTTAGATAAAATCAGTAGTCAGATGGTCTAAGTTAATGAACCCCTAGGTAGAACATTCAGTGGGAGGTACTTGGGGTATATGATACTTCATTTAAACCTCTTCGTGTTTTCCCTTTATGTTCACACCGTGAGATCTATCCTCTGCCTCATGGCACCCTGGGAGTGTCCCCCTAATGGATGGTGTTTGGGTAGGTCAATACCAAGGTGAGTGAAGAGAATGTTCATAGTAAGTGGGAGTGGGACGTGCGATAGCATATCCCACGGTCTCTCTCGTTAGGTTGGATAAAACATTTATGTGCATCGCCTCGAGGTACCCTGGGAGTGTCCCCCTATAGGATGGCAGTTTTGCACGACTCTTTATCCGATCTCCTGTATAGGATAAGGTCATTTTAGTCTCTTGTCCTAATCTGCTTTTTCCCCACGGTGGGCGCATTAGGGAAAGACTCTGGGGCCGAAATTGAGGGGTTACACTTACGCAGAATTGTTAAAGGTTAATAGTTCTTGACCGAAAAATGGTGACTGTTAGGGTCATTTACAAGAGTTATTTCTGCCTAATGGTTGAGAGTGTCTCATACTTGTGAAAGAGCATCCGATCAACCCATCGATGATGTTTGTCCTACCTCGCTGGGGAATCATTGCAAAATAGATGTCCTTTCACTTAGGGTACATGGAAACTATTTTGCTAAAACTAAAATTGGTGTTAAAAGTGGTATTGTATAGACTCATTAAGTTTGTTCATTTTTCAGTAACGTTAGAATGGCTACAGCCACATTAGCTCTTTTAAGTGCCGATAAATTGACTAGCGAGAACTACGCTAGTTGGAAACACACGATCACAACAATTTTAATCATCGATGACCTGAGGTTCGTCCTTATAAAGAAGTGTCCTCCAATTCACCTCATAACACCACTTGAAATGTTCAGGAGGCTTATGAGCATTGGACATAAGCGAATGAGAAGGCCCGAGCTTATATCTTGGCTAGTCTTAACGACGTTTTGTTTAAGAAGCATGAGCCTATGGTCTCCATGCATGAGATCATGGAGTCCCTGTGGGGAATATTTGGAAAACTGTCTTGACAGCTCAAGCATGAAGCTCTGAAATGCATCTTCAACTCCAAAATGGAGAAAGGCACATCCGTTCGTGAACATGTGTTAAATATGATGTTCCACTTTAATGTGGTAGAGATGAATGGGTCACGCATCGATGAGAGCACCCAGGTTAGCACCATTTTGCATTCGTTGACAAATAGCTTTCTGTACTTTGTCAGCAATGCTGTGCTGAACAAAGTAGACTATACCCTTACAACTCTCCTCAACGAGTTGCAGACATTCCAATCCTTGCTGAAAAGTAAGGAGAAGAAGGGAGGTGAGACAAATGTTGCTTCATCTTCAAAGAAGTTCCATCGCGATTCGACCTCAGGAATAAAGTCTGCACCTTCTACTTCTAACACTTCCAAGTGGAAGAAGAAGAAGGGTGGTAAGGGGAAGGGGAAGGTACCTACTAACCCATAGCCTGTCGTCCAGCGGGATAGGCGGCCAACGCCTATTGACAAAGGAAAGTGTTTCCATTGCAACTAGGATGGGAACTGGAATTGGAATTGTCCTCGCTGGATAAAGGAGAAGAAGAAGGCTAAGGCCAAGGCAAAACATGGTAAATATGATTTACTAGTTTTGGAAACTTGTTTAGTGGAGAAAGATGATTCTACCTAGATTATTGACTCTAGAGCCACTAATCATGTTTGTTCTTCTTTTTAGGGGATTAGATCCTGGTGGCAGCTTAAGGCTGGAGAGATGACAATGTGAGTAGGCACCGAGCATGTCGTCTCAGCTGTGGCAGTGGGAGAACTCCAGTTGACTTTACAGAAAAAGTTTATCATTTTGAATGATGTTTATGTAGTTCTCGAGTTAAAGCAGAACTTGATTTATGTAAAGTATCTGATACAATGTAAATATACTTTTAATTTTTAATTGAATAAAGTGTTTATTCATAAAGATAGAGTTGAGATATGTTCAACAAAACTAGAAAACAACTTGTATGTGTTAAGGCCGTTAGCAACGAGTTTTCTCCATAACATAGAGTTGTTTAAAACTGCTGTCACTCAAAATAAATGACAAAATGTTTCTCCTAAGGAAAATGCCCAATTTTGGTACCTTCGATTATGGCACATCAATCTCAATAGGATTGAGAGATTGGCGAAGAATGGACTTCTAAGTGAGTTAGAGGAAAATTATTTACCAATGTGCGAATCTTTCCTAGAAGGCAAGGTGACTAAAAGACCTTTTACTGGAAAAGGTTATCGAGCCAAAGAGCCTCTAGAGTTAGTGCATTCTGACCTTCGTGGTCCGATGAATGTGCGAGCTAGGGAAGGCTATGAGTATTTCATCACTTTTACTGATGATTATTCTAGGTATGGGTATGTTTATTTGATGCAACGGAAGTCTGAATCCTTTAAAAAGTTCAGAGTGTTCAAGGCTGAAGTTGAAAACGCATTGTATAGATGGATTAAAACACTTCTATCAAATCGGGGTGGAGAGTCTTTGGATTCGGAGTTCCAGAACTATATGATAGAACATGGAATCTTTTTTCAACACCTCAGCAGAATGGTGTAGCAGAGAGGAGGAACATAACTTTGTTGGACATGGTTTGATCGATGATGAGTTATGCTTCCTCACTAGACTCGTTTTGGGGTTTTACAGTGGAGACTGTAGTTTATATCCTCAACTATGTTCCTTCCAAGAGTGTTGCGAACACCTTTGGAGTTGTAGAACAGGCGTAAAGCTAGTTTGCGTCACTTTTGCATATAGGGTTGCCTAACACATGTGCTTGAGGCTAATCCAAAGAAATTGGAACCACGTTCGAGGTTGTGACTCTTTGTAGGCTACCCCAAAGGTATATGAGGGGGTTACTTTTATGATCCTAAGGAAAATAGAGTCTTTTTGTTGACGAATGCTACCATCCTGGAGGAGGATCCTATAAGGGAGCACAGTCCATGTAGTAAGATCATGTTGCATGAGCTTTCCAATGAAACTACTAAAACTTCGACAAGAGTTGTTGAAGGGCCTACTCGCTGAACAAGAGTTATTGATGGAAGTTCATCTGGTAGGTCAGTTCCACCTCAAGAGTTGAGGGAACCTCGACGTAGTGGGAGGGTTGTGAACCCACCTATTCGCTATATGGATTTCATTAAAATGCTGGATATGGTAGCCGATGGCGAGGTTGAAGATCCGTTGCCTTATCAGAAGGAAATGGAGGATGTCGACCGGGATGAATGGGTCAAAGCCATGGATCTCGAGATGGAGTCGATGTACTTCAACCCAGTATGGGATCTTATAGATCAACCTGATGGGGTAAAACCTATAGGTTGCAAATGGATCTACAAGAGGAAACGGGGTACTAATGGGAAGGTGCAAACCTTCAAGGCTAGACTTGTGGCAAAGGGTTATACCCAGGTGGAGGGAGTCAACTATGAGTAGACTTTCTCGCCTGTTGCCATGTTGAAGTCTATTCGCATCCTCCTGTCCATTGCCTTATATTATGACTATGAGATATGGCTAATGGACGTGAAAACTGCCTTTCTGAATGGTAATCTTGAGGAGACCATTTATATGGTGCAGCCCAAGGGATTCATAGCCCAAGGTCAAGAGCAAAAAGTTTGCAAACTGAATCGGTCCATTTATGGGCTAAAACAGGCATTTTGATCTTGGAACATTCGGTTTGATACTGTGATCAAATCGTACGACTTTGACCAAAACGTTGATGAACATTGTGTCTACAAGAAAATCATCCACAATTCAGTAGTATTCCTAGTGTTGTATGTAGATGATATCCTACTCATTGGGAATGATGTAGGTCTACTAACATCAATTAAGAACTGGCTAGTGACCCAACTCCAAATGAAAGATTTGGGAGAGGCTCAGTTTGTTCTTGGTATTCAGATCTTTCGGGGTTAGAAGAACAAAGTGCTAGAACTATCTTGGGGATTGTACATTGACAAGATGTTGCTCAAGTACTTGATGCAGAACTCCAAAAGGGACCTATTTCCTTTCAGGCATGGAGTTACATTGTGTAAGGAAATGTGTCCCAAGATACCTCAAGAAGTTGAGGAGATAAGGCGGGTCCCCTATGCATCTACCGTTGGCAGTCTGATGTATGCGATGCTGTGTACTAGACCAGACATCTGCTATGCTGTAGGGATAGTCAGTAGGTATCAGTCTAATCTAAGACAGGGTCATTAGACTACAGTCAAGAACATCCTTAAGTATCTTTGGAGAACAAAGGACTACATGCTCGTGTATGGATCTAAGAATTTGATCCTTACTGAATACACGCTGTCTCTTATACACATCTAGATGTGTATAAGAGACAGGAATGAGAGACTACATGCTCGTGTATGGAGATAAGGATTTGATCCTTACAGGATACACAAACTCTGACTTTCAGATTGATAAGGATTCTTGGAAATCCACTTCAGGTTCAGTGTTCACTCTTAATGGGGGAGCTGTAGTGTGGCGAAGCACTAAGCAAGGGTGCATTGCTGACTCCATGATGGAGGTCGAGTATAAGGTGGCTTGTGAAGCTGCTAAGGAGGCCGTTTGACTCAGGAAGTTCTTGACTGATCTGGAAGTTGTTCCAGATATGTCTAGGCCTATCACCCTCTATTGTGATAATAGTGGTGCTGTGGTGAACTCTAGCGAGCCTAGGAGTCACAAGTGCGACAAACATATAGAGCGGAAGTATCCTCTCATCTGCGAGATAGTGCATCGAGGGGACGTGATAGTCACGAAGATCGCTTTGGAACACAACGTTGCTGACCCGTTTATGAAGTCTCTCACGACTACAATTTTTTAGGGTCGCCTTCAGAGCATAGGTCTATGGGACCGCCTGTGGCTGGATTAGAGCAAGTGGAGATTTTTGTACTAGGCCTTAGTGCCCTAGTTTATTGGTTTATACTTGTTGTTTTGTATACCCCACTTGCTTAAGGATAAGTGGGAGATTGTTGGGGTTGATGCCCTAAACTCTCGTTGGGTCCTGTAGTTTGTAAACACGTGTATTGATTAAACGCTTGTTATGTAATAATATGAGATATTTTCTTCACTGTTGTCTATGAAACATGACATGTTTTATATGCTTTACCAAAAATCAATAAACTAAGAACCCTGGTTGTCGTTGTAACTTAAGCATGTATGTAGAGACATACAAGTAGATCATGCCTTAAGTGATAACCAAAATAGTCTGTAGTATATGGATATAGGAGGGAAACTTTATCTTGGTGACACTACGGATGCGGCTCGTTTTGTAGATAGTTATAAGTATTGTGACGTGCTACAGATGGTCTGATCCTGATCATTCATGTGGAGACATGCGAGCGGGGGCGTCCTATATAAAGGAGTTTGTATAAGACCGGACCACGAAGTGTATAGTCTCGTTATATAACACCGTTCATGACAGAGACATCACTTCACTAGGATGACCATAGGTAACATGACCTTAATCCTGTGTGAGTCGGGAACTCCTGCCTTTGAGGGTGGTTCTTTGATTTGCATTGGTGGGTGCGAGTGGTCCGATCGCCGACTCAAACCTACCAATTTGGGGATTCGTTTGATTGGGGAGTTAGAAACTCAACTACACAAGATGGAATTCACTCCTTCCCCGAAGCAGGGGTAAGTAGATAGATTGCTCCCTGAAGGGCTGATTCCAGGGCTTGAACGATGTAGTACCACACACCTTCTCATGACCCGAGAGGTGTCCACTCATAGTAGGACTATGGTGTATTGTTCATTAGAGGGATCAGTGGTACTTAAGAAGTTAGATGTAACTACAGGGGCAAAACAATAAATTGGTCCAATTGTACTTACGAGCATCTGTGAAAGGTTATCGTGTTATTAATTGGTTATATCCAATGGACACAAAAATATATATGTAGTGAGAAAAATGCAACTGTCGATCTTTAGTAGAGTGCTCGACAGTTAATAGATGGTGGATCCCGTGGCTAAAGAGTTTAGTCAACTATTCACGTACCATTGGAGCTTCAAGCTATAGGTCCATAAGGTCTCCTTGGTAGCTCAATGGATTTAATTTAAGAATCAGTTTTTGGGTCAGTTTGAAGTGTTCAAATTGACAAGAGGAGTTTGATTATATATGATATGATTAAACTGGTTCAATTATATATGATATAGTTGACATGATGTATGAGATACATTAATTGGAGGAAAATGATATAAATATGACTTATATCAAGTAAAGAAGAAAATGACTATGGTTTAAATGTTGGATNTTTGTAATTTTATTAGAGTCAATAGAGTTGAAAGTAAGTTGTAATTGAAGATTGAAGTAAGCAAGCTCAATTGGAAAAACTGGAGAAGAAGCCACTACCAGGCGGCATCGCGACGCTACCCATATGGCATTGCAACATTGTTCTTCTTGAAAATTGAGGCATTGCAACGTTAGGATGGAGCATTGCAACGCTGCTCATCCTAGCCTAGAAACACATGCATGCGAACTGGTTCGCAGAAGGAGTTCGGTTCAATTGGTTTGATTTCCTTATGAAATTTGGATCGGTTTAGCCTCTTTTGGAGCTGTGGAGGGCTGGTTCAGGTGGTTTGGGCTCGATTCGGGTCAGTTCGAGCAGTTTAGAGGCATATTCAAGCTTTTTTTAATTAATTTTGTAATAAATTAGTTTTTGCTTGCTTAGAATGCCAAAGTTGATCCATATTAGTGTTGTTTAAATATTTTATGCATGTGATGTATGTTATATTTAAATTAAACATGTATGAGCATATTGTATGCCATGTAGATTTAAAATCCCACCATAGGAAAGCATATTTCATGCATTAATATATGTTATAAATTGGTTATAATATACATAGTATGCATGATTAGGATTTCATAAGATTAGTATAATTGTTATATTAATGTATGGAATGCTTAAGCATATGTTATAGCATTTTTATGGTTTTATAAGGGTTGCAAAATGAATTAGACATTTAAAATCTATAATAAAGATAAGATGCAATTCACTCCTTCCCCGAAGCGGGGGTAAGTAGATAGATTGCTCCCTTAAGGGCTGATTCCAGGGCTTGAACGATGTAGTACCATACCTTCTCATGACTTGAAAGGTGTCCACTCATAGTAGGACTATGATGTATTGTTTATTAGAGGGATCAGTGGTACTTAAGGAGTTAGATGCAACTATAGGGGCAAAACGGTAAATTGACCCAACTGTACTTACGAGCACCTGTGAAGGGTTATCGTACTGTTGACTGGTTATATCCGATAGACACAGAAATATATCTGTAATGAGAAGAGTGCAGTTGTCGGTCTTTAGTGGAGTGCTTGACAGTTAACATATGGTGGATCTCGTGGCTAAAGAGTTTAGTCAGCTATTCACGTACTGTTGGAGCTTCAAGCTATAGGTCCATAAGGTCCCCTTTGTAGCTCAATGGATTGAGAATCAGTTTTTGGGTCAGTTTGAAGTGTTCAAATTGACAAGAGGGAATTTCATTATATATGAATGATTAAACTGGTTCAGTTATATATAATATAGTTGACATGATGTGTGAGATATATTAATTGGAGGAAAATGATATAAATATGATTTATATCAAGTAAAGGAGAAAAGGACTATGGTTTAAATGTTGGATATGATGTGATATTAAAACTATAGGTTATAAATATAATATGATAAGTAAATTATTATATTTATTTATAATTAATTCAATTATGAGATAATTGTTAGTGGTTTTCTCCTTAACCGTGCATGAAAGTGGGAGGTTGTTTTTCAGTTTTCATAACTGAAGGGTAAAATGAAAAATGTTTTCATTTTGGAAAGGCATCATATAATCGCTTCACAAGAGTACACTGGCTATCGTTTAGCTCACGAGAGACTACACGACAGCTTAAAGTGTTTGTCTAAACGATCATGTACTTGCGCATTTGTCTAAACGATCGATACACGCGCATTTGTCTAAATGATTATGTTGTTTTACAAAATGATCGCATAGATTTTACTAAACGATCCGTTGTCTTTACTAAGAGATCGCACGCCTGATTGAGATTCATTAAACGATCATGAAAACGATCAACCTGATTACCTAAACGATCGTGTACATTTTTCTAAACGATCAAGCACAAGTCCATACGATAGACACAAAACTCTTCCACTCACTTGGTCGTTGAGTGTGATCGTTGTTTCCTCCTTCCCTCTACCAAATCCAATAGAGTCCACACCTCCTGGATTCTCACTCTAGGAATACCAAGGTCACTAAGTGGTGATGTTAGAGAAGCTGCTTGTTCTGGAGAAGACTGTTCGTGTGTTAAGCAACAGCGAGAGATTTGGGTAGCTGATTGGCATGGCGTTCTAAGCGACCGATGCTCGGAATTATGTGGTGGAAATATGGATGATATGTGTTGATGGATTTGCGTTGTGCACTTATGTTTCCCTAGCGGAATTCAAGTGTAAATTCCTCTGAGTTTCCAGGTAAGTCCAAGGTCGAACACAGGGACTTGTAAAAATAGTTTGTGTTGGTGATTTTTATAAAGACTTGCTGTAGCTAGTTAAATAAGTAAATCGTTGGGTTTTTTGTTTGCGTTGATGAAAAATAAATAACAAATGCGGCGAAGTTTGAAAAGAGTTTATAAACGGGAGATGCGATGAATATGCGGTGAATGGGCTGAGAAGGGTTCGGCTAACACTCCCTAGAATGCGTTCATGCTTTGCGATCATGCAACATGCATACAATAGTAAACCACATCTCAGCGTGAATGTTATGGCTCCTAATACTTGAACGCATGCGATGTAAGTGCAAAGGTGTCTATAGGGCCTACACATAAACCTCTAATTCTTGTCTATGCGACGATACACAAACAAGGCGACCATATATCATGTGATACAAGTTAACAACAGAGCTTATTTCTAAGTCCCTATCTCTTGTTTATGCAAACCTAATCTTGCTCTTTCGAGTCCAGATTCTAACCTAGCTCTCTCGAGACATTAGGTTCTTTCTTTAGACTCTTTCTCGAGTAACTCTAAAGGGTATTTTGCTCAGCATAAAACAAGACAATCGCAAGCAATAAACTTCCTAGGTCATGTTAGCTTATTTCTTCTCAACCCATTCGACTAGCATAGCTACTCATGCGTATTAAGAGAGTGAGCAGATGTGGAAATAGAACTTCCATTAAATAGATATGAAGATGAAGTATAAAATAACAATGCAAGTTTAATAAAGAGCTTGGTAACAATTTCTTGCTGCTAGGCGTTTACACTGTTTCTACTCGTACTCTAAAGATAACCTCGCTCTTGCGAGAGTCGGCCCGCTCTTTGCTCTTACGCCCTAAGGTTCTCTCTCGAGTTGCCCTGGCAATCTCCGGGCACCACCACTCTTCTCTTTCTTCGCCTTAAAATGAAAGGGGAATTATGAACACAAGCAACTGGTTAACTCGTCAGCCGATCAACCCCTTCTCTGAAGAGTGCCCTTGGTATTTATAGAGCATCCATGGTGAAAGGCGGCTTCTCTCTCCTGGTTGTACAGATGAGATAGCTTTAATTCCTGACTGATGCACCGGATAATTGTCGCCGATAAAGCTGAATGCACTTTGTGACCGTTATCAGATGTCAACTTAATTTGGATCCGACTGTCATCAGCTTTTTGTCCCATCGATCTTAATTATCCTTTCACTCGGATGCGCCCACCAGGATGCACTGACCAAGTTGCGACGATCCTTCTCGGGCGAATGTTTACGAGCATGATCAATGCAAAACCTTATGGTGAAGTTGCACTCGACCAGTGAATTCCTATGATCGCAATCTTTATATTGCGTTAACGCATATTCTGTACAAAAATATAAAGATCAACTGTTCTAATGCGTTGGACACATGCGACCGCAATATTATAGAATTTATGCTTAATGGACGCAATTTAACATATTTCATCAACGTAATCCAACATGTTTAAGAACTTAGCACTATGATAACGGGCATTCACCCCCAAATTTAAACAATGCTTGTCTTCAACCATAAGCTAAAGATTCCTTTAGCAAGTCAACCGCAAAGTTCTTTTCCTAGATTTCTCAAGAATACTTCGTTCAAATCCTATATACCTGAATTTCCTTAAGTCTTATTCAAGTCTCTTCTTAAAATATTTCTAAGACCTAGGGACTGCATCGATTTTTATATAGACATATGCTGTAGCTCAGTTTCTGTATCCGTTGGTTTTTTTGTTTGCGATGATGAAAAATAAATAACCAAATGCGGGACGAAGTTTTGAAAAGAGTTTTATAAACGGGAGATGCGATGAATATGCGGTGTGGGATGAGAAGGGTTCGGCTAACACATCCCTAGAATCATGCGTTCATCGTTTGCGATCATAGCACAAACATGCAATACAATAATGAACCACATCTCAGCGTTGAATTTATGGGTCTCTATCTTGAACGGCTATTGCATGTATGTGCAAAGGTGGTCTATAGGGTCTCTCTAATTCATTGTTTGGACGATACCAACAATGCGCGAACATATTTGTGATACCAGTTACGAGCTTTATTTCCTAGTCTATCTCTTGTTTAATGCAAACCTAATCTTGCTCTTTTCGAGTCCAGATTCTAACCTAGCTCTCTTCCGAGACATTAGGTTCTTCTACTTTTGCTCTTTCTCGAGTTCTCTCGGGTATTCTTGCCTCAGCATAAACAAGACAATCGCAACAATAAACTTCCTAGGTCATGTTAGTTTTTCTTTCTCAACCCCATTCGTATACTAGCATAGCTACTCATATCAGCGTATTAAGAAGAGATTGAGCAGAATAAATGTGGAAATAGAAACTTGCGCATTAGATAAGATATGTTAAAGAATGAAGTTATAAATAACAATGCAAGTTTTAATAAAGAGCTTGGTAACAATTTCCTTGCTGCTAGCGTTTAAACTGTTTATCTACTCGTACTCTAAAGTAACCGACCTCGCTCTTCGCCGAGAGTCGGACCCGCTCTTGCTCTTACGTCCCTAAGGTTCTCTCTCGACGTTGCCCTGGCCAATCTCGGGCACCTTACCACTCTTCTCTTTCTTCGCCATAAAAAAAATGAAAGGGGAATTTTGAACAACAGCAACTGGTTAAACTCTGTTGCCGATCTTATAATATAAAAACCCCTTCTCTGAAGAGTGCCCCTTAGGATAATCATTATAAAGAGCATCCAAGTAGGGTGAAGGCAGGCATTCTTTCTCTGGTTGTCACAGATGAGAATACGCTTTTAAATTCCTGATGATGCAAAAACAACCGGATCAATTGTCGCCGATAAAGGCTGAAATTGCAACTCTTCGTTGACCCGTTAATAAGACTTCAACTTAAAAATTTGGAATCGCGACTGTCATCAAGCTTTTTTTGTCCCATCGATCATTAATTATCCTTTCACTCGGATGCGCCCACCAGGATGCACTGACCAAGTTGGCGAACGATCTTCTCGGGCGGAATGTTTACGAGCATGAAATCAATGCAAAACCTTATGGTGAAGTTGCACTCGACCAGATGAATTCCTATGATCGCATCTTTAATATTGCGTTAACAGTCATTACGCATATTCTGTAACAAATATAAAGATCAACTGTTCTAATCGTTGGACACATGCGACGCAATATTATCAGAATTTATGCTTAATGGACGCAATTTAACATATTTCATCAACAGTAATCCACAATTTTTTAAGAACTTAGCCACTCACTAATGATAACGGGCATTTCACACCCCAAATTTTAAACAATGCTTGTCTTCAACCATAAGCTAAAGATTCCTTTAGCAAAAGTCAACCGCAAAGGTGTTTTTCCTAAGATTTCTCCAGAATACTTTCGTTCAAACTCCTATAATTACCTGATTCCTTAAGTCTTATTAAGTTCTTCTTAAATAAATATAAGGGACTGCAGCTTAACTTTCAAAGGACTTTAACTAAATATAACATCGCATGATTTATATATAATTTCTACTGTGATCAAATGAATTTTTCCTGACATTTTCTTCATTATTTTTTAATATATTAAAAAGCGCTGATCCGATATGAAGTTTTTTTGGCTTGCCCCCCACATGTGTCATGCAGGAATCCAACTACGAGTAAAATCTTTCTCAAAACAAAACTCATAATAATAGATATATTATAATAATTTATGCGTTGATAGGTAACTTAACTTTCGTTTGGCTTGACCACGTGTGTCAATCGCGGAAATCAACTACGGGTAAGTGCCTTTCACAACTTAACTCTTATCAACATAGGTTTCCCATTTGCGTTGACAGTGGAGTTGTTATTCTTAAGGTTTTTTTTTTTTTTTTTTTTTTTTTGGTATAGTAAGGTTGAAATAAATTACCTCACCCCCAAATTTAAAATGCGGCAAATGTCCTCTTGCCAAAGAAATTAAAATAAGTCATGCAATGGTTATAGAATGCGTTGTAAAGAGAGTTGAAAGAAAGCTAGCAAACCCCTAACTTCTAGAAATATTTCATGAGGTGACTATCTTAAGATTAAGTTGACTCTAATATATATGGAAGAGAATAGAAGCATTTTTCATCATTAAAATCAATACTTGGTAAAGAAACAGAATGCGGTAAACTACTAATTTATCTACTTGTCAATGATTGCGGTGATCACAGAGGATGCGGTGATAAAATTTTGAAAAATAAAATGCAATGTGATAGTGCAAAATTTTGAAATAAAGATAAGGAAGAATCACACCCCCAAATTTTGCGTCTGTCGCCCCATTGTGTTGCGCATCCATCCTTGCGACGATCTCTCTTCTTTGGATGGCGGTGATGGAATAAGATAAGAGGCTTTCATCGCAATCATCTCCGCAATCCAACACCTCGATCATTTGCAAGAAAAACAAAGAGTGGGTCAAATTATTTTAAACAAAATAAACTCGTTATCGCACTTTTTTTCTTTCAAAAAATAAGATAGTGATAGTAAAATAAAAGATAGATCAGGATTTGAAAAGATAGTCAAAATTTTGAGTAGTAGAGAAAAAGAGTTGAAGAATTGAGGTTTCCCAAAACTTGCGTCCCTGATAGATTCGATCATTTGATAATGCAAGACCACCTACTTTCTTCTTTATTCAAAGTTCTTTAGTTCTACGGAGTCGACTTGGCGATGCTAGCCTTCTACATGATATGCCTTTACTT